>NC_085843.1:129250544-129559634 GCF_035594765.1 Anolis carolinensis
ATCTGTTCTTGAGCCGAGGCATCTGCCTGCTGACTGGCTCTAATTTCTTGAGCGCAAAGGGGTTCTGGGTTAGAGGGAGTTGGTTCAATTGAAGTGGATTTGGTGTTTCCCACTGTGAGCGTGGCAAAGTTTTCGGGCTGCAGCAATCGAGATTCGGAGGTCTCTCTGCGCCCTGCAGCATACTCTGGTTTCCGTGATAGAGCATCTGCCTGCTTGGTCTGAGCCGGGGTTACATAATGGATCTGGAAGTCAAAACGTTCAAAGAATAAAGCCCAGCGTTGCTGCCTTTGATTTAGCTTTCGTGCGGTCCTTAGGTGTTCCAAATTTCGATGATCAGTATGAACCTCAATGGGAAATTTGGCCCCTTCTAACCAATGTCTCCAATTTTCAAAGGCTGCCTTTATGGCTAAAAGTTCTTTCTCCCAAATAGTGTAATTTCTCTCTGGGGCTGTTAGTTGACGAGAGTAATAGGCATAAGGATGAAGATGTTCTCCCACTGGTTGCATGAGTATAGCCCCAATTGCCACATCAGAGGCGTCAGCCTGCACAACAAAAGGGGTTTTAGGATCAGGATGCTGTAGAATTGGCTGGGTCGTGAATAACTTCTTTAGTTGCTGGAACCCTTTCTCTGCTTGCTCCGTCCAGCGGAAAGGCTGTTTCCCACGGATGCAGCTGGTGATTGGGTCAGACCAGCGGGCGAAGTCTGGGATGAATTTGCGGTAGTAGTTTGCAAACCCCAAGAAACGTTGCACTTCCTTCTTGTTGGTTGGCGCCCGCCATTCCAATACTGCTGAAACCTTTGCCGGGTCCATGGAGAGCCCTAGTGGCGAGACGCGGTATCCCAGGAAGTCTACCTCTTGTAGATCAAAGACACATTTTTCTAACTTGGCATATAGTCCATGATCCCGCAATCGTTGTAGCACCATTCTGACGTGCTGCTCGTGTTCCGATTGTGATCTAGAAAACACCAAAAAATCGTCCAAATATATGATCAAGAACCGATCTAGATAATCCTGGAAGATATCGTTGACAAAATGCTGGAACGTTGCGGGAGCTCCGGATAATCCGTAATTCATGACTAGGGACTCAAATAATCCGAATTTGGTCTGGAAGGCGGTTTTCCATTCGTCCCCTTCTCTGATGCGAACTAGATTGTAAGCCCCCCGGAGATCCAGCTTGGTGTAAACCTTGGCCCCTCGGAGCCGGTCTAATAGGTCTGAGATCAAAGGCAGGGGATAGCGGTTCCATTTCGTGATATTGTTCAATGCTCTATAGTACACAACCAAGCGTAGGTCCCCTGACTTCTTTTTCACAAACATCACTGAGGAAGCGGCTGGGGATTGAGAGGGTCTGATGAACCCCTTGCGAAGGTTTGACTCAATAAACTCCCTGAGAGCTTCTTGCTCTGGTTCAGTCAGGGAGTAGAGGTGTCCTCGCGGAATCAGGGCCCCCTCCACCAAGTCAATGGCACAGTCGTAGGGTCTATGTGGGGGTAGTTTCTCGGCTTCCTTTTCATTGAAAACATCCCAAAAGTCCGAATATTTCTTGGGCAAGGTGATGATGGGCTCAGTGTCCGTGGCATGACAGACCTTGGCTACTAGACAATGGTTTTGGCAATATCTTGAGGCAAACTGTAGTTCTCTGTTGGACCAGGAGATGTTAGGGTCGTGGAGTGTCAGCCATGGAATCCCCAAAATCACAGGGAAGTGGGGAACCTCGGTAACAAAGAAGGAAATTTCTTCCATGTGTATGTACCGGGACAACGGCCTGTCCCCTTGGAAGAGACGCCGGAATTTATGGCTGGCCGCCTCCTCGTCGTCCTCGATCCCACAGGTCTTTCTAAGGTGATTCAAGAAATTTTGCGCAGAACTTAGGTGTGTGGAACCCACATCAAACAGCGCCGTCGCCCAATTGGCCGCAGGTCCATCTAGGAGGCTGTAGATCCACGCCACCTTGACGTCTTCGTGGGGAAATTCAGCTTGGCGGGCTTCTAAGTACGCCTGGCATTGGCGACGGAAAACATGAACCTTGGAGGCTTCTCCAGAAAACTTGGTTGGTAGCGCTAGGGCAGGGAGACGCGCTCCGCGTTCCTTCAAGCCCAGAATTTCACCCTCCTGCGTTCGTAGAGTATCTCGGATCCGGTCGAATTCTTCCCGGGAAATGGTGTAGCTGAGCGGTTGGGTATCCGCCCCGGTTCCCGTGGACATTCTGGCCTTAGGTTAATTGGTGCTTAGGGTGGCGGAGTCAAACTGTCAGGACCCAGGCTGCAGAGCACCAATAACCATGCGCAGAGACCAGAATCTATCTAATATCTTTATTAAGGAAATATATAAAGTCAATAAAAACAAGTGAAGAGTATAGTTCAGAAGCAGACCTTTCAGATGAGGTCAAATATAGTCCAGGAAAATAATGTCCAATATAAGATATTAGAGTTCAAAGTTATAATCCACTTGACCGAAACACACACTTTGCCAAGCAAAGTGTGGGGAAATGACAGGGTCTCTAAAGTCCAAGGTAGCTTGACAACAAGGCTGGAAAATAGGCTTGAATCTTGGCTAGATCAAACTTGAAACAAGGCAAACATGAAACAAAAACTGAGTCCATAGAAGTCCGTGAAACAAGGCAAGGCTGGAATCTTGATCCGTGAAACAAGGCTAGGTTGAAAACTTGATCCGTGAAACAGGGAACTGGGGTACGAAGTCTACACACGATCTCTCTCCTCAAGCTGAACAAATTGACTCCGCAAGGTTCCCCTTGTGGCAAAACCCCTATATAGAGTCTTGTTTTCCCGCCAATAGAACACTTTCCCTGGAGAACAAGAAGTGAAACCCAAACTGTGTCCAGATGCATGACTCCTTAGAATTTCCCAAGGGAAGCAGACCTAATCAGCTAATTGTCTGGCAGCGATTCTGAGGCTCCGGCGATTAGCCTCCCTCGCCCCTCTATCTCTATTATAATTGTCCTTTCGGGAAAATGGGGGAGAATTCTGCCCAAGGCTTGTTTGGTTAACTTCCTGAGGACAAACATCCTCCAGGTGGCGAGGCTCCGATTCAAGCTGAACCGGTGGAAATCCCAAATTTTCCTCCTCATCTGCCACAATAGCACTAGGAACGGGACTACAAGGCCCATGAGACATCACAGGGTGCAACGGGGGAGAATTCACCATGATTTACAGGAGTTATACTTGACCTACATCCAGAGAGCACTGTTTACCCAACCAACAATGGATCTGGACCAAACTTGCCATGGATTATGGGACTTGCAGTACCTTCACTGATACTGTTACCCCCACCAACAATGGATTGGGACCAAACTTGACACGGAGAAGGGGTTAATGGGAATGGACCTTGATTCTGGAAGTTATACTTCACCTGCAGCCAGAAAGCACTGAAACCAGCTGACGACCAAATTTGGCACACAGACCCAACATGGCCAACTGTGCATTCAGGCCTGTTTTGGGGGTGTCTCACCTCGGATCTAGGAATTGTTGTTCAACCTTATCCAGAGAGCCCTGAATTCAGTTGATGACGGATCTGGACTACACTTGGCACACAGACCCAACATGGCCAACTGCAAATACTGGCAGGGTTTGGGGGGTGATTGCCCTGGGAATCTGGGAGTTGTAATTCACCCTTATCCAGACAGTACTGAACCCAACCAACGACGGATCTGGACTAAACTTCAGTGATATTACCTAACATCCCAAAACAAACAATGCCTTTGTCTAATAACCCAGGCACCGCTGAGTCCTCAAACACACACACACACACACACACATATCACTCACACTATTCACATTTAATATATGTAGTCTTGTGTCATGCCTTATTGCATGATTAGCTGTGGACACACTCTTTTAAGTGATTAATAGATGCATTAATGAAACAAATGTCACAACTCTCCAGAATATATCACCCAATAAACAGATTTCTTACATTTGACTTCTGTTTGTATATGTCTACACTCTACATTGAAGAATGATCAAAAAGGTGGAATGGACATATGCTTCTTTATTAGAAAACAAAGCCTTTTAAAATGCTTACATTTCAATATTAATAAAAATCCTTGATTCAGCTGTAGGATATTTGACACTCTTTTCAACTGTCAGTGTAAAAAAATACATTCAAGTTTTGTTAAGATGCACTTTTAGTTCAGTTTAATCAATTTACTGATACATTATTTGGCTAAACATGTTGTAAATATACTTAGAGCACTAATTTTCCATGCACAATGCATCTCGAAATCTTTATTATCTTACATTCTATGCATTTTTGTTTAAACACTGAATACACAGGCTACTGTTAAATATCAAGGGTTGATTCCCTTCTAATGTTGCATTCCCAAAGCAGTCCCTGACATAAACTGTCTATTTGAGAATGACCGTCACACTAGAACACAGGCTAGTAGCACTTCATATTCCCCTGTACGATAAAAACCATATACAGTATTGGATAATCCTGCATATGGATGAAGAAATTCACCTGCAATCAAGTAAAGAAAATGTCATTGATACTGTGACTCTTAACTGAATTATCATTTGATTCTGTCTGAATGCTAGGGATGCAGAACATTACTGATATGATATTTGCATGTTTCAATAAAAGATTTCAAAAAATTCATTTCTACTGAATGAGATTACCAGACTTATTTTTTAAAATATCCAAAATGTCATTAAGAATCTCCCAGGAACCCTCATAATCTCATTCAGTAGAATTTTTTTGTATTGAATGAGATTACGAGAGTTCCTGAGAGATTCTTGATGACATTTTGGATTTATTTTTTTAAAGCCTGGTAATGCAGCATCTTTTACACAGAATGTATTGACATTCATTTAAAGTACAGTGACCAATAGTCTAGATCAGCTGTCTTGGTTATGTTGCTAAATTGCATCTCCCAGCTCTACCCCCAATCCTGATTTATCAGTCAACCACTGTTGTAAGCAGAGCTGGTCCAACAATGAGGCGAACTAAGTGGTTGCCTGTGGCGCAAAACATATGGGGCGCAGTCGAGACTGCTTTTTCTGTTGATTTGTTGTAAAACATGATGTTTTGGTGCTTAATTTGTAAAATCTTAATGTAATTTGATGTTTAATAGGCTTTTCCTTAATCCCTCCTTATTAGTCAACATTTTCGCTTATCCAACGCTTTTATTTTTCAGTGATTGGTTTGGGGGGGGGGGGGGCAAAATTCTGTTCGCCTACACTTGAAAAATACCTAGGGCCGGCTCTGGTTGTAAGTGATAGGGATATGCTTCTTTCTTGAAAAAGGAAGGAAAAGGAAATGGCACTGCCTCTGCATGGAGAAGGTTATGAAATGCTAACAGGGGATAGGGAAAAGGCAGAGCTGCTCAACACATTCTTTGCCTCAGTCTTCTCCCAAAAAGAGGTTAGTGATCAATCTGATCAACATGAAGTGGATGAGGTAATAGGGAAAATGCAATGCAAAATAGGTAAAGAAGTAGTCCAAAAATACCTGGCTACTATAAATGAATTCAATTCTCCATGGCCAGATGAATTACATCAAAGAGTATTGAAAGAACTAGCAGAAGTAATTTCAGAACCACTGGCAAAAATATTTGGAAATTCTTGGAGAACAGAAGAAGTCCCAGCAAACTAGAGGAGGGCAAATATCCCTATCTTCAAGAAGGGGAAAAAAGAGGTTCCAACCAATTACCATCCAGTCAGCCTGACATCAATACCAGGAAAGATTCTGGAGTAGATCATTAAGGAGGCAGTCTGCAATCACTTAGAAAGGAATGCTGTGATTACTAAAAGTCAACACAAATATCTCAAAAGCAATTCATCCCAGACTAATCTTATCCCTTTTTTCAATGGACTAGGCAATGCTACTACTAGGTGGATGTGTAATTGGTTAAGCAACTGAACCCAAAAGGTGCTCACCAGTGGTTCCTCTGCAGCCAGGAAAGAAGTGATCAGTGGAGTGCCAAGGGTTCAGTCCTGGTCGCAATGCTGTTCAACATCTTGATTAATGGTTTGGATGAAGGTTTAGAGGGTGTGCTTATCAAGTTTGCAGATGACACCAAATTAGGCAGGAAAGTTAATATCTAGAGGACAGGATCATACTTCAAAATGACCTCTACAGATTAGAGAGCTGGGCCAAAACTAACAAAATGAATTTCAACAAGAACAAATGTAAGATACTACACTTAGCCTGAAAAAAATGAAATGCAAGGATACAGAATGGGTGACGCCTGGCTCGACAACAGTCCATTTGAAAAAGATCTTGGAATCTTCATGGATAACAAGTTGAACATGAGTCAACAGTGTGATGCAGTAACTTAAAAAGCCAATGAGATTATGGGCTGCATCAAAAGGGATATAGTGCCTTTGGTCAAACCTCACCTGGAATACTTTGTCCAATTCTGGGCACCACAGTTTTTTAAAAAAATATTGACAAGCTGGAAGGAGAGCAACTAAAATGATCAAAGGTCTGGAGACCATGCCATATGAGGACAATCTTAGAGGACTGGGTATGTTAAGCCTGCAGAAGAGAAGGTTGAGAGAAAAATATGTATACATATAAAAAGGTGTCCTAAGGAAGAGGGAGTAGGCTTGTTTTATACTACCCTGGAAATTAAGATTTGGAGCAATGGATTCAAATTACAGGAGAGGGGGTTCAACCTGAACATTAGCAAGATCTTCCTAACTGTATGAGCTGTTCAGCAGTGGAACTCTCTGCCTCAAAGTGAGGTGGAAGCTCCTTCCTTGGAAGCTTTTAAACAGGCTGGATGGTCATCTGTCAAGGATAATTTTATTGGGGTTTCCTGCATGGGGTAGCACTAGATGGTCCATGTGATCTCTACCAACTCTATTATTCTATGGTTCTATGATCCTATCATTTTGTCCTGGTTCACTGACATTTTCATTTCCCTTCCATTAATAATCTCTAGTGTAACACTCAGAAGCAGGATCATGTTGTTTGCTGTCACTTCTTGCATAAAAGATTGCTGGGAAGATCATTCTGCTGTGTCTCAACCAAGAGAACAGAACCTGTTGCTTACAGTGAATCATGGTTGGGAGACTTTACATGTTCCCCACATTATCTAATACATAGAGATCACGAAAGCAATCAGTTATGAATGTGTAAATATAGAATGCCCATCTGTAAATGTGATTGTGAAATCTTTTTTTGCATAACAACCATTGAATACAAACCAACAAAGGGGAAAAAGCCCTGGTCTTTTTGATTCTTACTAATGGAAGAAATATTTCACAGAAGTGAACAGTTTTCTTTCATGGATACATTTGTCAAGTTATAACCAAGACAAAAAAGTTATTATTTGCATTCCTGCTGTTTGCTTGTTATTTACATTTCATGCTGTGATGTGAAGACTTCAATACAACTTCATGTTGTAACATTATGCTAGTCTTGATTAAAGTTTTGTCAAATCAAAATGTTCTGGAATGTCAAACTTCTATTGGTCCAAGATTCCTTTCATTTCTAAATCAGAGTTACAGGACTTTATTCTGTCCTGAAGTACCCAAGTCTCTGGCCCCAACCACCCCAATTTAGATTTTTTTTCCCCAACACAACAAGATAGAACACCTGCACAATTTCTTGACATTTTCACAAAATATAGTACAAAACATCCACAAACTTTGGTGAATTAAGAGTGGTAGATGTGTGTCAGGCTCACTTCAAAGGACCAGTCTGAACGCAGATCAAAGATAGCTGCTCTCAAATTCAATCTTTATTGAAGAATACATGACTTTGGAAAAGTCGAGAATGACCTAATGTTTACATACATCTAATTTTATCACTTCTGATGCAACGTAATATCACACGCAAATATCATCATCAAACCCCACCTTCGGGATCACATTTCTACCATGATTTCTATTCCCACACACTACAGCAATTATAATTGTTTATACTTTCAACTCTGAGTTCCCAGGCTCATTTTATCTCCTCCCGCCAGGTGCTTGCAGGGTTGTTTTATGTTATGAAGTCAGATTCAGGGCTTGGAAATTCAGCCCTGGGATCTGGCTCCATGACATGGCGCCCTCGTTTTCTTCGTCCTCCTCTTCGGTTCTTCTTTCATCATAGTTCTGAAACAAATCAAACAATAACTCTATGTGTCCATTTTGTCCAAAGTCCCCATATACTTTTTCAGTAAGCTGCGATGGAATACTGGGTGTATTTTCCCTAAACTTTTTGGCAATGCCAACTGGAAAGTCACTTCATTGATAACACCCTGTATTCTGAATGGTCCAATATATTTGGGGCCCAGTTTTCTTGAAGGTAGCCCCAATTTGATGTTTTGGGTACTTAACCACACTAGATCTCCTTTATTTAATTTATCGCCTTCCACCCTCTTTCTGTCTGCGAACGCTTTATACTTTTTGTGCGCTTCCTTTAAGGATGCAGTCACTTGACTCCAACATTCTAGCATTTGCGTTTTCCACTTCCCCGCCTCTGTTTCCTCATTTTCTGTCCACCTTGGCAACTGGGGTAAAGGCTGTATTTCATACCCGTAAACTACTTCAAAGGGGGTTTTATTTGTTGCTGAATGTATAGTTGAATTAAAGGCTAGTTCCGCAAAAGCCAACCACCTAGACCAGTCATTTTGTCTCAAGTTAGAGTACATTCGAAGGAACTGCCCAAGCGTTTGCTGAGTACGTTCTACCGCCCCGTTTGTCATGGGGTGAAAAGCAGAACTTAGACTCCTTTCTGCTCCTAGCATTTCCAAGAATTTTTCCCAAAATTTTGCTGTGAACTGTACTCCTCTGTCACTGACTACTCTACTGGGACATCCATGTAGTTTGTAAATATGATTTATGTACAATTCAGCTAGTTTCTCAGCCGATGGTAGTTTCGTCAGCGCTATAAAGTGAGCCTGTTTAGAAAACAGGTCTAATACTGTCCAAATATAACGATGTCCTTTGCTAACCGGCAGTTCTCCCACAAAGTCCATAGCTACACATTCCCAAGGTCTGGTAGGTTCTGCTACTGTTTGTAATAATCCCATTGGCTTCCCTCCTCCCGATTTATTTCTGGCACAATCATCACATTGAACAACATGATTCTTTATGTCCTTCCTCATTCCTGGCCACCAACAATGTTTTACTATTGCCTTTGTTGTTTTTGTAATTCCTGTATGACCAGCGCTCTGGTTGTTGTGAAAACGATGCAGAATCTTAATCCTTAATATTGCTGGGATATACAGTTTCTTGTTTACAAACCAAAATCCCCCCTTCTGTTCCCCCTTTTCTGCGTTGGACGCGATCCATTGATCTCCTTCATAAGACTGTTTAAGTTCATTTCCCCAGTTTTCTTCCCCGCCGAGTTCAACAAAAGCCGTGTCCTCCTTTTGGGTTTGTGCTCTTGTCCTGACAGCTAAGCCCCATTGTTTGTCAGAGAATATTGTCCCCTCTTTTGCTGTGGTTATGCCTTCGTGTTGAGGCATGCGTGAAAGAGCATCTGCCAAGACGTTCTGCTTCCCTTGAAAAAACTTTAATTGGAAATCGAATCTGCTGAAGTATTGCGCCCATCTAATTTGTTTGGGGGACAATTTTCTAGGAGACTTTAAATACTGTAGGTTCTTATGGTCAGACCAAATTTCAAATGGGATTCCGCTTCCTTCGAGGAAGTGTCGCCAGCATTCTAAGGCTTTTAATATGGCTAATGCCTCTTTTTCCCATATTGGCCAACTTTTTTCAGTTTCGCTGAACTTCCGTGACAAATATCCACAGGGTTTTAAGTTCCCATTTTGATCTTTTTGCAATAGTACTGCCCCATACGCACAGTCTGAGGCATCGCAATGGATTATGAAAGGGCTCCTGATATCGGGGTGTTTTAGGATGGGTCCTTCAGTGAAGCATTCTTTTAAGGTTTCGAATGCCTTTTGGCATTCTGGCGTCCAACTCAGTTTGGCGCCAGGAGCTTTCACTTTTGCTGTCTCCCCTTTCCCTTTTGTTTTTAAAAGTTCTGTAAGGGGTGCGGTTATTTGCGCGAAACCTTTTATGAAGGGTCTGTAAAAATTTGCAAACCCCAGAAATGATTGTAATTGCCTCCTTGTTTGAGGCACTCCCCATTCTTTCACATCTGCTACTTTAGCTGGATCCATAGCTAACCCTTCTGGAGATATCCGATACCCCAGAAAGTCAATTTGAGTTTTATTGAATTCACATTTGGACAGTTTTGCGTACAGCTTTGCTTCTCTTAGTCTCTGCAAAACTTCCCGGACCAATTTTACGTGCTTTTCCTTATCTTCAGTTACAATCAAGATATCATCAAGAAATATGAATACCCCTCTGTACAATAACGGGTGTAGTATTTCATTTATAAGCTGCATAAAGCAGCCGCCTCCGTTTTTTAACCCGAAAGGCAAAATTTCGTATTCAAAATGGCCGAATGCGCAGGAAAATGCAGTTTTCCAAGTATCCTCCGGTTTGATCCTTAATTTATGATACGCTTCAATTAAATCCAGTTTAGTAAATATGCTCCCTTTCTTCAATACGGTAATTAAATCCTTGACTAAGGGCATAGGGTATTTATTGTCCTTAGTAATTGCGTTTAAATTTCGATAATCAATGCACAATCTTAGGGAGTTGTCTTTCTTTCTCCTAAATAACACTGGGGCCCCGAGAGGAGAATTGGATGGCTTAATGAAGCCTCGCGCCAGGTTTTTATCAATGTATTTCCTCAATTCCTCCTTCTCCTGCACAGACATGGGATACACTTTTGGTTTGGGTAAGTTTGCTCCTGGGGTTATTTCAATTTCTACTTCTATATTCCTTTTGGGAGGCAATTTACTGGCCTCTTTCTGATTGAAAACATCCACAAAGTCCCTGTATTCAGGTGGCAATAGCTGTGGGTCTATTTCCCCTGCTTCATCTTCCTCGTCCTCCTCTTCTGCAATTTTGCTTATCTCCCATTGCATCTGCTGTTCTTTGAATGCTAGGCTTTTTCCTCTCCAATCTACTTCAGGATTTGCCTGTTCGAGCCATGGTATCCCTAATATTACGTGGTATGTGGCAATAGGGGCTATCACAAAGGATATTCTTCCTTCCCATTTGCCTATTTTACATGGGATTCCTCGTATTTCCTTTGTAGATACTTCCCCAGCAGCGACTGATCCATCTAGCTGCGAAAATGCAATTGGGGAGTCAAGCGCCATCTGCTGGCATTTCAGCGCTCCTGCTAACTCCGGGGTTATAATATTTCTAGAACACCCACAATCCACAAATGCCTTGCAGGTGGCCCGATTTTCTAGCCCTGAGAGGCAGATTGGCACTACTATCATGCGGTTGTCCCGACTCACCAGTTTTTCTGAAGATTCTGGGGCCTGCACCTCCTCTTCCGCGCGCCTCCCGGTTGCTGGCTTGGGCTTTGGGGCTTTTGGCGGCTCCCCCTTCCGGGCCCAGCATTCTGCTGCTTGATGGCCCGTCTTCCCACATACAAAGCATCCCGGTTTAGGTTTGTTGTCGTCTCCTCTGGAGGGAATCCCCGGCCTCCCTCCGGGTCTTTCCTGCTTCCTCGTTTCTCCTCGACCCCTCGCCACCGGTCTTTGCTGGCCGCTGCCGCTCCTGAAGCGCTTTACTTGGGCCAGGGTGGATTCGACGCGCCCCGCTAGTTGAATCCATCCCTGGAGCGTTTCGGGGTCGTCTCTGTGCGCTGCCCAGCTGAAAATCTCGGGGCGCAGTCCCTCTTTAAATAACTCCACTTTGGTCACTTCAGACCATTCTGGTACCCTTTCCGCGAGGTGAAGGAATTCCTCTGCGTACTCGGGCACTGTTTTGTCCCTCTGCTTTATTCCTTTCAGCTGGTCTCGAGCCCTCAATTGCTCTAGCCGGTCTCTGAACCGGTTTTCCAGTGCGGCGAGGAAGCGGGGCACTGACCTCAGGCATGGGTCGCGTCTGGCATGAAGCTGCACATACCAGCTGGCTGCTCCTCGCTTTAGTGTGTTGCCGATGGCTCGAACCCTGCTTGCCTCGGAGGGGAATGTGTGTGCATTGTCTTCCATGTATCCTCTGATGCTAATTAGAAAAAAGTTCAGTTCATCTGATTCCCCTCCGTATTCTAGTTTGAGATCTTCCCTTCTAGGCATCCATTCTGCAGCCCGTTGATGCTGTCTGGGAGGCATGGGGAAGGGTTGCATCAGGTTTCCTCGGGCGGCTCCTTGGAACACGCCGCGCCCCACTCCGGTGGTCATTCTGCGCGGCTCCCGAAAGTCTGCCGCCGCTGTCGGCTCTTCCGCCCATCCGCATACTGGCCTTGCTGTAGCCCCCTCATCTCGCCTTTCCTCGTCGTACGGCACATCCTCCTCCTCTTCCTGGATCCCCCGCTCCTCTCCGCCTTCGTCTGCTAATCCACTGGACCCGATCCCTGGCCCCAGTGGCCTTTCCACCCCGACGCCCATTCGGGGGGTTGGGAGCTCTGTTGGAGATGGCGGCCTCAGAGTTCCCAGGGCTCGCTGACGCTCCACTTCTCGTGCCATTCTGTCCCGGAACTCCAGCTCCCGCCAGTATTCCTCATCTCCCTCGTCCCTTGCCGCCACGGGACTCTGCGTTGACGCTCGCTGGCCCCTCTGGCTCCAATCTCCTTCTTTACTTGGTTCTCTCTCGGCGCCATATCGGCTGGGCTCCTTTTGGAGATTCTCTTCCAATAATGGCACCAATCTCCCCACGGTTTCCGACAGCCTGGATAAATTAGTTTCCAGGATGGATAACCGCAGGGCCACGGTCTCCGGCATACTTCCTCCAGATCCCCAACTGGTTTCTGCAGCCGCAGAGACGCCTCTTCCTCCCCTGGGAATTCTCTGGGTCACGCCGTTCGGCCTGGGGTACCCCGTAGAGGAAGCTATGGCTTGCAGCGTTTCTTCTCTCTTCGGCCGGGCCCCTTGCAAAGGCCTCTCTGCCCCATTTGGGCTTTGATCTCCTTCTTCACTCATTATCACTTCACTGCGAATTCCGCAGGAGGGTGAGAAATGGATTCTCGACTTTAATGTCAGGCTCACTTCAAAGGACCAGTCTGAACGCAGATCAAAGATAGCTGCTCTCAAATTCAATCTTTATTGAAGAATACATGACTTTGGAAAAGTCGAGAATGACCTAATGTTTACATACATCTAATTTTATCACTTCTGATGCAACGTAATATCACACGCAAATATCATCATCAAACCCCACCTTCGGGATCACATTTCTACCATGATTTCTATTCCCACACACTACAGCAATTATAATTGTTTATACTTTCAACTCTGAGTTCCCAGGCTCATTTTATCTCCTCCCGCCAGGTGCTTGCAGGGTTGTTTTATGTTATGAAGTCAGATTCAGGGCTTGGAAATTCAGCCCTGGGATCTGGCTCCATGACAGATGTGTTCTACCATTATAGTGAGTTTCACCCTAATAGGTGTCAAAAGAGGGAGAAAGGAGCCCCTGAAGTTTCCCCAATTATAGTAATTATGCACAATTAATATAATGAAATAATAACAAAATTATGTTTTCTTGTTATAATAACAATTTTTTCACTAACAATACTTTAGAAACACTTTAGAAATGAAACACCAGCACCTCTTCCCCCATTTTGTAATGATTTTTGAACCATTTTAAGTGGATCACACATCGATGATGATGATGATGATGATTATTATTATTATTATTATTATATGACACAGCAAACAAGATAGATATGCTACATTTCGTATCACAAAATCACAAGTCGAACATTTCCCAAGTGTCTAGGACTGTGTGATGTATTTTCGGATGATGCGTGCAGATCCCAGCAGGGTGGCCTTTTGCAGTTGGCAGATCATAGTTTTGTCAATGTCTATTGTTTCCAAATGCCGGCTGAGATCGACAACACAATTATTATTATTATTATTATTATTATTATTATTATTATTATTATTATTATGGTGTTGTCAAAGGCTTTCATGGCCAAGATCACAGGGTTGTTGTATGTTTTCCGGGCTGTATGGCCAAGTTCTAGAAGTATTCTCTCCTGACGTTTCGCCCACATCTATGGCAGGCATCCTCAGAGGTTGTGAGGTATGGAGAAACTAAGCAAGGAAGGTTTATATATACCATTATTATTATTATTATTATTATTATTATTATTATTGACACAACAACATTGTACGACACAGCAAACAAGATAGATATGCTGGATTTCATATCACAAAATCACAAGTCAAACACTTCTCTATTATTATATTGTATGACACAGCAAACAAGATAGATATGCTGGATTTTGTATCACAAAATCACAAGTCGAACACTTCCCAAGTGTTTAGGATTGTGTGATGTATTTTTGGATGATGTGCGCAGATCGCAGTAGGGTGTTCTTTTGCAGTTGGCAGATCGTAATTTTGTCAATGTCTATTGTTTCCAAATGCCGGCTGAGATCTTTTGCAATGGCACCCAATGTGCCGATCACCACCAGGACCACCTGTACTGGTTTATACCAGAGTCTTTGAAGTTCAATCTTGAGGTCCTGATAACAGCTGAGTTTTTCCTGTTGTTTTTCGTCAATGTGACTGTCACCTGGGATGGCAACATCAATGGTCCAAACCTTTTTCTTTTGCACAACTGTGAGGTCTGGTGTGTTGTGTTTCAGAACTTTGTCAGTCTGAATTCGGAAGTCCCACAGTATCTTTGCGTGTTCATTTTCCAATACTTTTGCAGGTTTGTGATCCCACCAGTTCTTTGCTGCTGGGAGGTGGTACTTGAGGCATAAGTTCCAATGAATCATTTGGGCCACATAGTTGTGCCTCTGTTTGTAGTCTGTCTGTGTGATTTTCTTACAGCAGTTGAGGATATGATCAATGGTTTCGTCGGTTTCCTTGCACAGTCTGTATTTTGGGTCATCAGCTGATTTTTCAATTTTGGCCTTAATTGCATTTGTTCTGATGGCTTGCTCCTGGGCTGCAAGGATCAGGCCTTCAGTCTCCTTCTTCAGTTCCCATTCGTGAGCCATAGCCAGGTCTTCTCCTTATCAGCTTTTCCTTCAATTTTGTCAAGGAACTTTCTATGCAATGTTTTGTTGTGCTAACTGTCAGCTCTAGTTTGTAGTGTGGTTTTCTTGTACTGATTTTTTTTGTCTGCTGTGCTTTGAGGAGTTTCTGATTTTTGACTTCAATCAAAGCAGGTAAGAGTCCTCTGCCCCCTGATCTTCTAGGCAGATATAGCCAGTCAACATCACTGCGAGGGTGAAGTGAATGATGAATGGTCATGAGTTTTCTTGTTTTTCTGTCCGAATTGTCCAGTTCCACCTGTGTCCATTTTATAATGCCAGCAGTAGATCTTATGACAGGTATGGGCCAGGTGTTTATGGCCTTGATGGTGTTGCCTCTATTGAGCTTGCTTTTGAGAATTTTTCTGACCCTTTGTGTGTATTCTTTGCTGACCACAGTTTTCACATGTTCATGCTTGATGTTGTCCAGTTGTAATATGCCCAGATATTTATAGGCCTGTGGCTGGTGACACTTGAACATTTGTCCAAACCAAACTCCATGCTGATATCACTGCTAAAAATTCAGACAGTTTTAGTCACAGACTAGATTTCAGTTTCCATTTTCCCATACAGCTTCAGGTCATCTATATACATCAGATGTGAAATTTTGTGAGATTTTTTAGATGTTTGATATCCGAGATTTGTTTTTTGTAAGATTGTTGACAGAGGGATCATGGCAATAATGAAAAGCAGAGGGGACATTGAATCTCCCTGGAAAATTCCTCTTATGATATTGACAAGTCCATAGCTTTCATTTCCAACAAACAGTTCAGTTTTCCAGTGCTCCATTATGTTTTCAATAAAGGTGGCAATGTTTTTACTGATCCTGATGGCGTCCAGGCACTTGATGATCCAGGTGTGTGGGAGTGAGTCAAAGGCCTTTTTGTAGTCAATTCACGTCATGTGAAGATTAGCTTTTCAGCTTTTACAGTTCTCCAGAATCATTTTGTCAATCAACAACTGGTCTTTTGTGCCTCTGTTTTTCCATTTGTTGCCTTTCTGTTCATCTGGTAAGATGTTTTTTTCTTCAAGATAGTCTTGAATTCTGTCAGCTATGGTGCCAGTCAGTAGCTTAAACATAGTAGGCAGACACGTTTATTGGCCTGAAGTTTCCTGGTGCTGCTCCTTTTGCTGGATCCTTTTGTATCAGGTATGTTCTCCCAGTTGTTAGCCATTCACTTATACTTCCTTTCTGCAGTATCTCATTGAATTGTTAGGCCATTTTTCCATGTAAACTAATCAGATATTTGAGCCCAAATCCATGAAGTTGATCACTACCAGGCGATGTCCAGTTCTTGACTTTTTGCACTTGTTTGCTGATCATTTCAGTTGTTATTTCCATCTGTTCCATTTTGTTCTGTGAGAATTTTCCTTCAAACTCCTTTATCCACCCAGCATATTTGTTGTAGTTCTTATTATTTTCCCAATTATTATTACTATTATTATTTGAAACACAACAAGATGAGTCCACAGCAGACAGTCTGCTTGCTGTTGAATTGGATCAAACATCGGACACTTCCCTAGTGTCTAGGACTGTGTGATGTATTGGCGAATGATGGGTGCAGATCCCAGTAAGGTGGCCTTCTGCAACTGGTAGGTCATAACTTTGTCAGCGCCAATTGTGTTTAAGTGTAGGCCAAGGTCTTTAGGCACTGCACTCACTGGGACCACCTTGACTGGCTTGTGCCAGAGACTTTGTAATTCAATCTTTAAATCCTCATATTGTGTCATATTTTTCCAGTCGTTTCTCTTCAATCCTGCTGTCACCTGGGATTGCAACATCAACAATCCATACTTTGTTTTTTAACACGATCGTGAGGTCAGGTGTATTATTGTTGTTGTTGTTGTTGTTGACACAAAGACAGAGTATGACACAGCAAACGAGATGTATATGCTGGATTTCATATGACAAAATCACAAGTCGAACACTTCCTAAGTGTTTAGGACTGTTTGATGTATTTTCAGATGATGCATGCAGATCCCAGTAAGGTGGTCTTTTGCTGTTGACAGATCTTGATTTTGTCAACATGTATTGTTTCCAAATGCTGTCTGAGAACTTTTGGCACGGCACCTGATTACCACCGGGACCACATGTACTGGTTTATGCCAGAGCCTTTGCAGTTCGATTTTGAGGCCCTGATAACAGCTGAGTTTTTTCCTGTTGTTGTTCTGCTTCTGTGCCACCAGGCCAGCATTGACATGATATCAGGGCCAGATTTCTTTTCCTTACCCATTCTAACCCCTCACTATTCCAGAATGTTTTGTTTGAATGTTTGCTTGTTCTTATGTTATAGTAATGAGGGATGGTGTATTAACCACTGCTGGAAGCACATAAATACTTAAAAAATAAAATATAGAGTGGCAGAACTGCAGGAAAGTGGGCTTGCAAGGTTTTGTGGAAGTATGGCCATGGGAGCATAGACTGGTGAGCTGATGCTATTGCATGAATGGAAAAAATTGCAATAATGTGAGTGCTGATGCCAGTATGTATCAGTGCTCAAGAGACTACCATGAATAGTGGCCTCATGTAATAAAGTCCAGAGAGAGAGGACATTATTGTCAACATATCCAGCTATTTTTCTTTAGGTTGATGCACTGCAAAAATCTCATTTGCAGCAATACCTAAAATCCCTACTGTTGTCTCTTGCAGCATGTTCAGCTGACGGAAAATAGCTGGACATTTTTTTTTAGTTCAGAGTTCTGCTGGGGAAAGTTATTATTTTGTTTTTGGACTACATCTCTGAAAAATCATAAACCAGCATGTCAATTGGCAGGGTTGGATCAGAGACTGTAGGAGCTTGTTTCATACACACACACACACACACACACACACGTTTTTGTATACACACACCCACACACACACATGTTTGTGTATTACATCAACTGTAGCCGAAATGTGTACCTGTATCGTTAGCCATCAAAACTCATAAATACAGGCAACCTTGAGAAGGAGCCTCTTCTAATACTGTCAACACTGTTGCCACCTGTTGTTCATGCGCAGACATCCCACAACCATTTGTTTTCTTCTAATGAAGTCATTTCAAATGTTCTTGTCACTTCCTTATTCTCCTCTGCTTGAAGAAGAAGGGAGAAACTATAGGAAGGAAAATGACTGGACAAGAGAATGGCACTGAGTGACTGAAAGGAGCTCTCTGTGGATATGTGTTGTTGATGAATCTGCTTCTATAGTAAACGAGAGGGCACTTGTTCAGTAGCTCTTGCCTGCATTTAACCAACCAGCTGTGGCAAATAATTGAAGCAACCTTATTGTTGTTTAGAAAATGTTGCTTATGAGAACTCTGACTTATTTGCTCTCATGCTGCTTTCCGAATTGCCATTTCAGCTAGAAACAACAATAAAGATTTCTCATCTTCCAATCCTAAATTGCCCCAAAACACTATAAGAGACAAAAACACACAACACACATTTTCTAGAGAACAAAGAAGTAAACAGTGGATGCCAGGAACAAGCACTCGTGTCTCTGACTTTGCCCACAAAAGAGAGAAAGAAAGAGGCCCCATCTGCACTGCCATACAAGCAGTTTGAAACTGTGTTGTCGAAGGCTTTCATGGCCGGGATCACAGGATTGTTGTATGTCTTCCGGGCTGTGTGGCCATGTTCCAGAAGTATTCTCTCCTGACGTTTTGCCCACATCTATGGTAGGCAACCTCAGAGGTTGTGATTGCCTCACAACCTCTGAGGATGCCTGCCATAGATGTGGGCGAAACATCAGGAGACAATACTCCTGGAACATGGCCACACAGCCCGGAAGACATACAACAACCCAGTTTGAAACTGCATTGTATGTTCAGTGTAGACGAATATATAGCAGTTCCGTGCAGTTACACTGTGCTATATGAACCTACACTAAATATATAGTGTAGTTTCAAATTGCATTATATGGTAGTATAGTTAGTAGGCTTGAGCAAATTTTTCGTTAGTTCGTTAAATTCGTTAAAAATTCGTTTCGCAAGTACTTTTGAATTGATATTTGAACCATCTGCTCACTGCCTTACAAATATTACGAATTTGAATAATAAAAGTACCTTTTTTCGTTTGTTTCTGATGTCTTCGGATGTAGCTGTAGCCCCTCTGAGAGGAGAAGCCATGTTGGCATGCCTCTCAGCCAGAGCGGAAGAGGGAGGGAGGGAGAGGCATGGCCATCGATCTGCTAGCATTTTAAAAAAAATGTTGCTTCAAAAATCCCCAAAAATCAGTGGATGGGTCAAACATTATGAAACTTGATAGGCTAAGAGTACTTAATTTTTGCTTCCATTCTGGCAAATTTCATCATAATAGCTTTCAAAATGCAGGAGAAGGAAGCCTCTGAATTTTGACCATTTATAAAAGCATTGGGCTGAAGCAAACGTTTCTCCAATAGTACTATGCCCACTTACAAACTACAATTCCCAGGTGTTCCAGGCCCTCTCTCCTCTTAACATTCCCCACCCCCTTTTGTCCTCACTTAGAATCATAGTCATTGAACAGTAGAGTTGGAAGAGACCTCGTGGGCCATCCAGCCCAACCCCTTCTGCCAGGCAGGAAGATACCATCCAATCCCTCCCAACAGATGGCCATCCAGCCTCTGCTTAAAAGCCTCCAAAGAAGGAACCTCCACCACAGCCCGGGGAGAGAGTTCCACAGCTGAACAGCTCACAGTGAGGAAGTTCTTCCTAATGTTCAGATGAAATCTCCTTTCCTGTAGTTTGAAGCCATTGTTTATTTATTATTTATTTATTTCCAGAATTTATACCCCGCCCTTCTCACCCGGAGGGACTCAGGGCGGCTTACACAGTTGGCAACATTTAATGCCAAGAACATAATAATAAAACAAAAAACAGTACATATAATCAATTAAAACTATAATCCTAGTCTGCAGGGCAGCAGAAAACAAGCTTGCTCCCTCCTCTCGCTGACTTCCCCTCACATATTATACATCATGTCTCCTCTCAGCCTTCTTTTCTGCAGGCTAAACATGCCCAGTTCTTCAAGCCGCTCCTCATAGGGCTTGTTCTCCAGACCCTAGATCATTTTAGTTGCCCTCCTCTGACCATCTTGACCAAACTTTCATACAGTATGTGAATTCTTGGAAGGTATGAGAAGTTTAGAGAGAAGGAGGGAGGGAGAGGTTCGAATTTTGGACTCCAATTGTGGCTTGATTCCCCACTCAGCCACCCACTTGGGCAAGTCACACACTCTCAGCCCAGAAAAGCCAATGAAACAGGAAATAGCACTTTCAAACCAGGAACTAATTTCCTTATTCAGAGGCTGATGGCCATCTGTCAGGAATGATTTGATGGTGTACTATGATTTCTGTTCCTGGGTGATAAATGTCATTTCCTAATTGGTTCTGTCATAGAAACATGGCAAAATCTATGACACTGCCTGAACTTTGTGCAAGCGACATGGATGGAACATATTATGGTTTGGTCCACCAATTTAACAAAGTTTCAGCCACAAAAACAAAGTTTCTGAAGTAGGACAATGACTTTCAAAGTAAAGACAACCCAAGGAAACAGGAAATAAGACTTTCAAACCAGGAACAGATTTCTGCAATTATTAAAAAATGGTTTATTATAAAAGCTATGAAAATTCGCCAAAAATCAGAGGATAAGGAAAACGTTCCAAATTTTGGTGAGCTATCAGTGTTAAATGTGTTCTACCACTGTACCAAGTTTGAAGAAGATCACTAAAAAAATGAGGGCGGGAGAGTCCTGTAAAATCTCCCCTCATGCTGTTTTTTTTGCTACTGCGCATGCGCGTCCGCCATTAACGAATTACTTTTGAAACTAATGAATTTTCGTTAAATTTCGAAAAATTTTGAGGGCAAAATTCGGAAATGACATCAGAAATGAAACGCTGGCGCCCCCTACTTTTGAAACAAGTTTAGAATCAATTTTTTCATGGATTGCTCAAGCCTAATAGTTAGGGTGTGTGTGAGAGGGGGGGGGGAGAGGGGGGGCAAAAGATGAAAGCAATTAAATTGTCTACAGTTTATCGCACTGGCCATGCAGCAATTTAATTCCTATCAGATTCCACAGGAATTCCTCCAGAATAAATTCTTCCATGTAAATCTTTCCTTTTAACATTAGCTGGAATGTTGTCCATTTACACCATGGCAACATTCAACTTTTAATGTTGTGGTATGTGAAATGAAATCAAGCTGAACTTGTTGATGACAAAAGGATTTGGCTGCTCCCTCTCACCCCAATTATTGGAAAGCTTTTAAGGAGTTGTTCTGCAAATTGTGATTCTCCCATAAAGAGAATTATAATGAAGGATTGCTCTGAGACAATGTGAATTACTCTTGAGGGAAATTTAGATTTATTAATCTTCTTAGCTTGCTTATAGGGAAATTAAAATGAGTTTAGTAAAGGAAAAATGCCTTGTGGCAGTTCCCTTAAAAATCAGTAACTACTGAACTGGAAGCCCTTGCTAGAGAACACACAGGGGCACAGCCAAATACAGAATGACATTTAGATGAAATATTTGAAATTAATTTTTTGCATGGTAGGAACATACAGGCTATACTGCAATGCTATATTTGCAGTTCAGCAAATGTACAATTTAAGCAAAACACAGATGTCAGCAGCTGGTTGTCAATCAATATTTCCATATTACTTCTTGAAGCTCAATTAAGGGTCTTCTCTGTTTTAGAGATAACAAATCCCATAGACAGGAACAAAAATGCCTTTGGGAAACTTAATTCCTTACAAGGGCTGGACTCAGTGCAGAATGATCTATCTAATCGTGACTTCTTTCCAAGATGAAGACGACACATTGGTGAGCACCCTTTGGGTTCGTTCACTTAGCCAATTACAGATCCACCTAACCGTAGTTTTGTCTAGCCCACATTTTACTAGTTTGTTTGCCAGAAGGTCGTGAGGGACTTTATTGAAGGCCTTACTGAAATCTAGGTACGCTACATCCACGGCATTCCCTGTATCGACCCAACTCGTAATGCTATCGAAAAAAGAGATCAGATTAGTCTGGCATGACTTGTTTTTGGTAAATCCGTGTTGACTATTAGCAATGACTGCATTTGTTTCTAAGTGTTTGCAGACCACTTCCTTAATGAATTCTCTGTGACAGAGAATTCAAAAGGCAGCACCCTAAACTACATTTCCCAGAATTCTGCTCACTTCAGAATACTGGTACTGCCCTCATTAAAACCTCAATGTGATGGTATCTGCCTGTCTCTCTCTGGACTGGTCATGTACCAAAGGGGCTTCTTCCTTACTTGGCCATCCAGCCAGGAATTCCTCCTGCCTGCCTATCTGGACATCCCTCACTGCCCCCTTTGGGGAAAGAGCTTCAGAACCCTTTGGAGGAACTAAAACCAGCTCTTTTGGGGGAGAAGTGGTGCTCGTGTCAAAGACCAGAATCCACTCAGGAGACTTATATAATTCTTCCTAAAAGTCATGGATCAGTGTTTTGAATCTTAAGTTTTTTTCCGTGGGTGCTGCCGATGTTTCTTAATATCACATTTTAGGTATGAATTTTACGAATAGATCTTACATACATGGTACAAATGGCTTTTTGCACAGCCCTAGTATGCATATATCACAACTTTGTAGTTGATACTAGTAGTTTGAGTCATTTTGGTACATCTATTTAGTAGTGAGTTTACATCCATGTATGTGAGTCTTGACACTGGAAACCAGGGGACAATTCTATACTCCACCATGGAAACTCACTGGGTGATGTTGAGCAAGTCACACTCTTCAGCCCCACAAAAACTGAAGATAGGTATACCTTAGAGTTGCCATAATCAAACACTTGAAGGAATGCAAAAAAGCTGAATGAACGTAAAGGGAAAACTCCTGATAATCCTATGGATGCAACTCATATTTAGTTTTTTTCTAAATAAACATAGCATAAACTACATTTAGACAGCCTTTAACTTGGTTACAAATTCAAATAGGTTTACAATCTATCTGTACTAAATATAGCTATAAGTATGTCCCTAAAGTAACAGAAATCACCATTGCTGACATCAAGCTTTTTCTCATTGTATTAAATAGTCATACACATGTGAAATCAATTATATTCCTGAGTAAGCATGGACAGCAAAGCACTTGGTCCACAGAGTAATAGCAACATAGATATAGTTACTTATAAAGATTTGCATTTACAAGGTTTTAGTAGAATCTTACCTGTGCACTGTGCACAGCATAGAAAATTCCTACTTCATGTCTTGAACAAAAATGCTGCAGAAGTCTTATTGATTTCCTTTGCTACTAAGGACCTTTCCTGACAGGCCCTTTATCCCAGGATTTGATCCCAGGTTTTCTGCTTTAAACTGGATTATATGAGTCCGTACTGCCAGGTAGTCTGAGATAAACAGAAAACCTGGGATCAGATCGTGGAATAAAGGGCCTGTCAGGAAGAGCCCTACGTTTGCTGATCTAAGAATCAAGCTGCTTACAGTTCTATGTGCAAATCAAATAGATTCTCACATAAAATTCAGGGCTCAACCTTGTCTGGATCTGTTCATAAAGCAGCCATCTCAAGTAGCATATTTGGAATAACACAAAATGGGAGCATATTGTTAGTTATTTAATTTCTTGTTAGTATGCATTTTAAAACTTGTGGGAGGGGAAAAGATATTTGTGAGATTTTCTTCTTAATATGTAAACATAGTTCAACTTGCTTTAAGTAGTATACAGGTTGATTTGCATGGTAACAAGCTTCACAAAAGCAAAATAGCCTTCTGCAAGGCCAGTATATACTATCAAAAGTGAAGTCATGTTACGCAAATACTAGCCAAGCTATCAATTTACTTTTTGCACCAGTGGTTGGCAAGGATATACACTATCTAGCTGTTCTGAAAGCCAGGTTATGAGACAAAATGTGAAGCCATGCTGTCCTGGGATAAAAGAATACTGTGGTCTCGCTGTCTAGTCTATGAATTAAGGCTCACAATTTTATGGAGATTTATATTGTACCTGTTCCAGTTTTATGGGCAAAAGTTGTAATTTAAGGAGAAAGCCTATTATGGGTTACAGGCAACTCAGATCTATAAAAACAGTAGTCAGCCAAACCATAAATACAAATATGGAATAATGAAATTGAACAAAGTAAATAGGAAATGGGTAAAATGTCATAATGCCATTATAAAACATAATAGGGTTGCAGGCACAATGGACTCTTTTGTGGAGAGTAGAGAGGTACTCTACGGTATCTAATAAGGATGAACCACTGAAAATGAGTCAAAAGTCATTACAAAACTGGGGGTGCTTTCATTTCATTTGTAAAATGTTTCAAAGGTATAGTTTTTGAAGAATTTGTTACTACAATAAGAGTAACGGAATTTCTTTACTATTTCATTATAGTAATTGTACATATTATAATTGGGGAAACTTCAGGGACTTCTTTCTCCCTCATTTTTAAAACTATTGAAGTGAAACTTGCTACAATGGTAGAAAACATTTTCCACTGTTAGCCCACAACATTTCAGAACTCTTCACTTATCTATGAATTTTTGGGGAATTTTCAAAGATTTTATAAACAACATTTAAAAACTACAAGAGCTATCTACTTGAATTTTATATACAATGCACGAGAAAACTAGGGCATCAATCCCCATTCACACATCTACAGATTTTGGAGATTTTTAAAAGTTTAGACATAAACAATTTACCCTCCCCCCCCCAAAAAAAAAAGAAGAAGAAGAAGGTGTCAACAGCAATTGCATTGAATGTCTGTCGGTCTTTATGACACACAAGCACATAACTTCAATATTGCACAGATTTAAACTATTAGTTATTTACTTTAGTCCTCTATACAAATTCAATAATTTTATTTATTATTATTAGACTGACTCTGAATGGCTGGTGCCATTGGGGCTTTCAGGTGCTGAGCACTGAATTCTGGGAAATGTAGTTTACGGCAGGGCTTTTTGCTTTCCCTGCCACAGGGGAGCTTGCCTTCCCAAACTACATTTCTAAAAATGCTGATTCAGTCTCTTGCCAATTAGCTTTGCTAGTCCCACCTCCTTATGGCGATCGGGCCAAAAAAAAAAGATTGGTTTTAAAAACACTTTATGTTCTCCTGCCTTTAAAAAAGTTGCTTAATGCTTACACTAAAAATTAAACTGACCTTGGGAGGCATATAAATATTACAGAATCATAACAAAAATGATTGGTGAGTGTTACAATTCTTAAATTCCCCTCCACCTTTCCTGCATGTTTCTAATATAGATTTGTATACACCAAATTTAATGAATTCCATATGAAATACTAATTAAAAACAAAATTATGCACACCCCTAGTATCTAAGATAGATGTTAGTTATGCATGTTAGATTTTTGGAAAGCAGTTTCAAAGAAAGTTGTTTTGGATAGACTAACCTCACATTTACCTCTCTTTGATTTAATCTCTCTATATAAAAGAGTGATGGCATCAGGGCAGCGGACAAAACAACAAAACTACAGGCCCCCCCCAACCTCGAAATTTGACAACACAACCCATCATTCACGGCTCTAGGTTGATACAACAAAAAGAAAAGAAAAATTAAGTCCTAATTACAGGGAGAGGAATAATAGTTTTTATCCAATTGCTGCCAGTTTGAAGGCTAAGCTCCGCCCACTTGGTCTCCTAGCAACCTACTCAGCCCAGGGGACAGGCACAGTTAGGCCTCACTTAGGCCTCTTCCACAAATTATCAGATTTTAACTGGATTATATGGCAGTGTAGACTCAAGGCCCTTCCACCCAGCTATATAACCCATTTAGAATCTTATATTATCTGCTTTGAACTGGATTATCTTGACTCCACACTGCCATATAATCCACTTTAGTGTGCATACTAAACATAAAGACAACCATACAACAGACATTCAATACTACCACTACCTCAACAATTTCTCACCAACACCACCATACTTCGCCACAGCAACGTGTGGCCGGGAACAGCTAGTATAATATAGCCTTTGAATAGTTTATTCAGTATATTCCATTTGATGAATCTTATGCTTAAGTAAAATTAAAAAGGAGATTTATGTATTTTCATTATAAGGAATTTATCCCTTTTGAAATATTGACAAAGTGGAAAAATAAGAAGGATTTTCATATATTCTCCAACAGTTCAATTGCAAATAGAGGCTATTTGAACAATAATACTTTTTTTAAAATGTAAAAAATATATGGGAATTTTTGAGAAATTTTTATGCAAATTATCCTGGACTGTAGGGAATCTTTGCAGTTTGGGACTTATTATGGTAAAAATTGATATGTGGACATTTTCCACATAGAACAATATTTGTGCTCAGAAATTAATATTTCTGCATGGAAATACTAATTATCATGCAGGAAATGTTGACTTCTGCATAAAAAACCCCTACATTCAATTTTTGTCCAGAATGTCCCAAATTGTGATCAGCATTCAAAAACTGAATATTTTTGGAAAACTTTCTTGCAGTCAGAAAATAAAGTTGCTCATCACTACCTTTGAGAAGAAATGTAGACAGAAGTGCAAATTGTTTTGGAAATTTCACAGGTGTTGAAAATACTATGTAAAAAGTATTTGGAAAAAAGTAGGAAAATCTTTCTCAAGTATTAGGAAACCCTGATGAAGACATTTCTATATTAACAGAAATCTTCACAGTTTAGTACTTATTCTGTACAAAGCTGGCACATAAGTGAATATTTGGATATAAAAAAGATTTTCTCCACAAAAAATGCTCTTCCCTACACAGAAAATTCTATTTTCATATATAATTCCACAATTTTCCACTCGTTCCTTTGAGAACAAAATTCGAAAATAATATCTGCTGTTGGACTCCAACTCTCAGCAGCCCAAGTCAGCATCTAGTTATAATTTTCTTTCTAAACTGTAAGGTCAGGGACATCCCCACTATTCAGCTGAATGAAAAATCTACATACAATACAATACAATACAATCAAAATGGGAAAAGGAAGATTCTATAGAATAAGTTCACATTTGTTTCACATTTGGCTTGCCAAGTGCTTTTAAACCAGTCTGTCTTCTGCAAATATAGTGGGAATCTCTATCTAACCAGTACAAAAGTACAATTCAGCCAGTAACCTCTTTAATTTTTGCAGCTGAATTAGAAATTGTACACCTTCTTCTCTTACTATTGGCATCATCTCTGAAAAGAGCTGAACAATCTATCCTTTTCCCAAATCAAAAATACAGTGACACTGAGTAATTCTATGATTTAACTACTCAAGAGTCTAGTGCCAAACATTAATTTTCCTCATTTTTATGTAAGATACATGCTAGCACAAAACATGTGGAATCAAAATCTATATACATACAATATCTGATCAATCTGAACTATTTTTATACGAGAAAGAATGTAAAATTTATCAAAGAAAGGAAAAATAAAATAAGAGAATTGTGATTAATAAACACTATGATAGAAAGAAGAGGAAAGTAGAAAACACACAGCTGTGTTCAAACCCCTCTGGGTTTCTCTTTTTAAAAGATCCTGGGGTGGGATGGGGGAGGTCACCCTGGCAATAAATAAATCAGCTTGTTTCTGATCTCACCTTAATTTATTTATATGGGAACTTGAATATTTTTTCTGCTTTCTGTTACTGCTTTCTGAGTAAGTATAATATATTTATGTTGTCTGGTTAACGTGTAGTGTTGAAATGTCATGGAATTAACTAGATAATGCAACTATGCCTTGGCTTCCTAGGCAATATTTTAAGTCTGGAATCTAGATTTAATACAATTAGAGCCTCACACTTTTCAGTAGCCTGAGTATGCCTGAACAGTATGCAGCACATATAAACCTCATATAAACCTGATGCCTTTATTCTTTTACATTATTATTCCCTCTTCCTTTGGAGGCATACATATGATCAAAGAGTAGAACATTTCTAAAATGCCTATACTGGTCCAAGGGTTTTATAACTGGTAATTAAAACTCAGAATCACACTGAGTTGGCTCCTGGATGCCTTTACAACATTGCAGGTTACACTGGTTTAAATCTCTTTTACGTAGTCTCATATCAGTAAAACTCTGATAATGTTTCAGAGTTTGCTTGAAACTCCAAAATATTCCCACAGCTTTGGGACAGTTTGAGCAGCAAGATCAGATTTGATTTGGATGGGTCCACTGTCCTCATGAAACACTTACTGCCACCCTTTTCCACTGCACTCATCTGCACAGAGGAACGTGAATATAATGTGTCTGTCTTCAGCACTCTTGATGGCTGCAAAGCCCGTGAGTTCATGACCATCATGTTCCGACATCAGCTGAGATGCCTGTAAAATACATCCATGAATAAGATGAGCAGGGTGATCCCATCCTTCGTCAGCAAAGATCTCTGCAGCTAGCTGGGAGCAACAATAGTGACACAGATGGTAAGGTGACAGGTATGATATGGTTTCAGCCTAGCTGGACCATGTAAACTCCTGTTGCTGCCACTAGTTTAGGAAGGTGTATGTTGCTACCTCAGGGGCCAATCCAGAGGATTTTTGTTCTTAATTCACCCTGTCTTTATCAACCAGTATAGAAACAGCAAAAATACACACTATTAGTTGCAGTAGAAAAAGGAAGGAAAGTGTAATAAGCAATGGATAAAAACAAAAGGAGTAACTTGTAACTTTGGTTTCATTTTAATTAGAAGGAAAAAACAAACTAAGAAGGGACTATAAGGCAATTAAATCTGGGATATACAGGGTGTTTGAAAAAGAACTCCCTATTCACCATTTAATTTAAATGGTGAATAGGGAGTTCTTTTTCAAACACCCTGTATATTGGTTCTTTGAGGCTTATTATTTGCCAATATGAATTTTTTAATCTTTAGGTGATATAAAACAGTAGTATATTTTCAAATTCTGGTGAGCATTTTAATATATTGCTTTAGGAAAATGTGAACTGAAAAGTGTACAGCAGGAAATTTGTACACTTCAAATATCTTCATTAATTGAATTTACAGAAAGCATATGGAAAAACACTGGGTTACTAGCTTGATAAACTTAGTGATAGTTGAATAGGCAGGTCTCTCCATCTCTAGATAGAGTGAAAAGTACAACTTTGCTTTAAAAACAGAACTCCAGACTAATGTCCTTCTTTTCCCTTTAATGTGTTGAAACAAAAATTCTCCACTTCATTAAATGGAAGCTGGAAGATAACAGAATTTTGTTAACTCACACCATATGGTGAAGGTCAAAGGAGTGATTAGTAACACTGATGGAGTAGAACTATGTTCTTTATAGTGGTATTTTAAAAATGTGTAAGATCGATAGATAATAAATTAACCACATATTTTAAAAATGAATTTATCCAACTTGTGTTCTGTAAATCTATTGGTAGTAACACACACTTAACTTTCACTTATCCATTTAACAGTGGTTCTAAACTTGCATGTAGTTCAGTGTGGGGTTCGCATCATCCTGTGTGCATTCACACAACATATACTGACCGATATGAGTTATTATGGGCTAAGCAACTAAATACAGCTGCACCCTGGGTTAAAAAAAAAACACTGGGTGAAGTCCAGATCCTGCTCCAAGATTCAGAATTTCCCCTGTATTGGAGCAATGAAGACATTGTTCCTGGATTCCTATGTGGAATCCTGGATCATTGTCTCCACAGCTAAAAAAATCTATGTAAATAAATAAATAAATAAATAAGATCAGTCATTTAAAAAACTTAAGTAACAATATCAAACAAGCATCTATAGAAAACACTGTAAAATTCAACAGTTAAAAGCAGGATGCATGGAGAATAAAACAGAACTTGCAAAATATAACCGGTAAAAAGCCAATATAAAATATCAGTCATGTTAAAAACTAAATAAAAGCATCCCCAGCACAGTCGACTGCAATTTCCGCAATCAGTCTTGCCCTGATTTTATTTGCTGCCAAGGTAAAGAGAGAGAGACCTTATACGTGATTGTGGAGTTGGTATCAGATAAAAGGTAGATCTTTTCTGCAACTGTGTTTGATTGTAGGCACCACAGAATAGGCTCTAATAATTTATTTCTTGGTGCAGAGTATAGGGAGCAGGTGAACAAATAGTGGGGCTGGTTTTTAATTTCTGAGGCCCTGCATACGCATATCTGGTTAGCCAAAGGAGTGCCCGAGTATCTACCATCCAGCACTGCTGAGGGCATGCTTTGGAATCGTAGGGCTGTAAAAGCTTGTCTCAGATTTGGGAATGTAAGGTTGGATAGATACATAGCTCTTTCATGGACGAGTTTGTATAATTTGTACCATGTCAAGAATTTGGAGCTCTTAATAGCCTGTCTGTCCATTTGAATACCTTGATTATAAATGTTTTCATACAGCTTCTCTCTTGAGTTCAGGATTGAAGACTCATGAGACAGGGTAGGGCATACTTTCAGCCGTTTCTGATGTTTTGAGCTCCAAACTTTACATTCTGGTAGATGTTCAAAGCATAGCTGTGGGAAAACCCTAGCTGAGGAATCCTTTATGATTCTCCAGTAGTTGTATAGGGAGAAGTGAACACGGGATCTTATGGAGAGTAGACCAACCTCTGCTCTGACCAAGGTTGCTGGAGTACCAGGTGGGAGTCTCAGCAGTTTCTTAAGGAATGTATTCTGGATGGCCTCTAATTCTGGTATCTATGAATCGTCCCATCCCCAGACTGGGGCGCCGTACAGAATATAGGCAATAACTTTGCTCTGGAATATTTTCAAAGCTGGGGCAACCAGATGGCCCCCTGCTGTGTTATAAAATCTGAGGATTCCTCCAATAGATTTTAGTGCCACTTCTCTGCTATGTTCTATATGGAGTTTCCATGATAGAGTTTCTGAAAAATGTACACCCAGGTACTTAAATTCTCTGCATTGTTCAATCTGATGGCCACCAATGGACCATCTGAACTGTGAGTGTCTTTTTCCATCACCTTTGTTTTATTATAATTGATGCTCAGCTTTTCTTTGGAGCAGTATATGCCCAGTTTAGTAAGCAGCCTTTTTAGACCTATTTGGGTGAATGAGACTAACACCATATCATCTGCATATAAAAGGGCAGAAATCTTCAACTGCTAAGGCTACTTGCTTCCACTGTTCAATGGCATATATGTTTTTTCCTGCTTTATAAGAGCCTTATAAGATACCCTCATTGAAGCTAGGGTAACAGCTGTAGTGTTGTCTTTATTTCTAAGGGTCTATCTAGAGTAGTCCATCAGTGCCTTCCTGTGCACATTTTAAATAAAATGCATTAAAGGTTTTCTATGCAAAAAGTGCATAAACATGCACACATTTCTGTGTACAAAGAGGAAAGAAAGGTCTTAAAATTTGATATAGAACATCCATAGGACAACATAACTCATATGCATGTATAAACAATAGGCTTGAGCGATCCACGAAAAATTTGATTCTAAACTCGTTTCAAAACTAGAGGGGGGCAGCATTTCGTTTCTGAAGGCATTTCTGAATTTTGCCCTCAAAAAAATTCGAAATTAACGAAAATTCGTTATCTTCAAAATTAATTCGTTAATGGCGGACGCGCATGCGCAGTGGCCCAAAAACAGCCCCGGGGGGGAGTTCGGGGGCTCTCCTGCTCTCATTTTTTCAGCTATACTGATCAAATTTGGTACAGTGGGAGAACACAATCCACCCTGCTTGTTCGCTAAATTGCAGAGCGTTTGCCCTTTCCTAAGATTTATTGCGCAATTTTATAGTTAATATAGAAAAACTTTACCAATTGCAAAAAATCTGTTCCTGCTTTTGAATTGTTATTTCCTGTTCATTCAATAGGGGTTCCATCACTGTGAAAGTCCTTCTTCTACTTGTGTAACATTGTTTCAGTGCCCGTAAATCTGTCAAAATTTTAGGGCATTGGGGGCCATTGGCCAAGAGACACATTTTGCTGCCTGCCACTATGCGCAATGACTTTCCCCAGGCATCCATATTGGAGGCCATTATACCCCAGTGGTCAAGCCCCTCCCCCTCCCAAGAAATGTAAGATTTCTGCGACGTTGGTTTGATTTATTGCCTGATGGCAAAATGGGGGCTTGGATCCCACTCCCCTGGGGAGCCGTCCACCGTGGCCCGTCTCCCACCCCTGCCCCTTTCCCCAAAGCAGCAGGGCGTGGGCTTAAACTGCGGAAATAGACATGGGGGCATGGATACCACACCCCTGCCCCTTTCCCTAAAGCAGTAGGGCGGGGGCTCAGCTGCTGAGATACACATGAGGGTTAGGATCCATTAAAAGCACTGGCAGGGGTAGTGGGAAAAATTGGATCAAAAAGTATGAAGAAATCAACGTGGTGATCCGAACCGCAATGTCCAAGATGGAGAAAAAAGAAGAAAGAAAAAATCCCCATGGGGATCCGAACCCCTATGTCTATCTCAGCATCAAAGACCCCATCCTGCACCGGCGACAGTTGGCCGGCATGCATCCCGTACAGAGAGAGAGAGAAAAAAAACCAGAGGACCCCGTCCCAAAGGAGGGATCTGTGCAAAATTGCCCAAAGGGGTGCGGAACGACAGCCGCGAGAGAAGAGAGATGCGGTGCAACGTGGGAAACACGACCACATAGGCCGACAGGCAGCAAAATCAAAAGAAAAGAAAAGAAAGAAAAAGCCACAGCCGGCAAGTCCCACACATTGAAATAGGCCAGCCACAGTTGGCCGGCATGCTTCCCAGAGAGGAAGAAAGAGTGGCCGCCCCAAAGGAGGCTTCTGTGCAAAATCGCACAAAGGGGTAAAGAACGACAGCCGCAAGAGAAGAGAGATGTGGTGCATCGTGGGAAACACGACCACGTAGGCCGACAGGCAGCAAAATCAAAAGAAAAGAAAAGAAAGAAAAAGCCACAGCCGGCAAGTCCCACACATTGAAATAGGCCGGCCACAGTTGGCCGGCATGCATCCCAGAGAGGAAGAAAGAGTGTCCGCCCCAAAGGAGGCTTCTATGCAAAATCGCCCAAAGGGGTAAAGAACGACAGCCGCGAGAGAAGAGAGATGCGTTGCAATGTGGGAAACACGACCACGTAGGCCGACAGGCAGCAAAATCAAAAGAAAGGAAAAGGAAGAAAAAGCCACAGGCGGCAAGTCCCACACATTGAAATAGGCCGGCCACAGTTGGCCGGCATGCTTCCCAGACAGGAAGAAAGAGTGGCCGCCCCAAAGGAGGCTTCTGTGCAAAATCGCACAAAAGGGTAAAGAACGACAGCCGCGAGAGAAGAGAGATGCGGTGCATCGTGGGAAACACGACCACGTAGGCCGACAGGCAGCAAAAACCAAAGAAAAGAAAGAAAAAGCCACAGCCGGCAAGTCCCACACGTTAAGATAGGCCGGCCACAGTTGGCCGGCATGCATCCCAGAGAGGAAGAAAGAGTGGCCGCCCCAAAGGAGGCTTCTGTGCAAAATCGCCCAAAGGGGTAAAGAACGACAGCCGCGAGAGAAGAGAGATGCATTGCAACGTGGGAAACACGACCACGTAGGCCGACAGGCAGCAAAATCAAAAGAAAAGAAAAGGAAGAAAAAGCCACAGGCGGCAAGTCCCACACATTGAAATAGGCCGGCCACAGTTGGCCGGCATGCTTCCCAGACAGGAAGAAAGAGTGGCCGCCCCAAAGGAGGCTCCTGTGCAAAATCGCACAAAGGGGTAAAGAACGACAGCCGTGAGAGAAGAGAGATGCGGTGCAACGTGGGAAACACGACCACGAAGGCCGACAGGCAGCAAAAACAAAAGAAAAGAAAGAAAAAGCCACAGCCGAAAAGGCCCACACTTTAAAATAGGCCGCCCACAGTTGGCCGGCACGCATCCCAGAGAGGAAAAAAGAGTGTCCGCCCCAAAGGAGGCATCTGTGCTAAATCGCCCAAAGGAGTGCGGAAAGACAGCCACGAGAGAAGAGGGATGCGGTGCATCGTGGGAAACACGACCACGTAGGCCGACAGGCAGCAAAAACCAAAGAAAAGAAAGAAAAAGCCACAGCCGAAAAGGCCCACACATTGAAATAGGCCGGCCACAGTTGGCCGGCATGCTTCCCAGACAGGAAGAAAGAGTGGCTGCCCCAAAGGAGGCTCCTGTGCAAAATCGCACAAAGGGGTGCGGAAAGACAGCCGCGAGAGAAGAGAGATGCGGTGCAACGTGGGAAACACGACCACGAAGGCCGACAGGCAGCAAAAACAAAAGAAAAGAAAGAAAAAGCCACAGCCGAAAAGGCCCACACTTTAAAATAGGCCGCCCACAGTTGGCCGGCACGCATCCCAGAGAGGAAAAAGGAGTGTCCGCCCCAAAGGAGGCATCTGTGCTAAATCGCCCAAAGGAGTGCGGAAAGACAGCCGCGAGAGAAGAGGGATGCGGTGCATCGTGGGAAACACGACCACGTAGGCCGACAGGCAGCAAAAACCAAAGAAAAGAAAGAAAAAGCCACAGCCGAAAAGGCCCACACATTAAAATACTAGGCCGGCCACAGTTGGCCGGCACGCATCCCAGAGACAGAGAGAGAAGAAAAAAACCAGGAAATGTGGGCCCAAGCCCCTCAGACCCGGGGGGCCGGCCACCGTTGGCCGGCCCCACGCCCACACCCCACAACCCACGGGGAAGGGCATGTTTTCTTTCCGTCTGCTTTCGAAATGTGGGCCCAAGCCCCTCAGACCCGGGGGGCCGGCCACCGTTGGCCGGCCCCACGCCCACACCCCACAACCCACGGGGAAGGGCATGTTTTCTTTCCGTCTGCTTTTGAAATGTGGACCCAATCCCCTCAGACCAGGGGTGCCAGCCACCGTTGGCCGGCCCCACGCACACACCACAGAACCCACATGGGGAAGGGCATGCTTTCTTTACATCTGCTTTTGATATGTGGGCCCAATCCCCTTAGACCAGGGGGGCCAGCCACCGTTGGCTGGCCCCACGCCCACTCCCCACAACCCATGACACAAAGACACACTCCATGACAGCAAACCGTCAAGCCTCTGGAAAAATCAAGCCATTTTTGTAGTCAATGATTCCATTATATCGTGATATTTTGCAGCCAAATTCATAAATTAAGCAATAACAACATAACATTACTGCATATTGAACGACTTCTTCTGACACATTGGTTGTATAACATGAATTTTTGGTGCTTTATTAGGAAAATCATAACCTCATATGATGTGTAATACGCTTTTCTTCAACAAGTCCAATCCAAGATATTTCCTTATTTAAGCTTAGGTAGGCCCGTTCAGCTTTGATCAGTGAGACTCTTCTGTATTCAAGGAAATGTTGGGTCAATAAGACATAAAATAAAACTGAAGTCACAGTCAGCATACAGCATTACCAGCTTAAAAAACAGTGGTGTAAAAACACGGCTCTGGTCCGAGGGCTGAATACTTCACAGAGAGGAGGTAGTTTGACAGTTAAAAAACAATACAGTGCGAAATACTATTGGCCTGGCAACCAATTCTTCAATAGGCTACGAACGACCACACAGACCTCTAAGGCTTTTTGGAAGAGGAAGGTTTTAAGGCTCTGATGTTAGGTTCATGTTTCCATGGAGTTGCACTTCAGGGAAGACTTGTGTGTATTTCTGGTGTTATTAAAGTTCTCCAGCAGATGAGCTGGATAGAGGGAAATGACTTCTGTTGGTATACAGTTAAAGTAAAGTTGAGGAAGTACAATTATGAAAGATATTGTGTGTAATCGAGTAGTAATGAATCCAAAGTAGAAACAAAGCACAAATGTTGATTCAAAAGGAAACATGAAGACATAAGTAATTGTTTTTATTAGCAAAACAGAGTTTCTGAGTGGATTGATTCTCTACTTATGAGTCTGCGGAAGATTATCATCACATACTGTCGACTACACCCGCTCAAGGCAATGGTACAGTGAAAGAAGACAATTTTGAGAAGTGGTAAAGGCCAAGGTGTCCCACTTTTTTCAGTGATTCCACCATCTTCTATCATTATACCCACAGGCCAGCAAAAAACAGTTCCCACAAGATGGAACCTGCGCCCACACTTCGAAAGCAGCCGCAAAGGCACACGCCGTGACGGGCAAACGGCACCATCCGCGTGCGCGGCCAGAGGGCGAGGGGAACCAAAGGCGGGCGTTCCGCAGCAACAGCGTCAATCACAGCCTTTCAGGGTGATGGGACACATTTTGAGAAATGCTGGCAAAATCGTAGGTGTCCCACATTCTTCGGTGATTGCACCCTCTTCTATCGTTATACCAACAAGCCAGCAAAAAGCAGTTCCCACTCGGCGTAACCTGCGCCCACACATCGAAAGCAGCCGCAAAGGCACACGCCCTGAAGGGGGAACGGCACCCTCCGCGTGCGCGGCCAAAGGGCGAGGGGACCCAAAAGCGGCCGTTCAATGTCCACAGCGTAGACCACGGCATATAAAGGAGATGGGACACTAGACAACCATTTGGAGAAATGCTGGCAAAGGCGGAGGTGTCCCACTGTCTTTGATGATTCCACCCTCTTAGTTATACCAACAAGCCAGCAAGAAGCAGTTCCCACTCGACGTAACCTGCGCCCACACATCGAAAGCAGCCGCAAAGGCACACGCCCTGACGGGCAAAAGGCACCCTCCGCGTAAGCGGGCAGAGGGCTAGGGGACCCAAAGGCGGCCGTCCCGCGGCCACTGCGTCGACCACACCCGCTCAAGCCGATGGGACAGTGAAAGATGAAAATTTAGAGAAGTGCTGGCCAAGGTCGAGGTGTAGTAATCCCTGCGGCAAAACACATCCTCAAAGGTTCAGATGGACAGATATCTCTGTAAAGTGAGAGTCTGGCGTATTCCTTCACCTAAAATGATTATCCGAAGTATCCACATCAAATATAACAGTGCTCTTTCTGTACAGGAACTGCGAGGATCTGGAGAAGACCAAAAAGTCATGGCTCATGAGGGAAATATTTTTTGACCAAAAAAAAGAAAAATAGAGAATTGAATGAAATCCGTACTGAACCCAAAGAGGAAGCATTTCCTACCTTGGCTTTTATGGACTAATTTCCCACAGAATATCCTTCTACCTCTACAGAATCAGTATTACAGGAGAGAAAACGTTTTGTAACTTCAGACTACAGAGATGGGCCAAAAGTAACTATATTAAGTTCAACAGGGACAAATGAAAGATACTTCACTTCGGAAGAAATAATGGAAATCCAAGCGACTGATTTTTGGATGCCTGGCTTGACAGCAGTGTGTGAGAAAAACATCTGGGAGTCCTCGTGGACAACAAGATAACAATTAGCCTACTATGGGTTGCGGCAGATCAAATATCCAATGGGCTTTAGGCCTGCATCAATAGGGGAATAGCGTCTAGATCCAGGGCAGTCATGCTCCCCCTCTACTCTGCCTTGGTCAGACCACACCTGGAATACTGTGTCCAACTTTGGGCACCGCAGATAAATGGAGATGCGGACAAGCTTGAAAGCGTCAAGAGGAGTGCGACTAAAATGAATAAGGGTCTGGAGAACAAGCAGTATGAGGAGAGGCTTTAAGAGCTGGGCATGTTTAGCATGCAGAAGAGAAGGCTGATAGGAGACATGATAGCCATGTACAAATATGTGAGGGGAAGTCATAGGGAGGAGGGAGCAAGCTTATTTTCTGCTGCCCTGAAGACAACGGGACGGAGCAGTGGCTTCAAACAGGAAAGGAGATTCCACCTGAACATCAGGAAGAACTTCCTCACTGTGATGGCTGTTCGGCAGTGGAACTGTCTCCCCCGGACTGTGTTGGAGGCTCCTTCTTTTGAAGCTTTTAAGCATAGGCTCGATGGCCATCTGTCGGGGATGCTTTGAATGAAACTTCCTGCGTCTTAGTTGGGGGAGAACTCGATGGCCCATGAGTTCTATTCCAACTCTACTTTTCTATGATTCCATGATTCAATGATTCGGGAAACGGCCCCTTGAGATTGATGAACCCAAAAACGACAGTGGGCAACGGTGAGTGATGATAAAGACGAGAAAGGAAGGGAAAAGAGAGAGGAAAGCATTGTAGGATAGAGGAGAGAGTTGTTGGACAGAGTCCAAAGGGGCAACCCCCCCCCCCCCCGGCCACCAACAAAATTAGCCAAAGTTACTCTGAAGCAGAGCTGCTTAAAGGAGGAGAACTGTTGCTCTAGGAGCCGTCGGTGTCAAAATCCAAATCTGGGAAATTCAACACGGGAAGGTTGGCCTTCAGGAAGACCAGTTTCTCAACTGTTTGAGGGTCCAGCAAGCTGCGGTGGGGCGTGACTACATCTCCCGCTAGGCTGAAGACCCTTTCGCTCTGCACGCTGGTGGGAGGACAGCTGAGGAACTGGCGGGCTACGTGTGACAGATCCGGCCACATGTGTTCACGTGAAGCCCAATAGGCCAATGGATCACAAGAAATTATCTCAGGAGGCTCCTCAAAGTACCTGTTGACCGAGCATTCGGCCGAGTCTACCTTTTGAGCAGAAGCCAGCAAAGAGGATTCTTCCGAGCAGGCAAGTATGGCCACCGTCTCTGCAAAAAAAACGTTTCCTGGTCGCGGCTGGAGATCCGTATCCCTACGGCAACCCCCTACCGGCTCCCCGGGACTTTCAGTCTCGCCACTAGCGCTAGTGCTGGGGGTGACAGGCATTTCTGGAAGAGGGGCCGCTGTGCCCGTTTCCTCCACCCTGGCAGCAAAGACCTCCCTCACAAGGTTAACTAGTTAGGCCTTCCACATGGTAAAGTCTTTTGGGCAGACGTTGTACTTTAGCCGTGGATCACACAAGGCCGCCAGCATATGGACCTTGCTGGAAAGAAGTGGCTCAAGGCGTTTCCGTACAGCAAAGGACAACCTCCTCACCACCTCCTGGGCCGGCGGTGTCAGCGGTCCAGCCAGGGAGTCCAGTGTTCGATCGGCCCCAAGCCTTTCTAGGTGCCTCCTTAGCCTCAAGACCATGGGCACTGCCTGGCTAAGAAGGGCTTTTGATTCCGAAAGGGTCTCAGTGGCATGTTTGAATGGCTTTAGTACGTCTACTAGCTGGGAGATGGTGTCCCACTCTTGCTTATTTGGAACAAGCTTGCTAACAGGCGCAACCAATGTGAGGGAGATGCCATGTACCGCCTTCTGCTGCTCGACCATGCGTTTGAGCATTTTAAAGGTTGAATTCCACCGAGTTGAGACGTCCTGGAGCAGCTTGTGCTGCGGGAGGCCTTCAAGGCTCTGCCTGTCTCAGCTGCCGGGCTGCCTTGATGCTCCTGTGGAAGTAGCCCGCAATCTTTCTACAGCGCTCGATCAGCAGGGCGATGTTTGCGTTGCTGGCTGGCTGCTCTTCCAGGCTCTTTAAACCTTCCTTGACGGTATTGTGAAGCAAGTGGGCCATGCAGGACACATTCTGAAACCCGGCACTTTCAACCGCTTTGATCATATTTTTACCAGCGTCAGTCACCATAAAGCCCCTCCTCATTTCTTCCGGCCTACACTGCATCCACTCCCCCATCATGTTTTCCAGATAGCTGCAGATGGTCTCTGCCTTGTGATCACGATCAACTACCTCCAATGCGAGGAGTGCCCAACGATGTGATGTATCCATACTGCCTTCCTTCTCCCACCAATGTGCTGTGAGAGAGAGGTAGGAATGGCCTCCTCCCAAGCTTGACCAAATGTCAGAGGTAAAATGGATGTGTCCTCCCATGGCGCTACGCAACATCTGGATAATGCGTTCCTTACAGCCCTCGTACAAGCTGGGAATTACTTTTCTGGAAAAGGTGTGACGGGAGGGGATTTTGTAGCGGGGGCACAGTCGTTTCATAAGGCGTATGAAGCCTTCTTGTTCAACCAGGCGGAAGGGATGGTGATCTAGGGCAATCATCTCTCCCACACTTTGGGTTATCTGCTGGGGTGTGAGTAATGTTTCCCCCGTTTTCTTTCTGGGTAATGGAATGGCCCAATCCTCCAAGGTGGACTGTGTCTGCCTTCCACCATCTTCACCAGGAGAACTTTGTGTGCTAAGGCTGCCACTGGAAGGGCTTGCAGTTCCCCCTCCTACCGAAATGGAGGGATGGTGTCGCTTCATGTGAGAGCTCAACCCCGAGGTCGCAAGATGTCTCAGGTCTCTGCCTCTGCTGATATTTGCCCCACAGTGTCTACAAACTGCCAAAGTAGCACGCTGAGAGTGGACATGAAAATGGTCCCAAATATATGACCTTGGCCTCCCCACAGCCACTGTGGCGACGCCCACAGAGATAGGAGTCGTGGGCACCCTTTCATCAGCTAGAGAAAGTCTTTGGTTTGATGGTACAACCTCCTCTACCTCCTCCTCACTGTCAGTAGCGGGTTGAGGGGTGGGGTTATCTATATCCTCACTATCCACCACCTGTAGTTCCAGGACGGCAACACCTGTATGTTCCATTGATCGTCCTGTTGTCTCAGCTCCATATGACAACTGGCTCCGGGTGGAGGGCTGTGAACTTTCAGCATTCGAACAGCCAGCTTCTTCATCAAGTCCACCCACTCCCATAGTTCGGCGTTCCAGACGGATGGGACCCACCCTAACTTTTTTGGCCCCCCACAGTGTCCTGGCTGTTGCTTTACCACTAGCAGGACTTGCTCCCCCAGACCCGCGTACAGCTGAACGCTTCATGATAACGGGAGTGTTTTCAGGAGACAGAAGGGAGGATGGTAAGGTGTTGTGTAACTGGTGGGAAATATTTGTTGTTTCTTGATTGGCAACGTGTTCTGTTCAGGGTCTATTAACTGCCGCAAAGCCGTCTATTACAGTTTTAGTTATTTTTATTCGTTTACAAGGGGATACCTGTACTTTCCAGTTCTACAAAGGAGTATGGGAGGTGCAACCCTATTGCCAAACTTGGCTTTTGATTCACAGCCTCCCTGGCACAGACAAGCAGCCCTGCTTGAGCAGCCTAGGGCCAAATCAGGCTCCCTTGTTTCCCAAAAAGGAGGTGTAGTTCTACAAAGGACGATGGGATGTGCAACCCTTTTGCCCAACTTGGCTTTTGATTCACAGCGGTCCTTGCACAGACAAAAAGGCCTGCTAGAGCAGCCTAGAAGGAAAGGAGGCAAATTCAGGCTCCCTTCTTTCCCAAAAAGGAGGTGTAGTTCTACAAAGGAGTATGGGAGCTGCAACCCTTTTGCCAAAATTGGCTTTTGATTCACAGCGTCCCTGGCACAGACAAGCAGCCCTGCTTGAGCAGCCTAGGGCCAAATCAGGCTCCCTTGTTTCCCAAAAAGGAGGTGTAGTTCTACAAAGGAGTATGGGACGTGCAACCCTTTTGCCAAACTTGGCTTTAGATTCACAGCGTCCCTGGCACAGACAAGCAGCCCTGCTTGAGCAGGCAAGGGGCAAAACAGGCTCCCTTGTTTCCCAAAAAGGAGGTGTAGTTCTACAAAGGAGTATGGGAGGTGCAATCCTTTTGCCAAACTTGGCTTTAGATTCACAGCGTCCCTGGCAGAGACAAGCAGCCCTGCTAGAGCAGGCAAGGGCCAAAGCAGGCTCCCTTCTTTCCCAAAAAGGAGGTGTAGTTCTACAAAGGAGTATGGGAGGTGCAACCCTTTTGCCAAACTTGGCTTTTGATTCACAGCGTCCCTGGCACAGACAAACAGCCCTGCTTGAGCAGGCAAGGGCCAAATCAGGCTCCCTTATTTCCCAAAAAGGAGTTGTAGTTCTACAAAGGAGTATGGGAGGTGCAACCCTTTTGCCAAACTTGGCTTTTGATTCACAGCGTCCCTGGCACAGACAAGCAGCCCTGCTTGAGCAGGCAAGGGCCAAAGCAGGCTCCCTTGTTTCCCAAAAAGGAGGTGTAGTTCTACAAAGGAGTATGGGAGGTGCAACCCTTTTGCCAAACTTGGCTTTTGATTCACAGCGTCCCTGGCACAGACAAGCAGCCCTGCTTGAGCAGGCAAGGGCCAAATCAGGCTCCCTTGTTTCCCAAAAAGGAGGTGTAGTTCTACAAAGGAGTATGGAAGGTGCAACCCTTTTGCCAAACTTGGCTTTTGATTCACAGCGTCCCTGGCACAGACAAACAGCCCTTCTGGAGCAGGCAAGGGCCAAATCAGGCTCCCTTGTTTCACAAAAAGGAGGTGTAGTTCTTCAAAGGAGTATGGGAGGTGCAACCCTTTTGCAAAACTTGGCTTTTGATTCACAGCGTCCCTGGCACAGACAAACAGCCCTGCTTGAGCAGGCAAGGGCCAAATCAGGCTCCCTTGTTTCCCAAAAAGGAGGTGTAGTTCTACAAAGGAGTATGGGAGCTGCAACCCTTTTGCCAAACTTGGCTTTTGATTCACAGCGTCCCTGGCACAGACAAACAGCCCTGCTTGAGCAGCCTAGGGCCAAATCAGGCTCCCTTGTTTCCCAAAAAGGAGGTGTAGTTCTACAAAGGAGTATGGGAGCTGCAACCCTTTTGCCAAACTTGGCTTTTGATTCACAGCGTCCCTGGCACAGACAAACAGCCCTGCTTGAGCAGCCTAGGGCCAAATCAGGCTCGGCTCCCTTGTTTCCAAAAACCCTTTTGCGTTGAAAAAAGAAAGAAGAAAGCCCACCCCGCCCGCAAGAGGAAAAATGGTGCAGCAGAAAAATTGCTGGCCGGGTGGGAAAATGGAAAACGCCAATCTCGTGAGGAAAAAAACACCCACAGGCCCTTTGCAAAAAAGAAAAGAAAAAGAAACACCCAACAGTTTCCAAACCCACACCACCCCACCTCACCCACCCAACCTTTTCTCCCGGTCTTCTGTAGCCTAGCTCTAGCTCAGACACAGCCAAGGAAGCTGTGACGCAGCAATCTTGCCTGCCTGCCTGCCTGCCTGCCCAGAATCTCACTTCCACCCTCTCCAGATTCCCGGTGCAAATGAGCCACGAGGCTCCCTGTGCTCGCTCTTTTCATTCAGGACGTCCTACCAGCCCCTCCCCCTGGTTAAACGTGCTCTCTGATTGGCCACAAGGTGCAAACAACACGCTAGGTTGCCCCAGTGCACTTAAACAAGTTTGGGTGATTTGCAAAAGCTTTTTTAAAAAACGAAAAAAAACGACGACATGACTAAAAACGGCCAGTCACGGTTCGAAACCGCGATATCCAGACGTGTGGACAATCAAGGCCGTATATTGCTTCAAAAGTAACGAAAATAACGAATTAATAACGGTTAACGGGGAAATCGAATTATTTGAGCAAGCCTAATAAACAATGACCACATCTGTCATTTGTTCATACGTCTGTTTTGACAACATGAGATAATTTAAAACAATGTTAATAATTGTAGCTAGTAAGTAAGTAAGTAAAACTTTATATCTATCCCACCCTATCTCCCTATGGTGACTCAGGGCGACTCACAACATAAAAGGCAAATATTCAATGTCATAAAAAAACAAAACAATAAATTAACAAAATTCCAATAGCCAATATAGCACATTCAACAATCACAAAAATCACATGAGAGACAATAATAAGAAATTAAAAACAATCTCAATAAAAACAGAGTTAAAAGACATGTCCATATTACATTCCTATTTTATAAGGCTGGATCTTTAACCATTGGATCTCCATAAGCCTGGATACATAGGAAGGTTTTTATTTGATTCCTAAAGAAGGACAGTGATGGAGCAATTCTGATCTCCTTTGGGAGGGAGTTCCAGAGGTGGGGAGTGGGACTGCAGAGAAGGGCTCTTTCTTGCCCCCACCAACTAGGCTTGAGATGGGGGTGGGACAATTAGGAGGCTTTCCCTGTAGAGTGCAGCCACTGACACCTGAACCTCCAGGGTCAGCGATGAATTCAGATCACCTCCAAGCTGTGCACCTGTGTCTTCGGGAAGAGTGCACACCCATTTACCATGAGTTGTATCCCCATACCCTGATCTGCCTTCTGACTGAACACATCTTTCTTGTCAGGATTTAATTTCAATCTGTTCACCCTCATCCAGTCCATTACTGTGGACAGACATTGATTCAGGACCAGAATGATATCCTTGGCTTTTGGTTCAAAAGAGTACTGTAAGATTTGAGTGTCATTTGCATAGATACTGTGGTGAAGGCTCCTTCTTTGGAGGCTTTTAAGCAGAGGCTGGATGGCCATCTGTTGGGGGTGCTTTGAATGTGATTTCCTGCTTCTTGGCAGGGGGTTAGACTGGATGGCCCATGAGGTCTCTTCCAACTCTACTATTCTATGATTCTATGATATTGCACCAAACTCCAAAACTCTACATGATCTCTCCCAACAGTTTCATGTAAATGTTAAACAGCATAGGTGAAAGAATTGTTCCCTGAGGGACCCCACAGGCCAATGTACAAGCTGTCAAACAAGAGTCACCCAGCACCACCCTCTGGGTTTGGTCCTCTAGAAAAGAACAAAGCCACTGTAAAACAGTGCCTCCTAATCCCATCCAAGCAAGATGGTTGTTGGTATCAAACGCTGCTGAGAGGTCCAGGAGAACCAACAGGGACACACTCCCCTTGTCTAGTTCCCTGCATAGATAATTTACTAAGGCGACCAATGCCGTTTCAGTTCCATAACCAGGTCTGAAACCAGATTGAAATGGATCCAGATAACTGGTTTCTTCCAAGGACCTCTAGACCTGAGAGGCTACCACTCTCTCCAGAACCTTGCTCAAAAAGGGGAGATTTGAAACTGGCTGATAATTATTTAGTTGAGTGGGATACATTGCTGGTTGTTTTTAGTAAAGGCTTTACTATGGCCTCTTTCAGGCTGGCTGGAATTTTGCCTTGTACTAGGGAGACATTAATCAGCACTTTCACCCACTCTGCCAGTCCCCCTCTGGCCTGCCTAATCAGCCAGGACAGGCAAAGGTCAAGGATACAAACGGTCACCCTCATTTTTCCCAAGATCTTGTCCACGCCATCAGTCACGATAGATTTTTTTAAAAATCCAATAAAATGGGACAAGCAGGAACCTGGTTTACATCAATGGAACTTGCATCAACACTGGCATCTAAGTCAGAACGAATCTAAGCAACTTTATCTGCAAAAAACCTTACAAATTCTACACAATAAGCTGATGAGTGGTCAGGGTCCCCTGCCTGAGGGACAGGGTGTAACAGTCCTATGACCACTTGAAACAGTTCAGCCAGGTGGTTCTTTGCAGATGCAATGTTGGCAGCAGTGAAAGATTTCTGTACTGCCTTCACTGCTGCAGAATAGGCTTTTAAATATGCTCTAGACTGTTCTTGATCAGATTCATGCAAGATTTCCACCAACACAGCTCTAGTCTCAGTTTCACTTGCTGCAAAGCTGCCAGCTCTTGAGAAAACCAGGAAGCTGACTTAGCTCTGCTTTGTGAAAGAAGACATCCAAGAACGATTGTATCAACTGTCCTGGTCATTTCTTGATTTCAGAGGTCTACCAGAGCTTTGACAGAATTGCCTATTGAGGAGGCAGGGAAATAACAAAGAGCCATCAGGAATCTGTCTCGATCCATAAGTCTCCTGGACGGACCATCCTTATTGGTTCTCCACCCCTGCAGAGGTTTAGAGCCCCAGTAAGTCTAAATCTGATCAAGTAGGTCAGATGACAAAGGAACCATAGACAGTTCCTCCACAATATTGTCACCACCATCTTGCCCCGATCAGTAGAACCAGCCAAGGATGTATCCAGCATTGTGGGTGGGGCAAGAAACCCATGGTTGCCATTGTTGCCATGAAATATTGAGCCACTCCCAACAGGCTGTTTTTGGCATGGCTGTTGAAGTCCTCCAGCACTATTAGCCATTGGAACTCCAAACCAGGCCTGAGATCATTCCGGCTAGCTCAGACAGGGAGACTGTTGAGCAGTGGGGTCGGCGGTATATCAACAGAATCCCTGTTCTTCCCGGCCACCCACCCTTAGGTAGACAGACTCAAATGTGGCCAACTGTGAGATGGAACACATTGTCAGTTGGATGGTATCCCGATAGACTACTGCGACTCCTCCTCCCCACCCATGAGTTTTGCCTGCTGCTGCACAGAGAAGCATGGTGGACAGAGCCGGGAGAGATTGCCTCCCTCCCATCATCCAGCCAAGTCTCTGTGATGTAGGCTAGGTCAGTGTGCTCAACCAGGATCAAGTCCTGGATGGCAGCTGTTTTACCATTTACCAACTTGGCATTAAGCAGCAGAATTTTCAACTCAAGGGACCTGCCTCCTGGTTTATCTAGAACAGTTCCCAACCTGTGGGTCCCCAGGTGTTTTAGCCTACAACTCCCAGAAATCCCAGCCAGATTACCAGCTGTTAGGATTTCTGGGAGTTGAAAGCCAAAACATCCGGGGACCCACAGGTTGAGAACCTCTGATCTAGACTATCTAATCGAGACAGCCTAAGGGCAATGAGAACCTTCATGCATTCACCCCACCGTCTCCTCCTTCCGCCTCCCCTAGTGCCCTGGAGCACTTCTATAGGCTCCCATTATTCCAAGAACCCTCCTCCTGCCCCTCATAGCACATTCTCTCTAGTCCTATTGTTCTTATTTCCCCGATTGCCAGGCAGTGGTATTATAGTATTGCACAGTTCAGATCTAAATGAAAAAACCCACATTTTCCTTCCCCCAGTATAATAATATCTCCCTCTCCTCCTGCCGTTGATTTTGAGTTCCCTCTTCCCTTTGGGAAACTCAACCCGTAAATAGTCTAACCAATAATAGTTATACAATGGATTGAGTCATCCTCAGTCCAAATATGTCAAACCTAAGGGTGCGATTGGTGCGATGGTGAAGGAATTTTGGTGTAATAGCAGCAGTGGAGTTGATGGCATCTGTACATCAGGAATGGATTTGAATAGGTTGAGTTCATTTGAGTGAATCCAAGATTATCTAATAGACAGATGTAAAGTGTTCAGTGCAATAGTCCTGTTGGTCAGGTGTTCATGGGCCTTGTACCAGTTAAGAGATGGTCGGTCCCTTTTTGAAATTCCTAGGTTTTAAATTTACTCAAACTAATGGCTTCAGCAATAGTATAACAAAACCAGGCATAGTGCATTACGGTCTTCACAACACTGTCAATACAGTTTAAGGTCAGCACAATGTGAGGACAATGCAATGTCCCTCTGGATGCTTCCTCCTGCTCACTCTGTGGCCTCAGGGACTCCCGGCAGGTGATGTAGGAGACACGATATAGGACCTCATTCATGATATCTTGGAATTGCCAACCATTCTGATATTCACTAGTCTAAAACCTGTATAACCTTTGGTATTGCCCTCTTAGGAAAATGATTGAGGAAGTCTTAAATTAAAAAGTCAAGCAAAAAGTTTAGCTTCTTAAATGACCCTTTTTCATTGATAAAAAGGTTAAGGCAGGAATAGAAAGGATAATCCTGCTTCAGACATTCACAGTAAACTAGCCTCATCATTTAGAAACTTGATTCTTCAGTTGAGTGGTGTGTAAAATTGTGTGATTAGTGCTAACATCAGCTTCTTGCAACAGCAGTTTGGTTATCAGGAGAACAGCTTATGGAATGTTTCTTGTTTTGCACATAGGCATCTTGTTCAAGTCAAAGAAAGGTGACTGAAGTAATTCTAGCATTGTGGCTGACATAATTTCAAAACATGCTTTTCCACATGCAGTGTAGATAAGCCAGTTTTAAGTTTGTGGGAAGAAGTTAGTCCTTTAGCATATTTCAGCCACTGCAGAAATAAAATTTAGTCAAAATTGCCACCATATGATAGTCAAGCTTTATGTAATTCACTGGGTTGTCTACCCAAGTATGTCTCACTTCAGAAGATAAGAAATCCTAGCATTGTGATATCATCACATCTGAATAACATATTTTCTTGGTATACTTACATATGCTATGAGAAACTGCATTATCTTTGAATTAAACCAGCTATACCTCAGCAGTTGGATCATTTCCTGTTGTGTACCATATCTGAAGATGTTCAAGTATAGTCCACAAGTCCCAAAAGGCAGGCAGTTTATTAGTGATTCTACACAGCACTATTGTTTCCTTGTTTTCAAACCAAAAGTGACTTTTGAATTTGCAAAACCTTTTTTAGGTTTCTTGTTTCTTTGAAACACCAGTTCCTTGAGAGTGAATGTCATATTTCCTCCAGGGTTTCACATTCTCAGTGATACTAGTAATGTATTCCCACAGTTCATTGATGGCGAGGGATATCCGTACCTTGACTTCGGTGATGTTATTCTTGTTCCCTGAAGATCCCTCAATATTTTTGTGCATTATATAATATAAATGCCTTCTGGGTACAAGCTTTCTAGAACTGTTTCTTTTTTGCATTCTTCTTTGGCTGTGGGTGTTCCTGAACGAGGCCTGTGATTGCTGTACAGTGAACTGTTAGCAGATGTTATGCTCTTCCATCCCTGCATCTCGGAATACTAGGTATGTATGTGTGTGTGTGTGTGTGTGTATATATATATATATATATATATATATATATATATATATATTCTGTTGCTTCTTCAATCAGATGGAGATAATGTGCACTGCTAAGTTCCACTTCTAAGTCTTTTGCCCCTTGGGTAGACATGGCCATGAGACTCAACTATTCCACTTGTGCCTAGAGGAATTTCCAGACAATGTTTCTCAGCAATGCATGTTCTTGACAAATGCTCCAAAGGAACACTGTTTTTAAATTTTAAGAAGTGTTCACAGGTATTTATCTTCAAATGAGCACTGACAACTCTGAGTCACTTTGAGTTGAGTCACTTTGTATCCTTGTTTTTATATATATATATACTGATGATAGTGTTTCAGATTGTGCTGTCTTCCATTTCTAAATGGACAGATGGAAGGATTATTTCTCATCCGAGGGTAGATGGAGGTGTTATTTCTTACACACTTAGGTAGGCGAAATAATGGTATAACTAGAAGGGGGGGAATGCCAAGCTTTAATAAAAATGACATTATTTTGCAATTGTGTAGTAATGGATGAGAAAATCATGGCCATTAGACAACATGAATGTGTACAAAGCCACATACAGCTATACCGAAACCTCAAGGCTTTTCACTTCCCCAATTGTTTTTGGCCCCAAATGGTCATTCGTAAAGGCATATGTGATTGACAACTACATCACATTTTTGCCTGGAACATTTTTTTTTTAAAAAAAGGATGGGCAGAAAAAAAATCTAGGCTGTGGAGCCCTGAGATAGTGGAGGGACACACACACATTTCTAGGGCCAAATGGGTCCTCTAGATCTGTGCTGCAGATGGACAAAAAGAGAAAAGTCCCCATTTTGCAACTTAAAGCAAATTTCAACTTAGTAAGATCAAACCTGACTACAACTGATTTCACAGAATGGGTGTGTGTCCCCACATCATCATCATTATTTATTATTTTTCCATCTAGATTGATGGGGGCAGGTTTAATTCTTCAAATCTAAGAAAAGGAAATTTAATTCAAAATGAATTTTGCATATACTTTATTTATGTTGTTCAGAATATTGGCAAGTTAATTGGCTGATAAGTTGAAGATTTGCTTTATCACAGGTGTCCCCAAACTGAGGCCTGCAGGCCAGATGTGGAACTGTAAGGTCATTTCCCTGGCTCCCATCCTAATCTTTAGACCTAGGGCAGCCCTAAGTATGAAACGTCTTAAAGGCACACAACAACAGCAATCCTACTTAACTTGACTGTCTCATCAGCAGGCCCACACTTCCTACTAAAATACATGAACAAATTCATGTTTCTTCAGGCTATAATCTGGCCACCTAACAGTTTGAAGGACCATGAAACAGTCCTCTGCTTATAAAGTTTGAGGACTCCTGCTTTATTACACTGGTCCAAATGTCTTCAATTAGTGAAATAAATATTATTATATAAGAGTTCTTAAATTTAAACATATGGGTAGGTTTATTGTCATATGGTTCATTTTCATATAGCAAACTCAACTTTTATAATTTATTAAAGCAAATGTATCCATCTTGAAATTAAGCAAGCAATGTGTAAATTGCTTCAAATCTTCTTAAGGAGTAGCATTAAGATGTCGCAGAAAAATAATTTTAAATATTAGAGTGTAAATGTATTGTAGTGGCTGGGTTGAGCATTGAGTTATCAGTGTGATCTGTATGCAAATACGTTACACACTGTTCAGCTGTTTATATGCATTCATGACCCCCTCCTTTTAAAAATATTACAGAAATCAACTCCCAGCTAATTTTGCTTTCAGCATGTTTTATTATTGGGAATATTTTATTCCCCCACCCCCTTTAAGTTTTTACTAGATTTGGTCATTTGAAGGTAATTACAAAAACTGCTCTCTGGCATGTGAATTGTAGCCTAATTAAACTAGCCTTGAGGCAGCTGAGCTGCTGATGCTGGATAAGCAACATTTTTGAAATTTCCCCAGTGCAAGTATGTTCTTTTCACTTTTGCTGATATCATGCATTTTATGCCAAATAACTTTGTGGTTCACAATTGGGGAAGAGTGGAGTTTGCTAGAAGGCACGGAAGAGTCAATATTCTCCAATCAAATAAATTAATAAAATGCTCTGGTTTTGTTTAGGAAGATTAGTGAATGTTTGATCTGCTGCTTGCAGTATCTCTGCTCCAGTTCAGATGTTCATCCATCTGTCCAATCCTTTTGTGTAACAGAGAGGCAAGTGTCATCCTCCTGCCTTTCCTCACTTCCCTAAAGTAATGTGAGGTGGGCCCTTCATTATGAAGCCATATGTGTACCGCTGTCAGCTGCCAGCTTTCAGAGACCCTGTAGTGGGCTATTACAGCTGTCAGATCTGCCTCAATTATGATATTATTAAGTCCATGCTATGAAAAGTTTTCCATGCTGACTTCTACAAATCAGAATTATTTCAAAGACTTGGGAAAGGGGCAGACTCTATTAATCCCTTTGGGTTACTTGTTTGTTGTGGCTATTTTCTTAGTCAGAAAGTATCAGCAATACACAATACAGCAATACAAGCATGCCTTAGTTAATAGAGCCTTTGAAAAAGCAGCTCTGTTTCCCAGTCTTGGGAAACATGGTCTACACACATCCTCCTACCAGGGTGACAGCTCCCCTAGTATGAAAATGGTGTTGTTGAATTCCAGGTCATCAAATGGAAAAACAACTGCAATCCAGGACTTAATTCTGGATGAACATGCTGACCTCATCTGTATCACAGAGACCTGGCTGAATGAGACTGGGGGGGGGGGGGGGGTAATCTCTCTCAGCTCTTGTATTGTATTGTATTGTGGGTGGCAGATTGCCTATGTATGTGAATGTGTATATGTTTGTAATGTGTATTGTGGGTGTTTTACAATTTTAAAATAAAATTCTCTTTTAAAAAATCTCTCTCAGCTCTGCCCATCTGGATTTGCTGTGCAGCAGGCACAACTAGGGGGATGGGGAAGAGTTGCAGTGGTCTATCGTGATTCCATCCCCCTGACCAGGTTTCCAATCCCACAGTCAACAGCGTTCAAGTGTATTTACCTAAAGGTGGGTGACCGGAACAGAATAGAGATTCTGTTGGTGTACCGCCCAAGCCGCTGCTAAACAGTCTCCCTTTCTGAGCCAGCCGGGTTAACATTGGAGTCTCAATGGCTAATAGTGCTGCCTGGGCCCATCTTCAGGAGAGGCCTTTCTCTTTGTCCCACCTCCATCTCAAGCTCGGTTGGTTGGAATGAGAGAGTGGGCCTTCTCAGTTGCTGCCCTGCGAATCTGGAACTTCCTGCCCAGGGAAGCCAGAATGGCCCCCTCTCTCTTGTCCTGCCAGCAGGTTAAAACTAGTGAGTCTAAACCTTACCAAGAAGTGATTGGTTCATGACAACGGAACTGTAACCAGTTCCTCCATACCACCATCATCACCCCATCCTGCACAGAAAACATAGTTTGCAAAATGGATAGGGCAAGATACCACCTGGGCCCTGAGATCTTCAGGAGAGGCCCCTCTTTCGGTCTTACCTCCATCTCAAGCTCAGTTGGTGGGAAGAAGAGAAAGGACCTTCCTTCTCAGTGGCTGCCCCTTGACTCTGGTACTCTTTGCCCAGGGAAGCCAGAATGGCCCCCTCCCTGCTGTCCTTCTGCCGGCAGGCTAAAACCTTTTTATTCAGACAGGCTTTTAAAGATGAAGGTGTTTAAGATCATGTCAGGGGTTGCTATAGTATTATATGCTTTTATGTTTTTGACTGGAATTGTTTTTAATAATAATAATAATAATAATAATAATAATAATAATAATAATACACATCTGTGTGTCTGAAAGGACTTTTAGCAGCATCAGCATTAGGTAGAGGATGAATGGAGCTAGGAAAAGCACTTTTTTATTGATAGATAATAATAATAATAATAAAACTTTATTTATACCCCGCCACCATCTCCCCAACGGGGACTCGGGGCGGCTTACATGGGGCCATGCCCAAGACAATACAATAAACCATAACATAATACAATTAAATAATACATTACATAAAATAAACAGTACAACATAAGATCAAAACAGCAATATAACACGAGCGGGCCGCATGAATACTACATTTAAAAACTAGATTAAAAATTAAAACTCTGGGTGAGAAAGGGATCAGAATAAAACCTCGAGGGACGGGACATCAGATAGTGAACCAGTCTAGAGGATAAATATCGGGGGGGAGTAGCATAGAACATTTACTCTCCGAAAGCACACCGGAAGAGCCATGTTTTTAAATCTTTCCTGAAGGCTAAAAGGGTGGGGGCTTGCCTGATTTCAATGGGCAGCGAGTTCCACAAGCGAGGGGCCACCGCAGAGAAGGCCCTCTCCCTTGTTCCTACAAGGCGAGCCTGAGATATAGGTAGTGGCGACAGGAGGGCCTCCCCCGATGATCGGAGAGGTCGGGCAGGTTTATGGTAGGAGATACGGTCACGAAGGTAGGCGGGTCCCAAACCGTTTAGGGCTTTATAAATGATGGTCTGCACCTTGAATTGGGACCGGAAGATGAACGGCAGCCAGTGGAGCTCCTTAAACAGGGGAGTAGATCTCTCCCTGTAACTCGCCCCCGTTATTAGTCTGGCGGCCGAACGTTGGACCAGCTGTAACTTCCGGGCCGTCTTCAAGGGAAGCCCCACGTAGAGCGCATTACAGTAGTCCAGTCTAGAGGTAACTAATGCATGCACCACCGTGGTCAAGTCAGACTTCACGAGGTATGGTCGCAGTTGGCGCACAAGTTTGAGTTGTGCGAAAGCCCTCCCGGCCACCGCCGACACCTGCGCTTCAAGCGTCAGCGCTGAATCCAGGAGGACCCCCAAACTGCGGACCTGTGATTTCAGGGGGAGTGCAACCCCGTCCAGCACAGGTTGCCACCCAATACCCCGATCCGACGAACGACTGACCAGGAGGGCCTCTGTCTTGTCAGGATTGATCCTCAGCTTGTTCCTCCTCATCCAGTCCGCCACAGCGGCCAGGCACTGGTTCAGCACCCGAGGGGCTTCCTTGGAGTCAGGTGGGAACGAGTAGTGGATTTGTGTGTCATCTGCATAGAGATGGCAACACCCTCCAAAACTCCGGATGACCTCTCCCAGCGGTTTCATGTAGATGTTAAAAAGCATGGGGGATAAAATAGACCCTTGCGGGACCCCACAGGTCAAAGGCCAGGGGTTCGAGCAGGTGTCCCCCAGCTTCACCATCTGGGAACGGCCCTCCAGGAAGGACTGGAGCCACTGCAAAACAGTGCCACCGAGTCCCATCCCGGAGAGCCTCCCCAGAAGGATACCATGGTCGATGGTATCGAAAGCCGCAGAGATGTCCAGGAGAACCAGCAGGGTCACACTCCCCCTGTCCAGTTCCCTGCGGAGGTCATCCACCAAGGCGACCAAAGCCGTCTCAGTGCTGTGCCCAGGCCTGAAGCCAGACTGCGAGCGGTCCAGAAAATCAGTGTCATCGAGGAACTCCTGGAGCTGCGTGGCCACCACCCGCTCCAGAACCTTGCCCAAAAACGGGAGGTTGGAAATTGGTCTGTAGTTGTTACATAGAGATGGGTCTAGCGAGGTCTTTTTTAGTAACGGTTTTACCACCGCTTGCTTAAAACAAGATGGAAATGACCCCTGACCCAGGGAGGCATTTATTATAGCCACAAACCAATCCAACATCCCCTCTTTGGCCTGCTTAACCAGCCAAGAGGGACAAGGATCCAGAGCACAAGTGGTCGCCCTCACAGACCCAAGAATCCCCTCCACGTCATCCGGAAGAACAAGCCGGAAAGAATCCCACAAAATCGGACAGACAGGTGCCTCGGTTACCTCCGCTGGAACTACAATTAAGCTGGAGTCCAACTCATGGCGTATCTGAGCAACTTTGCCTGCAAAGTGGTGCGCAAAATCGCTGCACCTAGTTGCCAAGTCATCAGGAAGCCCCTGGGTCTCAGGAGGCCGCAGGAGCTCCCCAACAACTCGGAACAACTCCGATGGCCTGTTGGCCGCAGACGCTATGCGGGCAGTCGTGAAAGCTTTCCTGGCTGCTCGCAGAGCCACGGAGTAAGCCTTAATAGCGGCTTTAGCCCGTGCTTGGTCAGACACATCCCGAGATTTCCTCCAGATGCACTCTAGTCCCCTCCTCGCACGCTTCATCACAGCCAGCTCCTCAGTGAACCAAGGAGTCGACATGACTCTACGCAGCGAAAGAGGACGTTCGGGAGCGATCGTGTCAAGTGCCCTTGTCAGCTCACTATTATAGCGATCAGCCAGGACATCGACAGGATCGCCAGTCTCCAGAACAGGAAGATCCCCAAGAGACCTCAGGAGTCCATCCGGATCCATCAGCCTCCTGGGGCGGACCATCTTAATGGGTCCACCACCCCTGCGGAGGTTAGAAGACACGGCGAAACTCAAACAGATCAGATGATGGTCAGACCATGACAATGGAAGAATATTTTGCTCTTCCACTCTGACTGTCCCACCGTCCACAATGAAGACGAGGTCCAGCGTGTGTCCCGCTTGATGTGTGGGCCCAGATATAACTTGAGTCAGCCCCATGGTCGTCATGGCAACCATGAAATCCTGAGCTGCACCTGTCAAAGAGGTCTCGGCATGAATATTAAAGTCCCCCAAAACTATGAGTTGTTGGGAGACCAGGGCCGAATTGGAGACCACTTCTGCTAGCTCGGACAGAGAGACTGCTGGGTCGCGGGGTGGACGGTACACCAGCAGAATCCCCAAGCTGTCTCGGGCTCCCACCTTCAGGAAGACACACTCAAACCTCGAAGACTGCGGAACGGCGCATCTGATCAGGGCGATGGACTGCCGAGCAATCACCGCGACTCCTCCTCCCCGCCCCCCAGCCCTGGCCTGCTGATGCACCCCGAAACCTGGTGGGCACAGCTGAGTGAGATTCACACCACCCTGCTCGTCCAACCACGTCTCGGTGATGCATGCCAGATCCGCCCCCTCATCCAGGATCAAATCCTGGATAACAGCTGTTTTACCGTTGACGGATCTGGCATTCAAAAGCAGGACCTTAAGGCTGGGAGGTCTGTCCTGAAGACTACCACACCTATTCCTCTCCAGGGTCGCAAAAACTCTGTTGCGCTTCTCCCTGGGTCGAAAGTGACCGTTCTTCCTTCTCCCCCAAACCACCTCAATGAGACCCTGCCCGTGGAAACCCTCTCCCCCCTGGAGAGATGACTGATTGAGGTTGCCCATTGAAGGGGATAGTCAGCTGTCCTGAGATAGAAAATCACCAGCAATACTTGGTTGTTTAAAGGAGGGGCCTATCTCCGCTGGTGTAGGAGGAAAGGAGTCATCTAACAGATCATCATCTAGCGTGGGAAGGGGGCTAGGCACTAATGATGTCTGAGAACGGGACTGAGAGGTAACATAGACATGGCCTAAACCTGGGGGATCTTGTCTACCAAGATTCCGCCTGATGTCCAGGGGGCGAATCAATGGGTCTACTAGTACCCTCCTGAGAGTAATGCCCCACTGTTGAAGTTTGGGCCTATACAAAAACAATTCCTCCATCAGTGTTCTGTCTTCCAATCCAATGAGAAGACAAATGGAGCGGTTCCAGGACTGATAGTCTCTACGAAGCCAGTCGATAGTCTTGATCTTCACTTTCGACCAGCTTAAAGATAGAATTTGTGAGAGAGATGTCCGGACCGCTCGCTTAGATGTCCATCTTCCTCTGTTCAATAGTGAGTCTTGCACTTCCACTGCCACCTTATTAGTTCGCAACAGATGTTGGGAATTGCAGTAAGTGTCCAGGGAGTGTCCAAACAGTTCTGGGGACAGCGTGTTGTTTGTCCTCTGAGAGACTCTATTAGTTTCCTTCCGGCCGTCCCTCCCCTGACTCTGACTCTCTTCCCCAGATAAAGACTCCACCCCATCCCTGGCCCCTTCCAAGCCTGACCTATTGCCTTCCTTCTGCTCCTCTAGCTTTTTTCTTCCCTGGCTTTCCAGAGCATTTAATTCCTCATTAATAATAATAAAGCTGGTTGGTACAGTTTGTATAATGTCTATAGGAGAAGGATTCTTCACCATTAGGGAAATTCCTTTGAAAAGATGGTCAATTTTCTTGTTCAGTGTCTCCAACTGTTGTAAAACAGTACTGAACGATTTTCCCAGTAGATCACATAGGAAAAAGAGTTCGTTTTCCCTCGATGTTTCCTGCCAACTCATTCCTATTACCTTTCAAAAACCTTCCTATAATATACCTCTCTAATCTTTCAAAATTACCCCTCGTTTCTACTATCTCTTTCAGCTCAACAGTATCTCGTCCAACATACACATACCTTCATTCACATTCTGGGACCATCAATTTACCAATCAATAAAACTCAAGAACTCTCGAATCCTATGTGATCACTTCCTATGACCTAAGTACCAGGTTCTCAAACCTGCTTCCTATCAGAGTCTCCCTGAAATTAGATAAAAACTTTCTCACTCCTATCTATAATACACACACACACATATACACACTCAAAAGGAAAAGAGGAAAAAAAATTAATAATAATAATAATAAAATAAAAAGAAATAAAATAAAATAGATGGCAGGCTGCAGCACTGAAGAAATGATCCAAGCTATTCCTATCTAGAACTTCCTCATTGATTCAGTCTCAACCAGTAAAATTAAACTCTCTAATTAAAAAATAAAAAAAATAAAATAAAAAAAAATAAAAAAGAAAGAAAGAAAGAAAAAAGAAAAAGAAAAGGCTTGATGGTGTCAGGTACAGGAAAACCCTTCGTCACGCGGCACTGGCCCTAGCTGTTGATTCCAACAGGGCAGGGGCAGATGGAGAGGTCGGCCAAGCCCAGGCAAGTCCCAAGGAGCAAGATGGTACACTCCACAGCGCTGCTTCCTGTGTCCTTTAGGAGGCTAGGCAATGTAGGAAACCCCAGCGGATGGTGAATAGCAGCTGCAATAACAAAAATGCCTCCAGGGGGGAAGGTCTCTAACAACAGCAGCAGCAGAAGTAGAAGTCTCTGCAGCCTTTGAGCCTTTGAAGCAGCTAGCACTGATAATTGGGTGTTAATGGCTTCGGAAACAGCCAGTCCCAGTCCCAGATGGAGAGCCGCCTCGGGAAGAAAGCTCGCTGTCACGAGTCAAACAGGTAGGCAGTGTTAGGCAACACAGCGGCCAGCTGCAGAGCAATGATCGGCTCCGAAGAATTCAAAGCAGCGGGAGCAGTGTAAACCCTCCTCCCAAGCTGGTCGTTAGCGATGGAGAGGTTAGAGACCAGCAGTGGCCCTAGTGACAGAAAAGTCAGTTCCAAACAGCAGCAACAGCAGCAGCAGTTGTTTAGTATAGAGAGGCAGAATGAGGGAGAGCGTTCCAGCCCTGTTGTAATGGCGGCTGCAGTAGCCCTCTACCTCTTCTCTCCCGATCTTCTCTTTCCCCTTTCTTCCTGCTGAGCCACGCGAATTAGCCCCCAAGGCCTCCTCCAAGACCCTGGATGACCAAACAAGAGCTCTAGCTAGCAAGGGTGGACTCAGATGGGAGGATTAACTTGGATTATGTTTTCTCTTACCGAGCTGCTGTATAGTGGAGTAACATGTCTATGATTTTAAAACAAATACAATAAAAGTTTGAGCTGGGAAAGAATGGAATTCTGCTCAATCCTGTGTTAGCATTGAGCATTATCAAATCAGGCTCCAAAACTGGGTTTGACAGTGAAAACCCATCTCGGCTTTCAACAGGAGCACTCCATGATAGCTGCTACCCTTCTTGTTATGCCAGATAGTTTCTGTTGCTCTGAAAATAGCAATAGTTTAACTTACTACACATAGCTTTTGATGGGAATTCCCGCCTTCCCTTTCAAAAACTCTGTTGTGTTATTTAGCAAAGGGAACATTCCAGGCTCAGTAAGAAAAAAAAATTAAAGGTAGGAAAGAGGGTGAAGGAAGAGAGGATGTCATTGCCATCCCTCCTCTGTAGGCTGCCTGAGCCCAAGGAGGCAGGATCACTGTGGGGACTGCTCCCGGTGTCAGGAATGAATGATGATCCCAGGAGCAGTCTCCACAAGCATCATATCTCCAAAGATCCAGACCTTACAGAAAGCTCTGGATCTTTGGAGGTGTTTTTTTAAAACTCAGAATAAACCAGGGTTTTCAGGTTTATTCCAGGTTAAACTGCATTATCCTGAGACATTGTTTGGATGGCCCACACACTGCATTGTAGTACAGTGTAGATGGGGCCTGAGCCATGCAACTTTTTTCTCTCTCGAGGTTAGATTTTTTTGATGTTTCCTTTCAACACCTTTAGCGATTTTATCACTGCTGTTACATCACCCATATGTCTGTCATCTACTCTATCATAAGTTAAGAGGAGATTATGGGACCAAAAGTATGGATTTCAGTATGAGTCATTGATAAGTCAGGGGTCATTCCGCAGAAAGGGGAAAGCACAAATGCCCCTGGTTGCCACCACCATTTCCTCACCCAGGCATCAAGAAAGACCAGAAGTGAAGTTATGGCAGAGACAATAGAGGGAACCAGTGTTTCTTTTAAGTCCTATTGGGTTGAATTTTTGCATTCACAAATTATTATCTCTTCCAACTTCATGATTCTATGATTCTTACTCTATTCAGATAATGAATGAGTCTGTTTTTAGGAGTTAAAGGACAGTATCCATATTGACATGGATATGTGACCCAGAATTTTTTAATTTATGTTTTGACTAAATTTACTAGACTTATACATGAGCATATAGGGAGCAGTCATAGTTATTGACAGCATCACAGCAAGATCACTGCACTGAAAAAAATTACCAGAACTGAACAATAGATCATTCTAAGTCACTGAAATTGTCCTCTGTTTATTCGGAGATGAGAATTTTACTTCCATAGTGTGTTTCAAGCACAGAGGTCATGTCATGTACCCATCCAAAATTATCTATGTTGAATAAATGTTCCTTTTGTCTTTCTTAATTTCTCTTAGTGCAATAATCAAACCATACATATCTTCAGAAAGTTTCCTATTGTTTTACTGTTGTATTTGCAGTCTTTTGGGGACAAATATGCAAATATGCCTATGTCTCTAAATTTGTGCTTAGAGCTTTTCCAGAAAGTATTTACATGAATAAAACATTGTGCATGTAATTATAAAAATGTAAATCTTGTGGGTACAAAGTTACATTTTGGTGAATTATCCTCCTCTTCTCCTGTAAAAGGTCAATGTGATCCTTCCTCAAAGAACTAAGATGCACTAGCACGAAAAAGTATCTATAATGAAAATCAAGTATTTTAAGATGTTTAACTTCAGTTTTATTTCTTTAAAATGGGGATTGAGTGTTCAAAAAACACCTCAATTTAAATAGAAAACAAGTTATTATTATTTTTTAAAAAACTATTTTAGTAGGCCCTTGCTATCTCCTGTGCTATGTTTCCTGGACCTTCTGTGGGTACCAAAATCTATGTTACGTAATATATACAGGTAGTCCCCTTGTTACAAACATCCGACTTACAAACAACTCATCATTAAGAACAGGGATAAAACAACAGGAAGTGAGGAAAATCTACCTCTAGGAGGGGAAATTCTCTCCATAATAAGCCAGGTTTTTCAACATCCAGGGACAGAAAGTGAGGTGAAATCTTCTGAACAGACAGTAAAACAAACACCACAGTGGTATTTACCCTAACCTATACTACTTTTGTGTGCATGCTGTACAATGGTGTATCTGTACTGTTAATTCAGAGGTGATCCCTCTAGTGTGCCTAATCTTAGGCCATAGCTCGGCACACAAGTGCCTGTTAAAGTAAACCCCGAATCCAATGGCTCCAGAGGCATCTGACGCTATTTGAAGGGCATCCTTCAAAAAGAAACCCCATTAAACTGCGATAAAAATTGTAGCCAGATTGCCAAATCAGCCTTAATTTCATGGGTAATCCACAAACAATGATGCGGTAACCTAACCCCTGACATAGCATCACAGAGCTTGAGCAAAAAGCCTCACCCAGGGGCCACTACTCTGCATGAAAAATTTAAATGACCAATAATTTCTTTAAATTCATGCAAAGTGGCCTTGTTTCTAGTAACAAAGAGCTGGATCCTATTTATTAAGTTGGAAACTTTCTTGAGAAGTAATCTGGAGCATTGCTGAAGTGTATCCAGTTCAATCCCTAAAAATGTTAATTTAACAGTAGGTCCCTCTGTTTTTTTCTGGGTTTAAAGGGACACCAATTTGTTCGGTCAGATCTTGAAATGACTGGAGCAAAGTCTCACACTCCCGAGACCCATGCCTTCCCATGAACAGGAAATCATTCAAATAATGTACTATTATTTATTTATTATTTATTTGCTACATTTATATGCCGCCCTTCTCACCCCGAAGGGGACTCAGAGCGGCTTACAAACTAAATTTACATACAATATTATCTTAGTATAGTACAATACTGGTAACAAATCACTATATTGTACTGTATCAACATATTGCAATATTATTAGTAATATTACATGTAAAATATGATATATAATTAATATTATTATATCGTACCATTAGTATTATATCGTATTACAATATAATATTATGAATATTATATGTATATACAATATGTTATAATTATTACATATTATTGTAAATTATATTGTATATATATATTTATATATAAACACACACACATATATGTGTGTGTGTGTGTGTGTATATATATATACATATAACCATATATATATATATATATATATATATATATATATATATATATATATATAAAACTAGCATAGCATGTTATTGCGGATAGGGGCCTCCAGCTGATGCAACGAGACAAGATGGAAGTCTCTTCATGGCCCTCTCTTAGCTCTGGCACCCGAGCGTCAGTTGGAGATGGTGGGAGAGGCCTCAGCTAATGCAAAGAGACAAGATGGAAGTTTCTTCATGGCCCCCTCTTAGCTCTGGCACCCAGAGATTCCTGAATTGTTTTTGAGGGCCCATTCCAGAAAGGTGCTAAATGTTTCAAATGCTGCACATGAAACCAAGCAGCCCATCGGGAGAGCCTGATCCATATAATACAACCCATTGAACTGAAAACCTAACAGTTCAATGTCCAACAGGTGCACTGGAAGAAGGCGAAAAGCAGACTTGATGTCACACTTCACTAACTTGGCTGCTGGGCCTCTGGCCGTAGCCTTCCTAACTGCAGTATCAAAACAAGTACAATGAACCGTGCAAAAATCTTCAGGAATAGCGTCATTTACCAATCTGCCCCTGGGATAGAAAAGATGGTGAATGAAGCGAAAGTCCCCTGGGGCCTTTTTTGGGACAATCCCTAATGGGAAAACTCTTAAATGAGGTGTAGGTGGTGAAGCAAATGGACCGAGTACCCTGCCCTCAGCCACTTCTTAATTTTTGTGAGGACAATTTCTTCCATGCCAATAATGGATTTCAAATTCGGAACTCTAAAGGGGCTCTGGGACTTTGCACTGGAATCCTAAAACCATCTCTGAAGCCGCTACGTAAGTAGCTGGCTGCAGCCAAATTTGGGTAACGGGACAACCATAATTCTAACTGTACCAAATTAATTGGCCTGGGGCCCCTTGGAAAAAGAACCGGGGCCAGCAGGTCTCTTTCCATTTTGATTATCTCTTGCTCTTCCTCTATCGGACTTTCCCTTATTACAATTTTTGACTGCATGCAGCCTGTAACAGATGGCACAAGCATGGAGGAAATGGCATCCTTTCTGGGAGCTAGTTCCTTGGGAGGAATACTCCCAACACAATGGCCAGTGTTGCTGTTGTTGCTGCTGTAAAGGCATTGACTGACGAAAAGACTGTCCTGCTCTAACATCCTGAATTGTATGTCTGCTATCGGCCTTCTTGCCGAAAACTGGACGCGCTTGTGTCAACATCTCCAGCCAAGTTGATGATCAATAAGATCCCAATGCAGGGTTGGATACTGAGCTGCATGCAACTGAAAACACTTATCATAGAGGAGCCAGGCATTGCCCATAAAATTGACATATGCCGAATTGATAATATTCAGATATTGAAAAAGCGAGTGAGATCTGGAGGGGTAAGCTTTCACAAGCACCCCACCATAAAAAAACCAAAAAAAAAAAAAAAAAGCCAGGTGAACCAGTTACCCCAATTCTGGTCCACCTTGCACTTTTTAATAGTTTCTTTTCTCTCCTTATCTAGCTCATCCTTCTCCTTCTTCTCCAATTCCCTAAAGTATTGGGTAAAATATCCAAATATTCATTTCTGAGAATCTTCTCAATGGTTTTCTGCGCTAGGTATGAATGTAATGATGTGGCACTAAGACTATTGGGTGCTGGCAATGGCTAATCAGCCGTACCCTAAAACTGATGCAATGACTCTACGGTAGCGTTTGCAGTCACCAATGCACCTGTCAGGCCTGATGTTCCCTTCATAGGTGCCAGGTTGGCTACTTGAGTATTGCTACTAGAGGGAGCAGGTGCAGGGGCTGTTTGAGTCAAACTTATCTCTTGCGTGTCGGCCAGACACCAGGGGAAAATGTGTGCATCCCCATTACCTGAAATACTGATGGGGTCCCCTTCTCCAGTGCCCGAGGTTTTGCTGCAGCCACCGCAGAATTGGATGGAATAGGCTCAGATTGACTAATGTTGATGTGGCTATCTTGGTATTGGTGGCAGCTAACACCATCCGTCTCTCCTCCTCTAAAGTGGAAATATGTGAACATAAAGATTTAAGTAACACAGCAGTACTACCTGCATAAGGAGGCCACTGCTCCTCTCTAGCAGCAGCCGCCACCTTATCTTTTTCAAGCACATCGATACAAGCTATAAGCACTTTCCAGAGCTGAGTCGAGTCCTCCTCTTCATCCGATGAAGAAATGATTGGTGGGGGTGGGCGCTTAGCAGGTGGTTTCTTAACAGGGCCCTTGCCTTTGCGCCCCCCGACATTCTTCCTCGGTGACATGCTGCAAGACACTTGGAAAATATACTATTAAAACATAACCCTATGTTGCATTGAGCTACAGGGCCACGAGGGGTGTAAAAACCCAAGACAAAAAAACTGGGTTAATGTGCCATACAAGCAGAATAAAAGTTTGCCTTGCCCCGCCATCCATCTTGTACGTCATCCAGTTATTATTATTATTACATTTATGATTGTTTTGATTACAAAACACTGTACCCTCTCCCTAAACTACCTAGTTACCATGCCGGTCTAACAACATTAGCTGCCTGACTGCATATGAACTGCCACCGGGCATGCCATAAAATGACCTCCAGTCCAAAAACAATATGTCCCAAGGGCCAAACCAAGGCCCCCTGGCATAAAAGCAATCAGACAAAATGGCCGTCGAACCTGAACCATGTGAGTGCTAAGCCAATAAAACAAAATGGCTGCCAGGCCTACCCAATGGAAACAAAATGGCCATCAAGCCTAGCAAAGATGGCTGCCAAAGCCAGGCTTCATGGCAACCTTGCTCACAAACAAAATGGCCACCAAGCCTACAATCAAAATGGCCGACCAGGCAAAAACCAAATGACTGCCGAGCATGACACCGCATGGCATGCAGGTCTAGAACAAAAATGGCTGCCAGGCCAAAACAAAATGGCCATCAAGCCCACGCAAAAAAGGGGGCTTCCACACCTAGCTGCATGGCCCCACTTCAAAACCAAAATGGCCACCGGACCCAAAAAAACAGCCACCAGACCCACTAAAGTGCCAAAATGGCTGCCCTGCCTAATGAACTCAGGCCTACCACATGACTCCGAGGCCAGGATAAAATAATTTCTGCACAGCGGGTAAGGAGGGAGGGGGAGAAGATGAAAAGCCAGTCCTAAACTGACTCCTCCTCAGCGATCCTCAACCCGCCACCCCAAAAGAAACTTCCAGGACCTGCCTTACTGGGCAAACTGGTATATATGGTAGAGGCCACATGCTCTGGGAGCGAATGAAAGCCGCCACTTGGAGGCTACACCAGGAAACAACCCCACGCGCGCCAACAATCAGCAATGCTGCCCATCCACAAGCAAACAGGCCCGCCACAACTGAAGCTGCCCGCTCACCATTGAGCGAACTCCCATCCATCCCATCACTCCAAAACAAGCCAGCCCAGGCCCACCAAGCACACAGGTCGCACTGGACCAATCCACGGGATCATCCTCCTGGAAGGCAGGGGAGAAGGAAGGAGGTGGTCGTAAAAAAGCCACGCAGGAAAAGGAAGTAGCCCGGCAGCCTCTGAGATCATGGGTATTTTTCAATAATTTTATGGATCTCAATAATATCTGTTGAAATCAATTGATGCTCAATTAGTACTCAGTACTCAATTTGCTATTTTGAAAAGGTTTCAATTGTTTCTCTTGTGCTTCAAATTAACTTTAGTAGAGAGAGAGAGGTATAGCCAAAGAGGATTTTATAACGTCATCTTCTCATGCCATAGATCTTCGGGTTCACTGGTCTCTCCTTCTTCTATTATAGCTCACTTCAAATGTTCCTTTAACCAGGCCTCCCTTTTACTCTCCTTAAGCAGTTTGAGTCACTGATCTTGCTTTGTATTACCTTGTTTGGAATTCCTGTCCTGCCTCCGTTTTCCCTCTGTATGTTCTCCCACTTTACACTGTCTCAGTTGTTCTGCTTTTTTCCCTCTCAGTCCTCCAGTTCACATCTTTTCTCTATGGTCTCTTTTGCTCACTTCCATTGTTTACCTCAATTTCTTCCCTGGTCCTGTCTCTTCCCTCCCGTTCCGACTGTCCTGGTCTGTTGTTGCATCACTTCCTTGTATGTTCCTCTCTCTTGCACTCCTCCGATCCGCTTTCCTTCCACCCTCAGCTGGTCTTCTTCCACTCTTAGTTGCTTTACCTCTTCCTTCATATCTGGTCACTCTAGTTCACTTTCTTTTCAAACTCTCTGGTACTCCCTTTGTCTATGAAGAAGGGATCTCTGTAGCCAAAAAAAATAATGTCCTCAAGGTCAGTCATCATTTCTTTTACTCATATTCAGCCATTTGCTTGCACATGGAGTTCTTTACTGAATCCTCCCCCTCTCTACCCCTTAAGGATTGGGGGCAATTTTGTCTGTTGGTCCCTTTGTCACTCCCCATTTTGTGAAAGTCCCTTTAGTTAGATTGTTTTAAGGATAAGAGGGAAGAAGTCTCTTTTGCAAAGAATCAGACTTCTTAGAAACTCAGGGTTTCCTCGCTCTGGTCTCCCAGCTTTCTTGTTCTTCTTGTTCTTTGCTTTTTAAAAATGCATGGAGTCAGCAGTTTGTGTGGGGCTTCTTCCCCACTTCCCCCCTGGTGATCCACACTGCCAGTGGTGTGCCTTATTGGACCTGTTTGGATTCCCTCCCTTGAGGGGGGCCATCCATTTGGTTTGATGACTTCCTGGGCTTCGATTCACCCAGGAAGGGGAGCAAAATGCTTTCCTGATTGCTCTTGCAGGTTGGCACACTGAGAGCCCTCAGCGCACCCTGCCTGCCACAATCACAGCTCACCGGAAGTCTGAATCAAAGTATATCTCATGCAGAGCTCAAAGCCTTCTGATTATCTGCAGCACATTAGCATACTCAATGAACTGGTTAAGAAAAAAATTGTCCTTCCGTTTCTGATGGTCGTCTAGCCACAAATACTATGCTTGCTGGATCCGATTCCAATCCACAATCAGTGGATATTGTGGCCACCATTCCAGTCTCTAACTGGTTCCTGGGGTGTGTGTAGACACTACACAGTGAGACCAGTTTGTTTCAATCCACTTTTAAACTCGATTATAGAGTCTGTATAAAACTGCCCTGAGCCACAAGCATACACTTCGACTTATTGAACTACCTATGAACACAGCCATTCCCTGCTTTATGAGCACTGGCAAAATTGAAACGTAAATTATTACAGTACAGCTCAGGTTGCTCGAAAACCCAGAGATATTTCTGTGTTAATGTCATAATTTGACACCTGGTAAAAGGGCACACATCTGCAATCCTATCTACTCCTCATGGATCTGGGAATGGACATGTGGGAGTCTTTAGCAGTTTTTCAGTATGTGGGTGTATGGTGGGGCTTTGGATGCTAAGGGGGAAGGAAGGGAAAAATGACTCTCGCATTGTCTAAAAAAGGATATATATATACAGCTAGAGGAAGCTTCTACCTCTGCATGTCCTTAACAGGTTGCTAGTCAATGAATCCTCTTGTGTTCTACTGTATTAGACATAAAATTAGGGATGCTATTCCATTCCCCAAGAATTTTCCCATCTTTAACTCCTACAGGGACGGTAGCTGCAACATAGTTCTTTCCATACTGGTATTAAGCTATACATTGAAAGTGGTTATATAAATTTTTAAAAAAGTTATCAAAAGGTGGATATCATATGTTTAAGATAGAAAGAACTTGAAGATTTTTTTTTAAAAAAAAATGAATGTGGGAGATCAAGAAAAAGACAGTTTCTTCCATTAACTGTCTGCAGTTTGAAAAACATTAAGTAACAGATAGTATTAGAAGCCAAGGCATCAATGCTAGTATAGAGTGATTAGTGAGGGGAGTTCTAGAGTTCATGTCTGCCCTTTTGTTTCACCTCTAATGCTGTCTTTGATCTATTTAAGCTGTTTGTTTCTTGCCTGCAGCAATGACTTCCTCATCTGGCAAAAGATAGTTATTCCTTTATGGCCCTTTGTCTAACAAGAAAACAGCCATGAGATTTCTGCTACAGGATGGCTTACACCCACATATGAGAGTTAGCTTTGTGGGCTCTTCTAGGAAGATACAAATAGTGTATGTATATATATATATATATATATATATATATATATATATTCTATCCCAAATGAATGTATTGAAATAATAAATGTCACTTTTACTTTTTTCACCTTACAATAGCATCTAGAGTATTTATCTCCTGTTTTGTACTGTACACTCATACTGCTTGATACTGAATACTAGACCCACAGGTAAAGGGAATCACCTTTGATTTTAAAAAATTGGATGAGCAGATAATTTAACTTGGCATAAGGCAGTTTTCTGTATGACTTCTTAAATTTTTTTTCACTTCATGCTTTCTCTATATTGCAAAGGGTGACCAGATCCAGACGGGAAAGCATGTCTTCTACCTTGAATACATATTCAGATAAGAGCCTCTTGAATTAGGCACATTTACCTATTTTAAATTTCCTTTCTCTTCTCCAATGCTGACCCAAAACATTGTTTTGGTGAAGAAATAGTCATGTTCACTCAGAAGACGCATTTACTTTCTGCAGCTCTTCCAGATCTGAAGAACTCTTATGCAAGAAGCTCCATGCTTGCTGCACTTGTCTTCACTCATGTCACTGTAAAACAGCTCAAGAAGTTGAGGTATAACTGAATAAATTAAATCTCACAAAATCCACTGAAATTCTTTTTCTAATTCATATAATTGTAAAGCATCTTCTGTTTTTAACTTTAGTCTGTTAACAGTGAGTTTGGTCAGAAAGTGTACAGTGTACAATTTGCTTTCCCCACTTGCTTTGCTGAGCAGGGGACTTTTGTTCCCTTCTACCAGGAGAGTAAAGCAACTGTAGTTCCAGCCAGGACTTTTTGTGGGGTGAGATCAGTGTAATCATGTGGCCCCGCCTTGAGGCTCACTTCAGGCTCGGTGCTGAATGAGATTGGTTGTCTCTCCAGGCACTCTGTAAGTGCTTGGCCATGGTGGCCTGCCTGTGGCTCTGGTCCTTGGGACATCACTGAGGCCTTGGGCCCTGTGAGTGAGATTTTGGGTGATGCACATCAAAGGTATTACTATGGACCTCACCTTCCTAGAATATTTTCCAATACTGGTTGCAATAATGATGTGGGCACATGAGCGTATTAATTCCAAGATGCATTTCTGGTGCAACAACATAGCCACCGTTCAAGTCATTAACTCCTTGACTTAGAAGAAAGGGTCTAGCCCCACAGTCCATCTGGGATAAGATAGCTGTGCTAGCCTTCTGGTTTAAGGCCCAAGGTTTTTCAGATTCCAAAATGGATTTCCACGTCTGTAAATTGTTAGAGGGCTGGTCATGAGAATACAGTAGGCCTAGAGATGACTGACAGCCCCATTCATCTGGGATTTTGAAAGGTCTTAAACAGATTTTGCTGTTGAGATCCTTTTTCAGGCAGCCCTTTCAGCCTTTTTGGTGCACTTAGGATCAGTGAATTGGTAGTTATTTCCAAAACAGATCACTTCCATAGGGCTTTGACATTTTCAGATCTCCAGTTAGCTCCCAAAAGGTTGCAGCTTCTCCTTAAAAGGTTCAACATGGACCAGAAGGCCAAAGGAAATGTTATAACGCTAACAAATTGCAGTGATGTAGATTTATGCCCAGTCCGAGTGGTGTCACTCTACATTCGTGATAGGGGCTCATCAGCTGGCCCCCTTTTTGCCACCAAGATGGCTCTCCCCTCACCAAATATCAGTTTTGGGTTGTCATGTCTAAGGCATTAAAAGCTTTGGGGCTACAGGACCAAAAGTTTGGGACCCATTCCATCCACATTGGGGCTGCTTCAACAACAACAGCATTGGGTTATAATCCCACTAAAATTCAGTTGCAGGGAAGATGGAAGTCTGTGGCATATTGTTCTTATGTTTGGCCTTTTTCTTTACATTAATACTTCATGGTTGTTTCAAATGTTGTGTGGCCAGGTGATGTGTTCTCATTTGCGGCCATAGCTCCATCCACTGGGCAGAAAGACAGGCCCATAGGAGTTCCTTTGGCCAGCACCTGGGTCTAGCTGCAGCAGCTATGGTTGAGTGGAAGGGGCAAAGAGGTCTTTGCTGGGACAGACTAGCACCCCTACTATTTACTTCAGGGAGAGGACCTCTTCCTGACCTGTTGGTGATCCACCTTGCTGGCAATGATCTTGGACTTTTAATGGGCAGATCACTATTCATTCAGGCACTGGCTGACATACATAAAATTAAGGAGGCATGGTCTCATACTGTTATTGTTTGGTCCACGATCATCCTGCAGGAAATGTTTCCAGGCAGCGGTAATGTTAAAAGGCTTGATGGAGCCAGGAAAAGGGTCAATCAGGTGATTCTGAAAGCTATCAGCAATGGACTTGGATTTGTTATACCTCATCCTGACATAAATCACCCTTCTTCCAGGCGGATGGCATTCATTCATCGGATGCAGGTAGTCATCAATTCCTGTGTGACCTACAAAAGGGCATCAAGGCTGTTTTGGCAGACTTGGTATGGATAAGGGCAAAGCGGACACTTGCCCCTAATCTGTGGCGGGAAAACAAGGATAGGTTCACATCCTGGTGTGCACTTAAGGCACCTCTTTATGGTGTAGGCCAGGAATGGGAACCCTCACCTGCAGTTTAAATAACAAAGGTGAGGGCAAACAGAAATGGCCTTGGAGCAGGGAGAATTCTGGTCTCAATATCCTTCAGAATTGGGATGGAAATCTCCATCCGTTTCCCTGAGTTTCAATGGTCGGAGAGCAAATAAAATTGAAATGTATACAAAATAATAATACTGTGTGGGATGTTCCTGCAGATTCCACACATTCTTTTGACAATTCAAGCAGTGTTGACTGAGGCACATACTCCCCCCCCCCACACACACACAACATGTCTCTGTTGGGCTAGGATTTATTTCCATGGTTCAATTACAATTGAGTAACAGTAGGAAATGAAGCTCTCCACAATGGATTAGCTAGAATTTATTATAGTTGCAGGCATTATATCTAGTTATCTACCATGGCAAAGCTTTACAGATCCTCTCAGAAATTGGAGCTTTCTTTGTCCTTCTCATGTGGGTTAAACATAAGTTGGGGTAAAGGGTAAAAAAGAATAAAGAAAGAGCCATTCGTTTCTAGATTCTGTATTAATCTATAGGACTTTCTAGGTTGCTATGCTAGTTTGACTGTCATCAAGTATGGCCACAGTAGGAAGAAGTGCTAACTGAGTTCAGTATAGGGCCAAATTAGCTGTGACACTGGCAAATCTATGTCAAGATCAGCTTGATTCAAGTGGTGAGAATGTAGAAAAGAAAGTGACAAAAAGAACAGCTCTTCCTTCTTGAAACATCTATTTTTAGTCAAAATTATCCCAGTGGGCCTTGTAACTTGTGAGAATTATTGTCTCTTGCCAAAATAACCTTTCCTCCTCCTCCCTTATAAGCAGTACTTTTATTCCCAGACTCAGTTGGTATAATTTGGTAATTAAATGAAGAGAACTGGCCTGTTGTAATTACACCTGTGAAGTAGTCTGCAATTGTGATGACCCATGGGCCTTGTAGTCCTGCTCAGGACATTGTAATCTCTGATGAAGATGAAAACTTGGGTTTTTTACCTTCCCAGTCTGAACTGGATTCCTCTCAGCCAGATCTTTCCCAGGCAGATCTGGGAACCTTGCACCTGCAAGAAAGTTGTCTCCCAGAAGTATGTCAAACAAGCCCAGAGCCTACTTCTCCCGTATTCTTGCGCCGGGAGTTTTGTAAACAACAGAGAAGTTTGGATTCAGCTTCGCGCAGGAGTGCGAGGATTGCAGCTAAGAATGTGGCCAATTAAGACTGCTTCTCGTGAGAATCTTTGGGGAGTCTCACATCTGGTCTCAGAGTTAGCTTTCGGTTCTGATTCCCAGAGAACTGCTTCGGCGGGAAAGCTAGACTCTATTTAGGTGTTTTACCCGCGTAGTAACTTCGCGGAGTCAATTCGTCAGCCTTCGGAGCGAGTTGTGTCTGGACAGCGCGCTCCGATTCAAGCCTCGCTCCTGCTCAAGCCTTGCCTTGCTATCCAGCCTTCGCCTTGCTTCCCAGCCTTGTTTATCTACGGACTTTGCCTTGTTTCCCAGGATCAATCCTTGCCTTGTTCCACGGATTTATCAAGTTATTCCACGGACCTTGTTCTTGTTCTTAGTTACCTTGTTTCACGTTCAAGCCTTGTTTCAAGTATCAAGTTATTTCCTAGCCTCGCTCAAGTTTCATGGACTAAAGGACCTTGTCATCTCCCCTCACTTTGCTTGGCAAAGTGAGTGTTTCGGTTATTGGATTACAACTTTGGACCTTAATATTTCTTATTGGACATTGCTTTTTTGGACTAATTCTGACCTTTCCTGAAAGGTCTAATTCTGAACTATTTTCTACACTTGTTTTTATTAACTTTATATATTCCTTCAATAAAGATATTAGATAGATTCTGGCCTCTGTGTATGGTTATTGGTGCTCTGTAGCCTGGGTCGTGACAGTTTGACTCCGCCACCCTAAGCACCAATTAACCTCGGCCAGAATGTCTACCGGAGTCGTACCTGGGCCGAGCGGCCAGCCGATTACCTACACCATCGACAAGGAAGAGGTGGACCGAATCCGTGATAAGCTCAATGCACAGGATGGAGAAATAAGGGGTTTGAAGGAACGCGGAGTTCGTCTTCCGGCCATGGCGTTGCCAACCAAGTTTACTGGAGAAGCTTCTAAGGTTCATGTCTTCCGTCGCCAATGTCAAGCTTATCTGGAGGCCCGTGCTGCCGAGTTCCCCCAAGAAGACATCAAAGTGGCATGGGTTTACAGTCTTCTAGACGGGCCAGCGGCCAGCTGGGCGACGGCACTGTTCGACCAAGTCTCTCCACACCTAAGATCAGCGCAACACTTCTTGGACCACCTCAAGGAGACTTGGGGAATCGAGGACAATTTGGAGGCAGCCGGTCACAAACTCCGTCGCCTTTTCCAAGGAGACAGACCTATGTCTCAGTATATAGCCGAGTTCCGAGTGCTGGCCCACAACACCGGCTGGAACGATGTAGCCCTCAGGGGACAATTCCGGGAGGGTCTCAACATTGAAATGCTGGAAGAAATCTCCAAGGTGGATCCTCCCCAGACCCTCGAGGCACTCATTGATCAATGTTTACGGGCTGAAGTCATGATTGCCAACAGGAAACAGTGGGTTCGAGGCCAGGGCAGTAGAGCCGGGGCAAAACCCCCCGCTCCCGCCAGCGTTCAGCCACGTCCGGTGTGGAGACCCCCACCGCCAACCCCATACCCCAGAGGAGGCGAGGAGGTGCCGATGCAGTTGGGCAATGTGCGTCCCAGACTAGATGCCGCCGAGAAGGCCCGTCGTCAACGCTTAAACCTCTGCTGGTACTGCGGGAACGGGGGCCACTTCGCCAGAGAGTGCCCAGCCAAAGGGAAGCCTGCCGCCCGTCTTGCGGCGGCGTCCTCCACGGAGACGAAGGCGTCTGAGCCGACTGGCACACAGCCGGCGGGGGAAGCCAACGACCGGGTGTAGAGAGGCTCGCCAACCCGGTCAAAAAATCCATCCAAGAGCCGCCAACCGGGGTCCTGTTCCTTCTCGTGGTCACATTATGGTCAGCAAAAAGGGGACCCGTCATGATCCACGCCATGATAGACTCTGGAGCTACCAACAATTTCATCGATAGAGAGTATGCCGACTCTCTGGGATTACAATATCATGATTTCAAGAATGCCCGTGTGGTGCAAGCCATAGACGGCCGTCCCCTCAAGACGGGCCCCGTAAGTCAGTGGTCGGAACCCACCAGGATGTGGATAAGGGAACATATGGAAGAGATTTCCTTCTTTGTTACCGAGGTCCCCCATTTCCCTGTGATTTTGGGAATTCCATGGCTGACTCTCCACGACCCTAACATCTCCTGGTCCAACAGAGAACTGCAGTTTGCTTCACCGTATTGCCAAAACCATTGCCTCGTAGCCAAGGTATGCCAAGCCACAGACACCGAGCCCATCATCACCTTGCCAAAGAAGTACTCCGAGTATTGGGATGTATTCAATGAGAAAGAAGCCGAAAAATTACCCCCACATAGACCTTATGACTGTGCCATTGACTTGGTGGAGGGGGCCCCGATCCCGCGAGGGCATCTCTACTCCCTGACTGAACCAGAGCAAGAAGCTCTCAGGGAATTCCTAGAGACAAACCTCCGCAAGGGATTCATCAGACCCTCTCAATCCCCAGCCGCCTCCCCAGTGATGTTTGTGAAGAAGAAGTCAGGGGAACTACGCTTGGTGGTGGACTACAGAGCATTGAACAATATCACCAAGCGGAACAGCTATCCCCTGCCCTTAATCTCGGATCTACTGGATCGGCTTCGAGGAGCCAAGGTTTACACCAAGTTGGATCTTCGGGGGGCTTACAACTTAGTTCGCATCAGGGAAGGGGACGAGTGGAAGACCGCCTTCCAGACCAAATTCGGATTATTTGAGTCCCGAGTTATGAATTTCGGTTTATGCGGAGCCCCCTCAACGTTCCAGCATTTTGTCAATGACATTTTTCAGGACTATCTAGACAGGTTCTTGATAATCTACCTGGACGATTTTTTGGTGTTTTCCAGATCACAATCAGAACATGAGAACCACGTCAAAATGGTGTTACAACGATTGCGGGATCATGGACTTTATGCCAAGCTGGAAAAATGCGCTTTTGATCTACAAGAGGTAGATTTCCTTGGTTACCGCATCTCGCCTCTAGGGCTTTCCATGGATCCAGCCAAAGTTTCAGCAGTATTGGAATGGCGGGCGCCAACTAACAAGAAAGAGGTGCAGCGTTTCTTGGGGTTCGCGAACTACTACCGCAAGTTCATTCCAGATTTTGCCCGCTGGTCCGACCCCATCACTAGCTGCATCCGTGGAAAGCAGCCTTTCCGCTGGACTGATCAAGCAGAGAAAGGGTTCCAGCAACTAAAGAAACTATTCACCTCCCAGCCAATTCTACAGCACCCAAATCCTGGAACCCCTTTTGTGGTGCAAGCGGACGCCTCTGATGTGGCAATTGGGGCTGTACTCTTACAACCGGTGGGAGATCACCTCCACCCCTGTGCCTTTTATTCTCGTCAACTAACCACACCAGAGAGGAATTACACCATTTGGGAAAAAGAACTATTAGCCATAAAGGCAGCTTTTGAAACTTGGAGACATTGGCTAGAAGGGGCCAAATTTCCCATTGAAGTCCACACTGATCATCGTAATCTAGAACATCTAAGAACTGCCCGCAAACTAAATCAGAGGCAGCAACGTTGGGCTTTATTCTTTGAACGTTTCAACTTCCAGATCCATTATGTGACCCCAGCCCAAACCAAGCAAGCAGACGCCCTGTCACGTAAACCGGAATACGCTGCAGGACGCAAGGAGACCTTGGAATCCCAACTGCTACAACCTGAGAACTTTGCCACGCTCACGGTGGGGAACACCAAATCCATTCCCATTGGTTCAACTTCCCCTACTCCAGGACCCATCTGTGCTCAAGAAATCAGGGCTAGTCAGCAAGCAGATGCCTGGGCGCAGGATCAACTTCGCCAAGGTCTGCATTTTCCCTTTTCGCTTAAAGATGGGCTGCTCTGCTATAGAAATCATGTTTATATCCCACCCGGACCGGGCAGGGAAAAAGCGCTTCGTCTGTGTCATGACTGCAAACCAGCAGGACACTTCGGACTATTTAAAACCATGCATTTGATCCTAAGGGATTTTTGGTGGCCCAAGATCCGCAAGGATGTGGAAAAATATGTCAACACCTGCCCAGTATGCCAGCGCTCCAAGATACGAAGGGAGAAGCCCTCAGGGCTTTTACACCCCCTTCCTACCCCATCTCGCCCATGGGAAATAATTTCCGCGGATTTCATCACTGACCTACCACCTTCCTGTGGATTCACCACGATCTTAGTGGTGGTGGACCTATTCACCAAGTTAGCCCATTTCATTCCCTGCGAAGGCCTCCCCACGGCCAAGGAAACTGCGGATCTATTTCTTCAACATGTTTTCAGACTACATGGATTGCCCAAGAGTTTAGTCACAGACCGTGGATCTCAATTCACCTCTCGTTTTTGGAAGGCACTACAAAAACTATTGGGCATAGACTCTCGCTTATCTTCAGCTCATCATCCCCAAACAGATGGGCAAACGGAGCGCACCAATGCCACTTTGGAGCAGTATCTTCGCTGTTATGTAAACTATCAACAGGACAATTGGGCTTCTCTGTTACCACTGTCTGAGTTTGCCTACAACAATGGAGTTCAAGCTTCTACAAAAGAAACGCCGTTCTTTGCAAACTACGGCTTCCATCCACGTTTCTTCCCCCCTGTCATTGAAACTTCAGAGGTTCCCGCAGCAGAGGATTGGCTGCAGGAACTCACAGCGGTGCAACAACTTTTGCTCCAGCAACTGGATCAAGCCAAGGAGGACTATAAACGCCACGCTGACAAACATCGCCAGCCGGGCCCCGAAATCAAGGTAGGAGATCGGGTTTTCCTGTCCACTCGCTTTCTGCCCTCCCACCGCCCTTGCCGGAAGTTAGATGCCCGTTTCATTGGTCCCTATCCAGTGGTGGCGCAATTAAACCCCGTGACTTTCAAACTCCAACTTCCGCGTTCAATGCGCATTCACCCAGTGTTTCACCGTTCCCTGCTCCTTCCGGCGGATGGTGTGCGACCTGATACAGACCAACCGGCCCCCCCTCCTGTTTTGATGAATGGGGAGGAGGAGTTCGAGGTTGAGGACATTTTGGATTCTCGCTTTCACCGCCGCCGCCTACAATATCTCATTGACTGGGTGGGTTTTGGCCCTGAGGAACGCTCTTGGGAAGACGCCTCCACAGTCCATGCTCCTGATCTAACCCGTCGCTTTCATCAGACCTATCCCACCAAACCACGACCTCGCGCCTCGGGGAGAGGGCCCCAGTTTGGGAGGGGCCTTGAGGAGGGGGATAGTGTGATGACCCATGGGCCTTGTAGTCCTGCTCAGGACATTGTAATCTCTGATGAAGATGAAAACTTGGGTTTTTTACCTTCCCAGTCTGAACTGGATTCCTCTCAGCCAGATCTTTCCCAGGCAGATCTGGGAACCTTGCACCTGCAAGAAAGTTGTCTCCCAGAAGTATGTCAAACAAGCCCAGAGCCTACTTCTCCCGTATTCTTGCGCCGGGAGTTTTGTAAACAACAGAGAAGTTTGGATTCAGCTTCGCGCAGGAGTGCGAGGATTGCAGCTAAGAATGTGGCCAATTAAGACTGCTTCTCGTGAGAATCTTTGGGGAGTCTCACATCTGGTCTCAGAGTTAGCTTTCGGTTCTGATTCCCAGAGAACTGCTTCGGCGGGAAAGCTAGACTCTATTTAGGTGTTTTACCCGCGTAGTAACTTCGCGGAGTCAATTCGTCAGCCTTCGGAGCGAGTTGTGTCTGGACAGCGCGCTCCGATTCAAGCCTCGCTCCTGCTCAAGCCTTGCCTTGCTATCCAGCCTTCGCCTTGCTTCCCAGCCTTGTTTATCTACGGACTTTGCCTTGTTTCCCAGGATCAATCCTTGCCTTGTTCCACGGATTTATCAAGTTATTCCACGGACCTTGTTCTTGTTCTTAGTTACCTTGTTTCACGTTCAAGCCTTGTTTCAAGTATCAAGTTATTTCCTAGCCTCGCTCAAGTTTCATGGACTAAAGGACCTTGTCATCTCCCCTCACTTTGCTTGGCAAAGTGAGTGTTTCGGTTATTGGATTACAACTTTGGACCTTAATATTTCTTATTGGACATTGCTTTTTTGGACTAATTCTGACCTTTCCTGAAAGGTCTAATTCTGAACTATTTTCTACACTTGTTTTTATTAACTTTATATATTCCTTCAATAAAGATATTAGATAGATTCTGGCCTCTGTGTATGGTTATTGGTGCTCTGTAGCCTGGGTCGTGACAGCAATATAGTTTTTGGTGACAGCTCCATATGTGAAATATGAGAATAATCTCTCCTTTATGTATTTCAGTTTTGTTTTGTTTTTAAAGAAGATCTTCATGAGGTGCTTTTATTTCTTCAGCTTGCTTTATAGAGAAGTACTTTATTTATAAAAGCTTGAGCCATATGGTCAACAAATTCTTGCCTGTTTAACTCATTTCTTCCATTAGCATAGTTAAGTCTAAAGTTATTATATGGCCTTTCCAACACAACTATAAGTCACCATTCAATTCATGTTGTGTCCTCCAAGCAATAGTTGAGCCATAGCACAAAAGCAACTTGGTAGACAACAGTATAGCTGATGTGTTCAGGAAAAATATCTCAACTGAGCAACTGCCTTTACAATATGTTTTTGAAATGCAGCAACTATTTTAAGAGTGTCTTATATCTTACCAGCCCCATAGCAATATTTTCTACCCCTGTAATTGTATATTTTCTGCTAGCACTTGCATCTCATTCTTTCCCATCCCGTACACCTTAATGATTTAATTATATTATCCAAATCACTATTTTTATTGCTGATTCAAATATTGGAGGATTCCCTACACACTGTGTGTCAAGGACAGAACGCCACAAGATTCAAGATAACAGAGTTTATTGGATTACAGAACTCAAAAATGCCCGTAAAATACAAGGGCCAGGCAGTATTAGCCTTTAGGAGCAAAAAGGGACAAGGAAAAACTTTCAAAAGATAAACCGGATTAAACCGGGGTTTAATCCGGGTAAAAACAAACTGCTTGCTTCAGCCTGGGGATAAACAAAACAAAAGCCGAGGAACAAAAGATACAAAAGAATGCAACTAATTGGCAGCAGATTCCTCTCTGCTGCCAACACTGTGCTTAGAGTAACTTGCGTCGCTCCCACACACACAGCAGACAGGATTTCCAACACGAACAGATCAGCCAAGGATTGTAGCAGTAGAGTAGACCCAGTTCCTTTCCGTAGATCAAAGCCAGAAGCAGACGTTTGTAGTTTCCAAGTCCAAGAAGGGGGAAGTCAAGCCGTGGTCAGTTCAGTCCGAATTTCAAAGCAGGAGATGGCGTCCGTCAAGAAGACGACGGAAGGTCAAGCTAATAAGAGTAAGCACAGGTTTGCACAAACAAATGCCCACACAATTCCTCCCGCCGTCTGACCCTGAATTCCAAAACAACTTACGTATCAGCACACGAAAACACACCAGTCTTCAGGAAAGCGTCCCACACAGATCCCAAACGTTCGTCCAGATTACCTTGCCCAACGCAATTTGCAATTGCTCCCAAGCCCCATTTTATGCCAGTTACAAATCCTCATCACTGTCAGCTGTCCTCCTTAACCCGGGCGTTTCCTCATCACTTTCCTCATCAGAGCTGGAACACCTCTGACTACGCCCCACAGCATCTCCAGCTGTGGATCCCGTCCCATCCCTCCAGCTAAACCATGGGTCTAATCCTGAAGGTCCCCATTCATCTTCTATCCCATCATGGCCAGTGGCACCCAATTCCTCCCTCACCCGAGTCCAATCCATCTCATCCTCCTCCGAGCTAACCAGCCCCTCCTCCATTCTCTCCGTAAACCCCTCAAAAGACTCTTCGTCAGATGGTGCTGCAAAAATGTCTCGCAGTCTTTTTCTTTCTCGCTCCTCGAGAGTATCTGACTCTCGAGGAGTCTTACGCCCACGTCTGTCAGTAACAGAGCCATGAGGCTCAATCATAACACTATCCCCTCTCACAAAGGCCTCCTCCCCCGATGGCGGAGAAGTGGCAGTGATACCCTCCGCTATAGCACCACGACGACTGGAGGTATCTAGTTTCAACAGCGAACGATGGAAGACTGGATGGACCTTTAAACTAGACGGTAAACGCAAACGAAACGCAACGGAAGAAATCTTTTTAACGATAGGAAAGGGACCCAAATACCGAGGCGCAAACTTTTCCCCAGCCTGTTTAATATGTTTGGAAGATAACCACACCAAATCCCCTTCTTCCAACTCCTCCCCTGCCTGCCTGTGGCGGTCAGCCTGAGTCTTTTGCGTTGCCTTAGCTTCCAACAGTAAGCGACGGGCAACATCATGCAATGCAGCCATTTCCGAAGAGCGGTACACAGGGTCCGAAGAGACCACATTGGTCGACGGCGCCACACCTCCCCGTGGATGAAAACCATAAGTTAGCTCAAATGGCGTATGCTGACTAGACGTGTGCACCGCATTGTTGTAAGCGAACTCCGCCACCGGTAACCACTTCACCCAAGCCGTGGGTTGATCTAAACAAAAACAACGCAAATACTGCTCTAAGAGCCCATTAACCCGTTCCGACTGTCCATCCGTTTGCGGATGAAAGGCTGAAGAAACGTTTAACTTAGTCCCTAAGCACTCATGGAAGTGTTTCCAAAAGCGTGACACAAATTGCGGAGCCCTATCCGAAATAATCACTTCGGGTGCTCCGTGCAAACGATAGATGTGCTTAGTAAATAGTAAGGCCAACGTAGGGGCCGCCGGAATGGTTGAACAAGGAATAAAATGAGCCAGTTTGCTAAATAAATCCACCACCACCCAAATACAAGTATAACCCCCAGACTTAGGCAAATCTGAAATAAAATCCATGGAAATGATTTGCCATGGCCTCTCCGGAACAGGTAGAGACGACAACAACCCTCTAGGGCGCCCAACAGGCGTCTTACTCTGCTGGCAAACAGCGCAGCTGTCACAAAAGCGCAGAATGTCTTGCCGCATCTTTGGCCACCAGTAGCTCCTGGTGATAAGCTGTACGGTCTTGAACCTGCCAAAGTGCCCAGCCATGGGTTCGTCATGGTGGGCTCTAATCACCTCCAACCTGAGGGCCCCCACTGGTACGTAGACCTGCCCCCTGCGTACCAATACTCCGTCTTGATCTTGTAGATGCGGCAGTATTGTACGGTTACCTGCTGATAGCAGCATCAGTTGCTCCTGAGTCCACACATCATCCCTCTGAGCCTCAAGGATCTGGTCATGTAACCCGAGCTCATTATCTACAACACATAGAGAGGCAGTAGGCAAGATGGTCTGACATACTACCTGCTCATTGGTCTTAAACTCCGGCTTGCGGGATAAAGCATCGGCCCGCAAGTTTGCCTTCCCCTCCACGAACTGCACCTTGAAGTTAAACCTGGAGAAAAACAAAGCCCATCGGATTTGACGCTGGTTTAACTTCTTTGCTGTTTGCAAGTGCTCTAAATTCTTGTGATCAGATCTGACCACGATCTGGTGCCGTGCCCCTTCAAGCCAGTGCCGCCACACCTCAAACGCCACCTTAATCGCCAACAACTCCTTCTCCCATATGGTATAGTTCTGCTCGAAGGGTGTTAGTTGCCGCGAGTAAAATCCACAGGGACGCAAGGTCCCTGAGGAATCCTTCTGAGACAATACAGCCCCCAACGCGTAGCTAGAAGCGTCCGCTTCTACCACGAACGGTTTGTCAACATCAGGATGTGTTAGTATGTTGTCCGATTGAAAACTAGACTTAAGTTGTAAAAACGCATCGTGAGCTTCCCGCCCCCACACAAATGGCTGTTTCTTACGCAGGAGCTGCGTCAAAGGTACCGTGAGCTTTGCAAAATTCGGAATAAACTCCCGGTAGTAATTAGCGAAACCTAAGAACCTTTGTACATCCTTCTTAGTCTTAAGCTCCTGCCATGAGTTGACGGCGTCAACCTTATGTGGGTCCATTTTAAGTTCCCTACCTGACACTACATGACCTAGGAACTCCACTTCAGGCACATGAAAGACGCACTTGGAAGCCTTGGCGAAAAGCCCATTAGCCCGCAGACGGTGCAGAACCTGCTTGACATGTTGACGATGTTCTTTCTCGTCCTTAGAAAAAATCAAGATATCATCCAAATAAATCACTAAAAATTGGTCAATTAGGTCCCTGAACACATCGTTCATGAACCTCTGGAAGACCGCAGGAGCATTGCAAAGTCCGAAAGGCATGACTCGGAACTCGTGGCATCCGAAACACGTGTTAAATGCCGTCTTCCATTCATCCCCTTCCCGTATACGGATTAAGTTATATGCCCCCCGCAGGTCAAGCTTGGTAAAGACCTTGGCCCCTTGCACCCTTGATAACAGTTCCGAGATTAAAGGTAGCGGGTACCTATCCCGAATGGTGTATTTGTTTAGGATCCGATAGTCGCAGACCAGCCTAAGTTCCCCAGTCTTTTTGGCTACAAAGAATACTGGTGCCGCAGTTGGAGAGCTAGATGGGCGAATAAACCCCTTGGCTAAATTTTCATCTAGAAACTCCCGCAAAGCTTGCCTTTCCGGTACAGTCAAAGCATACAGCCTTCCTGCTGGCAATTTCGCACCTTCTGCTAGCTTAATGGCGCAATCATATGGCCTGTGCGGTGGTAATTTGTCCGCTTCTCTTTTACAAAATACATCAGAGAACTCCCCATACTCAGCAGGCACTCCCTCCATATCCGATTGAGTAACATTCAGAGTGCAACAATCCTGCCTCTTTAAGGTCAATTTACGTGTCGCCCAATCTACTTGTGGGTTTACTACAGCTAGCCAATCCATCCCCAGAATCAGATCATATCTAGGCAAGCTCGTAATATCCCACACAAACGTTCCCGTTACTCCCTGCACTTCCCACATTACTGCTGAGGTTTCATGGTTAACCACCCCAGTCTCCAGCAGTCTCCCATCTGCTCCTTCCACCCACACGTCGCATGCCTTGCGCACTCTAGGAATGCCATGCTTCTTAGCAAACTCAATATCTACATAAGAGACCGTAGCCCCTGAGTCCAGCAGTGCCAAAGTAGAAACAAGTTCCCTTCCCCCAACAGATAATGTAATGGGTACGAAAACATGCTTCCTCCCCTCAGTTGACTGCTTGAGGAGCCCTAGTGCGTTGGACTCACGTCGCACTAGGGCTGGCCTTTTCCCGAAAGCTGAGAAGGTTTCACATTACAGTTTTTGGCAAAATGCCCAGCATTCCCACAGTACAAACACAACCCCAGCTGCCTCCTACGGCTCTTTTCCTCTGTAGACAGCTTTTTAAAGACCTCAAGCTCCATAGGCTCTTCCCCCATCACCACAGGTGCCCTGGTTACATGCATGGGTGGCGCACACATTGCTTTCGAGTGTTTACGAGCCTCGAACCTTGCGTCCAAACGCAGCACCTTAGCTACTAAGGCGTCCCAATTTTCAGCCGGCTCCAAGCGTGCTAATTCATCCTGGAGCATATCACTTAACCCAGCAGTAAATAAAAGCATGAATGCATTTTCCCCCCAATCCAGCTGGTGGCGATACAAGTTAAACTTATTTAAGTAATCCAAAACAGTCCCCTTTCCCTGTTTCAAACGATACAGAGCCCACCCAGCATTCTCCGTGCGGAGAGGATCCCCAAAAGTGTCAGTTAATAACTTTTTGAAATTATTCAAATTGTCCTTGACTGGGTCATTTCCCAAAATTAAATTAGTGGCCCATTGTCCTGCGGGACCGGTCAACAAACTCAAAATAAATGCCACCTTGCTAGTGTCTGTAGGAAAAGCATGAGCACTGAGCTGGGAAAAATAAAGCTCCACTTGTGCCAAAAAGGTTGGCAACTTGCACCTGGTTCCGTCAAAGCGTTCAGGAGTCAAAACATGTCCTTTCACAGCATGAGCTGCTTGACTGACGGTAAAAGCCGTTTGTAATTGCTCAAATTTGGCCCTTAACTCCTCCATCGTCTTCCTGACGGGTTTATTACTGCAATAAACTTTTTATGGCGTTGGGCAATCTGTCAAGGACAGAACGCCACAAGATTCAAGATAACAGAGTTTATTGGATTACAGAACTCAAAAATGCCCGTAAAATACAAGGGCCAGGCAGTATTAGCCTTTAGGAGCAAAAAGGGACAAGGAAAAACTTTCAAAAGATAAACCGGATTAAACCGGGGTTTAATCCGGGTAAAAACAAACTGCTTGCTTCAGCCTGGGGATAAACAAAACAAAAGCCGAGGAACAAAAGATACAAAAGAATGCAACTAATTGGCAGCAGATTCCTCTCTGCTGCCAACACTGTGCTTAGAGTAACTTGCGTCGCTCCCACACACACAGCAGACAGGATTTCCAACACGAACAGATCAGCCAAGGATTGTAGCAGTAGAGTAGACCCAGTTCCTTTCCGTAGATCAAAGCCAGAAGCAGACGTTTGTAGTTTCCAAGTCCAAGAAGGGGGAAGTCAAGCCGTGGTCAGTTCAGTCCGAATTTCAAAGCAGGAGATGGCGTCCGTCAAGAAGACGACGGAAGGTCAAGCTAATAAGAGTAAGCACAGGTTTGCACAAACAAATGCCCACACAATTCCTCCCGCCGTCTGACCCTGAATTCCAAAACAACTTACGTATCAGCACACGAAAACACACCAGTCTTCAGGAAAGCGTCCCACACAGATCCCAAACGTTCGTCCAGATTACCTTGCCCAACGCAATTTGCAATTGCTCCCAAGCCCCATTTTATGCCAGTTACAAATCCTCATCACTGTCAGCTGTCCTCCTTAACCCGGGCGTTTCCTCATCACTTTCCTCATCAGAGCTGGAACACCTCTGACTACGCCCCACAGCATCTCCAGCTGTGGATCCCGTCCCATCCCTCCAGCTAAACCATGGGTCTAATCCTGAAGGTCCCCATTCATCTTCTATCCCATCATGGCCAGTGGCACCCAATTCCTCCCTCACCCGAGTCCAATCCATCTCATCCTCCTCCGAGCTAACCAGCCCCTCCTCCATTCTCTCCGTAAACCCCTCAAAAGACTCTTCGTCAGATGGTGCTGCAAAAATGTCTCGCAGTCTTTTTCTTTCTCGCTCCTCGAGAGTATCTGACTCTCGAGGAGTCTTACGCCCACGTCTGTCAGTAACAGAGCCATGAGGCTCAATCATAACACTGTGTTAATTCAGATACATATCCCTGACAGTTTAACTGTGTATCTTGTGGAAACAGCTACTTGCCTTGATCATGCTGGCCACATGACCTTGGAGGTGTCTACAGACAATGCCGGCTCTTCGGCTTAGAAATGGAGATGGGCACCAACCCCCAGAGACAGACATGACTGGACTTAACGTCAGGGGAAACCTTTACCTTTACCTTTACTCAATTAGTCAACTTTCAGCCAGTTTCCTATCTCCCCTTTTTGGGCAAAGTCACGGAACGTGTGGTGGCCTTGCAACTCAAGGGGTTCTTGGTAGACACTGATTATCTAGATCCAGCACAGTCTGGCTTTAGGCTGGGACATGGAACTGAAACAACCATTGTCACCTTGGTGGATGATCTATGCCAGGAACTGGACAGGGGAGTGTGTCCCTGTTGGTTCTGCTGGACTTCTCAGCGCCCTTCAATACCGTAGGCCATGGCATCCTTCTGGGATGCCTAATGGGAATGGGTCTTGGAAGTACTGTATTTCAGTAGCTTGGGAGTTCTCCTGGACTCATTGCTGAGCCTGGAACCCCAGGTTTTGGCGGTGGCCAGAGGAGCATTAGCACAATTAAAACTTGTGTGCCAGTTGCGCCTGTACCTTGGGAGGTCAGACTTGGCCACGGTAGTCCATGCTCTGGTTACATCCCGAATAGACTACTTCATCGTGTTCTACATGGGGTTGCCTTTGAAGACTGTTTGGAAGCTTCAAATAGTCCAATGGGCAGCAGCCAAATTGCTCACCGTATTGGCATACAGGGAGCATAAACTCCCCCCTCCCCTGTTACGTCAGCTCCACTGGCTGCCAGTCTGCTACTGAGCACAATTCAAATTGTTGCCTTTATCTTATAAAGCCCTAAACTGTTCTTGCCCAGCTTACCTGTACAAATGTATCTCCCTCTATGAATCATCCCAGAGTGTAAGATCATCTGGAGAGGCCCTGCTCTCAGTCCTGTCTCCTTTGCAGGCACAATTGGCAGTGACCAGAGACATGGCCTTCTCAGTGGTGGTCCCTCACCTGTGGAATTCTATCCCCAGGGATATTAGATCAGCCCCCTCCTGCCTGACCTTCCATAAGAGAGCAAAAATGTGGCTTTGTGATCAAGCATTTGGAGAACTTGTGCAATAGATAGATATGATGTGTAATGACCACGGCCCGGATTATGCTTGTGGATTATGTGATTAATTGTGAAGATAATGTTTTAAATGTTTTAATTGTCTTAATATATTTATAATTCTATTTTAAATGTTCATTTTAACCATTGTGTTAAGACATCAAATAGTTGTGCATGTGTAAAGCTGCCTTGAATCCTCTCCGGGGTTGAGAAGGACGGGGTAGAAATGTCGTAAATAAATACATAAAAAATTATTTTGGGGATATAGGTTCCTATGATCACTCCACTTTTTTAAAAAGTTTTTTTTCCCTATCTTACCCTATCCTATCTGATTTGTAGTCTATCCACTCCTTTGGCTTTCACTCAAATCTACTATTTGCCATAATATATGATCCTGTGCTTTTATTTTCCATTTTTGGCAAAATAGCTCAACCATTGGTTTGTCCCATCAAATACAAGGTCTGCCCAACGGCCTCTTCTGGTCTCTTTGTATCCAGTTCATTAGTCAACATGTCCATCAGTTGTCTTTTGTCCATGATATATGCCCTGCCCATCATCTTCTTTAGTTTTTTGGGGGGGCAGGCAAAAGCAAACATTTATTGAAGCAAAGAATAGAACATGAATACTCTTTTTGGATCATGACTTGTATAAGATTACAGTAGATCATTAATAAATAGTATCTTTTTCTGTTCAATCATTCTGCATCAGGAAGGTTTATAAATGTGTTCATCACTAATTTAGTAAGGGATTTGGGGATCAATGCTATGGAATAATGGGGGTTGAAGTTTTACAAGTTATTTCGCCTTCTCTGCCAAATAGTCCTGGTGACTCACCAAATTCCAATAATTGCATAGCATCAAGTTATGGCTGTTAAAGTGGTGTCAAACTGTATTAATTCCACAGTATAAATGGACTTGCTGTAGCATCAAGGTGTCTGTTATAGGTCCTCACTGACAAGTATTGGTTTTTTGTAGTAGCTTCTTTTGCAGTATTCCATTCCTCCTCTGAACATGTGATATATATGATAATATTTTTCCCTAAAGAAATCATTGAAATTTACTTTCAACTAAAATAACAAATAGATATGGAAGTTTCTCACTGCTAGGAATGGAATTAATCAGATTAAGGTAAATAGTTTGATTTTGGGGAGGAAGCATTTAACACATTTTTGGGGGAGGAAGCAATTAACATATTTCAGGTTATCAACAGATTTCACTTAGGGAAAAAATTTAAGTATGCAATTTGTTAGTACATCCTAGGGTAGAGACCAGAATAATTTCAATGAGACTTGCAAAAAATTTCTTAGCAGGATTTAGTCTATCCTTTTAAACTGAGCTTTGATATGAGATACAACCTTACCTGTAGTTTTTTTTTTCCATTGGTTGGCTACTACCTCTATAAGAGTTTATATATATATATATATATATATATATATATATATATATATATGGAATATATTTTAATATGTGTATTTTATATAATGTTTATTGTTATGTGTTTTACCTTAGTTGTAACCTGCCTGGAGCCACAAGGAGAGATAGGTAAGAAATAAAATTATTATTAATATTACAACAACAACAACAACAACAACAACAACAATTAATATAGGAAGAAACCATTGGTACACAGCCTTAATTTTTTGTGTGGGTATACGTATACCTCAGGTTTTTCTGTAATATATTTTCTTTGGTCCCACCCCCCCCCCTTTTTTTTAGAATTGTCATGGTTTTCTTGTTTGGTATTATTGTTTTTTCTTGAAAAGTACCTTTATCTTTGGTTTATGTGTGGTAGAATAAGAAATGGGCAGGTTGTAGAGCATGTCTCTTTTTCACTGAAAATTAATAGAAATAAATATTTTGTAAAAGAACCATGATTTTGTGTAGAAACAACTAGTTGACTGTACTCAATTTTTAATATCTGTCTTTTGGCATTTTCCCTCCCAGATCTTACCTTAAACCAGGGGTCTCCAAACTACGGCCCGCGGGCCACATGCGGCCCATCGAAGCCATTTATCCAGCCCCCATGACACAAAGGCAGGAGGAGGTTGAGCTAAATGGCCCAAGAGGTCTCTTCCAACTCTCATTATTATTATTATTTTATTTTATGACACAGCAAACAAGATAGACATGCTGGATTTTGTATCACAAAATCACAAGTCGAACACTTCCCAAGTGTCTAGGACTGTGTGATTTTTATTATTATTATTATTATTATTATTATTATTATTATTATTATTATTATTATTATACAACATTGTATGACACAGCAAACAAGATAGATATGCTGGATTTCGTATCACAAAATCACAAGTCGAACACTTCCCAAGTGTCTAGGACTGTGTGATGTATTTTCGGATGATGCGCGCAGATCCCAGTAGGGTGGCAGATCGTGCTTTTGTCAATGTCTATTGTTTCCAAATGCTGGCTGAGATCTTTTGGCACGGCACCCAGTGTGCCAATCACGCCGGGACCACCTGCACTGGTTTGAAGTTCAATTTTGAGGTCCTGATAGTAGCTGATTTTTCCTGTTGTTTTTCGTCAATGCGACTGTCACCTGGGATGGCAACATCAATGATCCAAACCTTTTTCTTTTCCACAACTGTGATGTCTGGTGTGTTGTGTTCCAGAACTTTGTCAGTCTGGATTCGGAAGTCCGAAAGTATCTTTGCGTGCTCGTTTTCCAATACTTTTGCAGGTTTGTGATTATTATTATTATTATTATTATTATTATTATTATTATTATTATTATTGCTCTGTGGCCAACTATAGTCCGGCCCTCCAACGGTCTGAGGGATTGTGAACTGGCCTCCAGTTTTAAAAGTTTGGGGACCCCTGCCTTAAACCATACGTAGAGAATAAATGTAAATATTAGCTTTTATATATAGGTTAATACTTTGCTCATAATTGACATTCACATGATACTTAGAGCTACACTTTCATATTACTTTATTGGAATTCTACCATTCTTTAGGAAGTATGTTTCATTAATTAAATAGCATGTGCTTTGGATTGAAAGTCATGGTTGTTTAAATAATTAAAATCAATATTATTGAAGTTTTCTTTGTACATGACTGTAGCTTATAGATGAATTAAAATATTACTTTAAGTTCCACTGAAATCAATGAGATATTGTATTAGACTTGCTTTAGAATAGATTTTTTCCTGCTGGTTTAGTTTAAAAGCCTTCCTGATTTCGTTAAACTTCTTATTGTGATGAATGCCAATCTTCATACAATTGATACAAAGAAATGTCTTGCATATTAAATAGATCTCTCTAGTGTTGTGCCAAAAATTCTTACATGTGTTTTCAACAATTTCTATTCAATAGGATAAAAATAATTTGTTTTCAAAACAATTTTCCAAGGAGAAGCACATTTAGGATGAATTTTAGTGGATGGGGTATTGGATTCTTCTCTTTAGGTATGAGGCAGCCAAGGATGTTCATGAAGGTCTTGTATTTTATTTTACAGTGATATTTTGAATGATCTGTAGTATAGCCAAAGTCCTGCACTTTAAAAAAAGATTTAAGATCATATTTCATGCAGTAAATTCTCTCCCACTGAGTTTTCTCAAATTGTAAAGTAATCCGCTACAAGGTTTGCACAGAAGGGACAAGACTAAAAACACATTGTATCCATAAATCACTATTAGAAACTGAACATTTGGGAAAACCCGTGGAGGGAGCTGGTTCAGTATTTCCATTCATAAACTAGTTGCTAGTTGCTGTGTAGGCTATATGAGAAGTGAGGAGCATTGGTAGTATGTGACTAAATTTAGTGCAAGTTACGGTCGATCCCAACTGCCAGTTACATCACAATATAACTTTGCTGCTACCAATCTAATTGATTGGTCTACGATCACACCACTGGCCCACCAACCACCAGAGTCATTTCACAGAGCCCCTCAAAAATGAAGGGAAACTTGGATTGAAAGAGTGATGGCCATTATGCAGACAGGCCCCCTTCCTATATTGAAGCACAGAAAGACACTGAATTCTTGTGGTGAAGTATAAAAAGATTTGCGAAGTTTATTTGATCTAGAATAAGAAGGTTGCTCAGATATTAAGAGAGGTTCAGACTCATAATGGTTTCAGAAAATTATTAAACTTTTCCCTTAAAAGAAAATGGTTCCTTAACTTGTCTTCCACAGAACTATGTTCACTTACAGGAGAACTAATCGGGCTTTTCAAAACCCTTCAGCCCTCCCTTTTGGAGTCTCCTAATATAAGCCCTCTGTCCCTTAGAGGCTCTCAAAAGTGTAGCACTTCTCACCCGAAGGCTATTTTTAACCCCCCCCTCAAAGAGGTTAATTTCTCCAAGGTCCAAACACTTCCTTTTTCCTCCTCAGACTCAGATTCCTTGGATCCTTCTAGCTCCCTGGAGCCCTCTACCTTCTGTAGCTAGGCAACACTCTCTAACTCCCCCACCAATCAGGCACCACTACCATATACGGAGCAGGCTGTTTCCTCCTCCTTTAGCTTGGATCAGGCCTTTTCTCCCAGGGCCTAGAACTTTTTGTATACACTGGCCTGGCAAGGTAGGCCCATTCTGTTTCATCAGTCCATATGTTATGCTATGCTCAGCCATACAGGATTGCAGTCATAGCCTGGCAGAAACTAACTTGAACTGTACTGTAGCTATCCAAGTATTCTCCATCCTGGGGTAAGGAATCATTTGCCATGGAATTATGCTAGGCAGGGAGCATTTGGGAAGATTAAAAATGGTAGTTAGGCTGCCAACAAATATTGCTTCTTGTAGTGGCAGTACAAAAAAGAAAAAAAAATAGAAAAAGAAATAAAAAAATAAACATGTAAAGACAAGAGGGCAGCCCTACTATGTCTGGGAGAATGGCAAATGTCACCTTCAGGATGTTCTCCTGTTTCTGGGAAAATGCAGTGAAATTGCTGTGTTCTCCAACAGACTATTTGTTGTTGTGTGTCTTCATGTTTAAGCTGAAAATATGTGTTTTCAACACATCTTGTGGGGGGGGGGTACCTTTGTGTTTCTCTGAGCTGAAAGAGCATGATTTGCCCAAGTCCCCCAGTTGGTTTACATGGGTAACCACCAAAGTTTCAAACTCTAGTCTCTAGAATCAGAGTTCAGCTCTCCAACTGCTACACCACACACATTCCACAGACCAGTTGTACACAGCTATAGATTCACCACAAAGGTGCAGCAATGGGTTAACTGTGGATACAAAATTTTCATTTTGATTTGTTTTCATTTTGTAATATGTACAGCATAAATCATGCAAGTGCTGGAATGAAACTCTTCATTACTTATTCACATATGCAATTAAAAGGGCATGAAGGCAACCAAGAAAAGGAATTTAACAGACAAGTGGAATACCAAACATGAATTAGTATTCATTGAATTAAGATTTTTAAGAGTGTGAAGGGCAGAGCTACATCAGTTAATAGAATTAAAAACATGGCTGCTTTAGACATACGTTTATTTGATCAAAGAATGGCATCAACAAAAATACAAACATCAGAAGGATCTGTAGCTCAGTATAAAGTTACATCAGATGAACCTAAGTATGCCAAAAAGTGAAAAATGGCTAGAAAATGTTGTTCAATAGTATGAATGTCAAACTCACAAAATAATGCATGCTAGATAATTTCAGTTTCTAAAGTCTCCTGTTCTCTTACCTGACACCCCCATTCTCCCATATCTGTCCTTTAACTAAAATGCCTACTTTAAAAAAAAATGTCCTGGTTTTACTCCTACCAACAGTCATCATTCCCATCCACAACCAGGCTTAAACACAAATGTGATTGTAGAACCTGAAGTGAACTAAATGTTAAACCAGGTCATCTGAATGACAGTCAGGGACTCCTGCTCCTCAATGCAAGGCAAACCAGGCTGAGCACTTGCAATTGTCCCCCTGCTAGGCAATGTAGGGAAAAGGCAATGGATTGGGGTTGTCTCATCCCTGCCTCTATGTCCCCTCCTTCTCTTTGGTTGTTGGGTGCCCTTGCTGATGTCAGTAAGGGTGAGAGTCTGGCCAGACTGAATAGGTTGAAGTCTGACTGGATCATCTGGACTTTGTCCCCACTGCAACTGTGGGCCAGGAGTGGAGTGCCTGAAGGGATCTGTGGCTTCTGGTATCAGTCCAAACTGGCCCTGCTTCAGACTGTCCCTGGAATTTTGTGTAGTTGTAGATGAGCTCTAAATCATTTACTTTAGCATGAACTCTCTTAGAATTCAGTTCACTTCCTAAAATGCATTAAAAGAGTGTAAGATGCTGCGATAGTATGGGACTAATGCTACATTCCACACTACCAGTAGGACTCTGGGATGAAGGGACAATTCAATCAATCAATCAATCAATCAATCATCTATGAACACTTAAAAGTATTAACAGATCATGCATGTGACATTAAAGTTAACCTAGGCATTATTGAGTATCATTGTGGTTTGGTGCAATTGGGATAACGTTAAGTGGTATGAACAAAAAAAAAATGTGTTTCTAATAACAGCCTGCAGAACTTTGAGCACTGATCTCTTGTTTTGGGACTATTTCAGTGCAAGTGGAATTAAGCAACAGTAACTTCCCTAATGGTAGTATGGAATTACCACAGAATTCCACACTAGGACCCCAATTCCTAGTTTATTTGCCCAATCAATAACTGACTGCTTACGTCTCCTTTATAGCTGGAAATAGATCCTGCACATAGCATTATATCAATTTTAAATTTGATCTGAACTTCAAACCCTGATTAGATTAATTTTGATTTAGTTAAGTTGTTGCCTGAATGGAAAGCAAAGCATAACTGTACCCAGTATGGTGCCAAAAGAAGTGCAACAATTCATCCTACTCAGAGCCAATCATTTTATGATCTCTTGTTTTGGAATTCTCTTGATAATATTTCAGAGCAAGTGAGTTCAAGAGGTCAGTCACTTTCAATAGCTAGATTTTTTTAAAGGGAGACATTGTGGACATCAGTAAAAAATATTGGATGTGGAAACTTTGTAGACCAAATCAAAATTATTACAAAACGTCTTAATATGCAAACACCAAAATAATGAATTCAATATTTATGATCGACTTACAACATCATCAATTTTGGAATTTAAATTTATAGTTATTCTACCATGGCAACAAGCAAAAGTATCACCTACCACAGAAGGATTTCCAAGCTCTAGAATGCATGACATTGTATGGCACAAGACAAATTTAATCCTATTTCTAGATGTATTGTTATCCAATGTCCATCACAAAATACCTTGATGTTGCGAAATGGCTGGAGATGTGATCCCATATATCCTTGCTCTCAGCACTTCCAAAACATTCAGGGTGAGGGTGGAGATGAATAGCTGAACAACATATATTCGGGGAGTTGCTTCAGGAGACATTGCTCTAATGGCAGAACTCTATCCTTACAACTATACCTCCTAATCCATCATCTTGGCCCTGATTGTTACAATGTCATGTTCATACTAATTCCAAAGCTTTTCAGATTTGATTATGAAAATAAACGTAAGATTGTAATAGGAATATATTTTTATTCATAACCTAATAGAAATATATATATTCATAACCTGTTAAGATTATGATGCCAATATGGTTAAATATTGGTGCAGAGCAGTAAAACGCAGAAGACTAGGGGTTTATGTGAGCAGAGGTAAAAAGAAAATAAACAATAAGACAAAATATCCAGCCTCCCTTTCCCTTTAAAAGGTCATGCGCATAAAATAAACATCAGAGACATCAAATAAAATAGCAAAAATATGTTTACTCACAATCTTGTATGATGATGGTCATACAGGCAAAAACATCTTAGTTCCAAAAGAAAAAACAGTTCAGGAAACTACATTTCTCTCAACAAACAGGAACATCAGCATGGCATGGTTAGGAGCGAAGAGGAAGAGATAGGAAGAGGCATCTGTACATCACTTCCTGTGTGTCCCCAGAAAGGATACTCCCATTTTCCATTTCATATGCAAAACCCCCTAAATGGTGTCATCAACTCTGGAATGCAGCTTGGCTCAGGTTACTAAGCAACAAACATAACTAACTACATAAACCATCCCACATTGAAAATGCATGCATGATTTACTTAGATAACCCAACAGATTGTACATACTTTCCTTTGTTTTTGGTCTAATCACATAATTAAAAGAGGATAATATGTCTGATCAGTGCCTAAAATAACATTTAAGTCTGCCTGGAGTCACAATTTGTCTCATGTGAGCCATCAAATGTAATGATGGTTGTGTAATTCAATACAACTGTCGTTTCCCAGCCTAAATCCTTAGGACTTGAGATTGAAGGGTATATTTTCTATCCAACTGGAGCAGCACTAACATTCCATCTCAATATGTCAAGATAAAGGTGAAAGAATGGTTCCAAGCTCTCTTGGATAGTTCTGATGTTGTCATCATTCTGAGTCTTCTCTAATTGCATTGCCTTCATCGGCAGTTAGTTGAATCACAGACATATGGTTATTGCTTCTTTAAAAATCATTATGACTAATACATTCCTGATGCATATAGCAGTGATTAATAGCCACAAGTTTGTTTTGCTTCATTATATGTGGATTACTACTGAACACACATTTGTCTTGTTCTAAATGTGAGGTATCTTAAGTCAATAAATAAGGAAATTCTGATCGATGGAATTTTAAATTGATATTACAAAATCTTTCATTTTGTTTATGGAGCTTAGAAAGAATTACCTGTACTGTACAGGTTAACTGAAATTGATGTATTTTCAATGGAATATTAAAACAAGAGTTGAAAGGATGTGCATTAGCTGTGAAGGCAATGGCAATTAATACAGATCATTTTAGTGAGCAGATCTGTTGTGAGTCATGTTTTGGCAGTTTGTAATAGCTGTTAATTTTTTTAAAATGTAAAGAAAAACGTTAGTGTAAGGGTCAACTGGAAATGGAATGAATATGTTTTTGTCTTTTCCAAATTAGCATTTCAGGCACTTTGAGAGTGAGGACTGCAGTTTTTACACAGATTACTACAGAAAGTTGTGGAAATTCCCAGACAGCTATTTTGTTATTTTAATAAATTCACAGCTGCAAAGATTCTGGACAAATATTTCAGAATATTATATTTTCTTAATCCTTAGATTTCATATACCATTGTGAGAGAACTTCTAACTGGGCTAACACTAAAAAGAGACATGCACAGGAAGTGGAAAAGGGGAGAAATCACCAAATAGCCAACTCTGTAGGGAAAAGGTTCGCAAGACCAAAGCGCAAAACGAGCTCAGACTTGCCAGGGACATTAAAAACAACAAAAAAGGCTTTTTAGCTTACGTGGGTAGAAAAAGGAAGAACAAGGAGGCGATAGGGCCTCTGCGAGGAGAAGATGGGGTGATGGTGACAGGGGACAGGGAAAAGGCAGAACTAAATGCCTCCTTTGCCTCGGTCTTCTCACAAAAAAAAGCCGTCTTCAACCTCAGCAACATGGAATGGACGAAGGATTAGGGGAAATCCAACTCCAAATAGGGAAACAAGTTGTCCAGGTACAACTGGCCGTTCTAAATGAATTCAAGTCCCCAGGGCTGGATCAACTACATCCAAGAATATTGAAGGAACTGTCAGAAGTTATTTCTGAACCACTAGCAATCATCTTTGAGAGCTCTTGGAGAACGGGAAAAGTCCCAGCAGATTGGAGGAGGGCAAATGTGGTCCCTATCTTCAAGAAGGGAAAAAAGAATGACCCAAACAATTACCGTCCGGTCAGCCTCACGTCGATACCAGGCAAGATTTTTGAGAAGATTATTAAATAAGTGGTCTGTGAACACTTAGAAATAAATGCGGTCATTGCTAATAGTCAACACGGATTTATCAAAAACAAGTCATGCCAGACTAATCTGATCTCTTTTTTCGATAGAGATACAATCTGGGTTGATACAGGGATTGCCATGGATGTAGCGTACCTGGATTTCAGTAAGGCCTTCAACAAAGTCCCCCATGAACTTCTGGCAAACAAACTAGTAAAATGTGGGCTAGACAAAACTACACTTAGGTGGATTTGTAATTGGCTAAGCAAATGAACCCAAAGGGTGCTCACCAATGCATCGTCTTCATCTTGGAAAGAAGTGACGAGTGGAGTGCCACAGGGTTCCGTCCTGGGCCCGGCTCTGTTCAACATCTTTACTAACAATTTAGACTAAGGGTTAGAAGGCACGATCATCATGTTTGCAGATGACACCAAACTGGGGGGGGGGGGGGATAGCTAACACTCCAGAAGACAGGAGCAGAATTCAAAACGATCTTAACAGACTAGATAGATGGGCTGAAACTAACAAAATGAAGTTCAACAGGGACAAATGCAATATTCTTCACTTCGGCAGAAAGAATTGAATGCAAAGATTAATAATAATAATAATAATAATAATAATAATAATAATAATAATAATAATAATATTTTGCCAACTTCAAAAGGCCACCCTACTGGGATCTGCACTTATCATCTGAAAATACATCACACAGTCCTAAATGCTTGGGAAGTGTTCGACTTGTGATTTTGTGATACGAAATCCAGCATATCTATCTTGTTTGCTGTGTCATACAACGTCGTTGTGTCAATAATAATAATAATAATAACTTTATTCTTGTATCCCGCCACCATCTCCCCGAAGGGACTCGGGACGGCTTACAACAGGGACAAGCCCAGCATAACAACATAACTTCATAAAAACAATGGTTTAAAACAATAGTTAACACGATACGACAATAAAATATGCACATTAAATAAAATTCCTTAAAAACTTAACATCAATGCACATATAACAGAAGGTGATGACTAGTGCAAGGACTCTAAAAGGGTCCATAAGTAAAATCAGGGCAGGAGGGACGAACTAGGGTTCCATTAAAGTGCTAGGACAAATAGAGAGAGGAGCAATAAGAAAGTGCAATACAATTTTTCATATCTGGTGGCCTTATTCACTCAAAGGCACTTTAGAAAATCCATGTTTTCAGTTCCCAATGGAAGATGGGCAGTGAAGGAGCTAATCTAATCTTCCTGGGGAGAGAGTTCCAGAGCTGGGGAGTCACCACCGAGAAGGCCCTCCCCCTCGTCCCCACCAACTGTGTTTGAGACAGAGGTGGGAGCGAGAGAAGGGCCTCCCTGGATGATATTAGGGTCTGCGTAGGTTCAGAGGGGAGGAGGCGATTGTGGAGACAGGCAGGTCCCGAACCGTTTAAGGCTGTATAGTAGGCTTGATCGATCCATGAAAAATTTGATTCTAAACTCGTTTCAAAACTAGAGGGGGCAGTTTTTCGATTTTGTTGCTATTTACGAATTTGGCCCCCCAAAATTTTCGAAATTAACGAAAATTCGTTATTTTCTAAATTAATTCGTTAATGGCGGACGCGCATGCGCAATTCCCAAAGACAGCACAGAGGGAGAGGACTTTACAGGACTCTCCCACCCTCATTTTTTGAGTGATCTTCTTCCAACTTGGTACAGTGGTAGAACACATTTAAAACCGATAGCTCACCAAAATTTGGAACGTTTCCCTTATCCTCTGATTTTTGGCGAATTTTCATAGCTTTTATAATAAACCATTTTTTAATAATTGCAGAAATCTGTTCCTGGTTTGAAAGTCTTATTTCCTGTTAAATTGGGTTGTCTTTACTGTGAAAGTCATTGTTCTACTTCAGGAACTTTGTTTTTGTGGCTGAAACTTTGTTAAATTGGTGTGTGTGTGATATATACTGTGTATATATATAATATATAGTCCCTGCATAATGTGTGTGTGTGTATAGGTAAAGGTAAAGGTATCCCTTGACGTTAAGTTCAGTCATGTCTGACTCTGGGGGTTGGTGCTCATCTCCATTTCTAAGCCCAAGAGCCAGTGTTGTCCATAGACACCTCCAAGGTCATGTGGCCGGCATGACTACATGGAGTGCCATTACCTTCCCAGAAACACCCAGAAAATGGGAATTCCAGACAGGAAACAATCAGGGCCAGCTAATACCTCCCAACAAAGGATTCCCCCAGGTAGGAAGCAGCCAGGCTTTGAAGCTGCAAGGCTATTCAATGCTAATCAAGGTGACCAATTGCAACATTCACACTTGCCTCCCACAGACAAGAGTTCTTTCTCCCACCCTGGACCTTCCACAGATATATAAACCCCACTTGCCTAGCTTCGCACAGACGTCAAAACCTCTGAGTATCAGGCCTGGCAGGCAGGGAAGGGCGAGCGAGCGAAGGGAGGACAGCCGCCGGAGGAGGACGAAGCAGAGGGGAAGGGGTCTCGATCCGCTGCCTCCGCCCGCCTGGATGCGCCTTGCGAGGAGGAGGCGGAGGAAGCGGAGGAGGGGGCGGCAGAGGGAGAAGCAGAGGCAGGCAGTGAGGGAGGCATGAGCAGCGCCGCCCGCGCCCCTCGCCCGCCTTCGCCTTCCGCCTCCTAAGCGACCCTCCCTCCCTCCCTCCCAGCCCCATCCTCCCCGCAAGGCTTCCGAGGAGGAGGAGGAGAGGACGCCGCCCGAAGGAAAGGAAAGGTCGGTGGGCTCTTCGGGGGAGACCTTGGGGAAGGTCGCGGGAAGGGCGGGAGGGGAAGGGGAAAAGCGCCCCATTTTCAAGAGCCACTTCGGGAGGGAAAGAGGGCAACCAAGGGGGGACCTCCCTCTCCCCCTCCTTCCCTCCTGGAAGAAGAAAGGAAAGACACGTGGACGCGCCTCCTTTCCGACGTGCGGGCCTCGCCTTCCTGGGCGCTGACACGCGAGAGCCTCCCTCCCGAAGACAGAAACCTGGCCCAGTCCTTCCTCGGTAGGCTATTGGGAGATCACCCTTGGGAGGTAATAATAATAAATTATTATCAGCTGCTGAGGCGAGGCGGCGGCGGCCATTTCCCCCTCCGTCTTCCTCCTCCTCCTCGGCCTCCTTCCCCCTCGCCCCCTCCCATTGGCTGAGCCCGTGACGCCCCTTTTGCTGAGGGGCAAAAGGGAAGGGCCTGAATGGTGGGAGTTTGGGTGCTTTGCAAAAGCTTTTTTTTCCTAACGAAAAAAACGACGACATAACGAAAAACGGCCTCTCGCGATTCGAAACCGCGATATCCAGACGTGTGACAACCAATGCTTCAAAATTGCTTCAAAACAAACGAAAATAACGAATTAATAACGGTTAACGGGGAAAACGAATTATTTGAGCAAGCCTACTGTATAGGTAACATGAGCCAACATGATTTTGGCCTGCAACAATAGGATTATAGTGTCTAGATCCCGGGAACTCATGCTTCCCCTCTATTCTGCCTTGGTCAGACCACACCTGGAATATTGTGTCCAATTCTGGGCACCGCAGTTGAAAGGAGATGTTGATAATCTGAAATGTGTCCAGTGGAGGGCAACTAAAATGATCTGGAGAACAAGAGGCTTAAAGAACTGGGCATATTTAGCCTGCAGAAGAGAAGGCTGAGAGGAGACATGATAGCCATGTATAAATATGTGAGGGGAAGTCATTGTTTTCTGCTGCCCTGGAGACTAGGACACGCAACAATGGCTTTAAACTACAGGAAAGGAGATTCCACATGAACATCAGGAAGAGCTTCCTCACTGTGAGAGCTGTTCGGCAGTGGACCTCTCTTCCCCAGACTGTGGTGGAGGCTCATTCTTTGGACGCTTTTAATCAGAGGCTGGATGGCCATCTGCCGGGGGTGCTTTGAATGCGATTTCCTGCTTCTTGGCAGGGGGTTGGACTGGATGGCCCATGAGGTCTCTTCCAACTTTATTATTCTATGATTCTATAGGGAACTATCATTAATCTCTAATCATAATTGTTTTTGCAATATAGGACTTTATCCAACGAACCCACTATTCCACTGCAGTCATGCTATCATTGATAGTGGAAACATACTGGGTTATGTTCAATATCAGATCTCTCTTTAATTGTGAAATTGCACTGACTTGACAAATAATGATCATCCTTCTACCTTGAACTCTACCTTCCCATACTACCACTGTCCCAGATTATCATTGTTATTGTTATTATTTTCATTTTAGAGCCAATAATGAAAGTAACACACTGCAATAAACTGTAAAATGTGTGCAAGTGGTCCCAAGCAAGCTTCATAGATAAGAATAACTATTGCAAGAGTGGATCTTGGAGCCAGATTGTTCACCGGAGTAGCATACAGGGAGCACACAACGTTCCTGTTGTGTCAGCTCTGCTGGCTGCCAGTCTGCTACCAAGCACAATTCATAGTGCTGAGTTTAGCCTATAAAGCCCTAAACATTTCTGGCCCAGCTTATCTGTCCAAACATCCCCTATGAACCATATCAGAGTCTGGGGATGCCTTGCTCTTGGTATCACCTTCTTTGGAAGTGTGACTGGTGGGGACAGGAGACATGGCCTTCTCAGTGGTGGCCCCTCGGCTGTGGAACTCCCTCCCTAGTGAGGTTATATCACCCTCTTCCCTCTTAGCCTTCAGAAGGAAAGTAAAACCTGACTCTGGGATCAGGTGATCAGAGAATAGTGCAGTGCAATAATAGATTTGGAATCTGTGCAATGACTATGGAATGGACTAAGATTACGATTTTTGGATGGCGTGTTTTAATATTGAATTTAATGTTTTTAAATGTTTAATATGCATTAATTTTTAATTCAATTTATTTTAAGCTTAATGTTTGCATGTGTTTACATCATTGAATAACTGCCATATTTAAGCTGCCTTACATATAGACAATAGAATAGGAAAAACAAGAGGAAAAGAGACCTCTTCCAGAAAATCAGAAACATTGGAGGTAAATTTCAGGCAAAAATGGGCATGATCAAAAACAAAGATGGCAAGGACCCAACAGAAGCTGAAGAGATCAGGAAAAGATGGTGAGAATATACAGAAGATCTGTATAAGAAGGATAATAATATAGAGGATAGCTTTGACAGTGTGGTGAGTGAATTAGAACCAGGCATCCTGAGGAGTGAGGTTGAATGGGCCTTAAGAAGCATTGCTAATAACAAGGCAGCAGTAGATGATGGGATCCCAGCTGAGCTGTTTAAAATATTGAAAGATGATGCTGTCAATGTGATGCATGCCATATGTCAGGAAATATGGAAAACACAAGAATGGCCATCAGATTGGAAAAAATCAATTTATATCCCCATACCAAAAAAGGGAAACGCTAAAGAATGCTCAAACCTTCATACAGTGGCACTTATTTCCCATGCCAGTAAAGTAATGCTGAAGATCCTGCAAGGCAGACTCCAGTAATACATGGAGCGAGAGTTGCCAGATGTCCAAGCTGGGTTCAGAAAAGGCAGAGGAACGAGAGACCAAATTGCCAATATCCACGGGATAATGAAGCTAGGGAGTTTCAGAAAAACATCTATTTCTGCTTTATTGACTATTCTAAAGCCTTCGACTGTGTGGACCATAATAAATTGTGGCATGTTCTTGGTGGTATGGGGATACCAAGTCACATTGTCTGTCTCCTGAGAAATCTGTATAAAGACCAAGTAGCCACAGTAAGAACAGACCACGGAACAACAGACTGGTTCAAGATTGGGAAAGGAGTACATCAGGGCTGTATACTTTCACCCTATCTATTCAACTTGTACAGAGATCACATCATGTGATGTGTGGGGCTTGACGAATCCAAGGCTGGAGTTAAAATTGCTGGAAGAAACATTAACAACCTTAGATATGCAGATGATACCACTCTGATGCCTTAAAGTGAAGAGGAGCTGAGGAGCCTTATCACCAAGGTGAAAGAGGAAAGTGCAAAAGCTGGGTTGCAGTTAAACATCAAGAAAACCAAGATTATGGCAACCAGACTGATTGATAACTGGCAAATAGAGGGAGAAAACATGGAGGCAGTTACAGACTTTATATTTCTAGGTGCAAAGATCACTGCATATGTAGACTACAGCCAGGAAATCAGAAGACGTTTACTTCTTGGAAGGAGAGTATTGGCCAACCTTGATAAAATAGTGAAGAGCAGAGACATCACATTGGCAATGAAGGTCCACATAGCTAAAGCAATGGTATTCCCCCATAGTAACCTATAGATGTGAGAGCTGGACCATAAGGAAGGCTGAGCAAAGGAAGATAGATGCTTTTGAACTTTGGTGCTGGATGAAAATTCTGAAAGTGCCTTGGACCGCAAGAAGATCCAACCAGTCCATCCTCCAGGAAATAATGCCCGGCTGCTCACTGGAGGGAATGATATTAGAGGCAAAGATGAAGTATTTTGGCCACATTATGAGAAGACAGGAAAGCTTGGAAAAGATCATGATGCTGGGGAAAATGGAGGAAAAAAGAAAAGAGGCCGACCAAGGGCAAGATGGATGGATGGTGACTGGTTTGACCTTGAAGGAACTGGGGGCAGTGATGGCCGACAGGGAGCTCTGGCATGGACTGGTCCATGAGGTCACAAAGAGTCAGAAACGACTGAACAAATAAAGAAGAAGAAGCCACCTTGAGTCCCCTTTGGGGTAGAGAAAGGTGGGGTATAAATAGGGCAAATTAATAAATCTCTAGTGAAATTAATGGAACCTGTCTGTAATTTACAAATGTTGAAAGAGTGAATCATCAGAAAGTGAAATGTCCATGATGGGGGAAGCCTGTACAACCATTATGTTGCAATTATAACTCTCGGCAGCCTTCAGGATTAGTGATGAACGTAACCATGTTGAAGACTGGAAAAAGTTGTAATCAAATTTTTGGAGAGCACCAGGTTGCCTTTCCTCTACTTTCCTCTAATGGCTGAATCTATTATTCTCTGAACAAGTTGAACAAGTTTTGTATAAAAGCTGCAGTTCTCACCCTCTCCAAAGGACATAGAATTTCTTTATTCAAGAGAAAAATACAACTATTACTTCAAACAAACAATTGCAGGATCTTTGTTGCTATGCTTTAGGGATTACAATGAAAAGCTGGAGTATCTTTATAAATAAAAAATTCTTCAAACATAATGTAAAGCTTGTCCCTTTGTCTTTTTCTGCCATAAAATTGATGTTGTGCTCATTTTCTCACCCCACCCCGAACTATTGTTATTACCAGTTGTGTGGGTAGTGATAGCTCCTGAATGCTAGCAGCTGGAATTTTTGGTCCTACAAGCATATAATTTACAAATATATGAAATTAAAAGGGTTGGGCAGCTGAAAATAACAGCCTTTGCTCTTGAAACTGCAGTCTACAATCTTATATGTTTGGTCTAGTTTTGTTCTTTGATTCATTCTTGACCTGTCAAAATGACAAAATAGAATAAAGAGGGGACACTAATAAACTATCTTGCCTGAGATCCTGCTAAAAAGTATGTAGATGTTAAAAATGTTATATGCACGAAATAGCCTTCAGTGTAATCTTCCCAAATGTGAAGATAGTTATGCGGCAGTATGAGTACAAAACATATTGACCTACATTCAGTTTTAATCACACCCACTATTTATTCAGTGAATCAATCAAAATTTATTAGGCCAATGCAAAATTCACTCATTGTGTTTATCTGTTTGTTGAATTTATACTCTGTCTTTTCCCCAGGACGGTCCAACATCCCCCACCCATTTAGATCTGGACATCTGTATTGCTCACCCACCCGCAATTTGGGCCTTAACCTAATGCTATATCCTAGCGTCTTTCTACCTTACTGTGAAGAAGTGTATAATTATATTTTGTTTATAGATGACATGTTTATTGGATTTTGTTTAAACAGTCAGGTTTGGCTAAAGTTTAAAATGGTGAGTATTTGAATTGATGATGTGTGGGGGAAGGTAGCCATCTTAGAATACTAAGACAGGTTACCCTAGCAACAGGGGCGGAGCCAACCGCCGCTTGGAAAGGAAAAGGGGAATGTTTTAAAACCCAGCAGTCTGTGATTTCCATCCACAGTGAAGGAACTGATTCTCAGGTAGAGAATCAGGGTGACTCAGAAGAATTTGAGTCAGGCCTAAAATAAAAGGATTTATTTTAGGAGTTGGTGATTCTCTAGTCACAGAGAAGGATCTGATCCTTGTGTGGAGAATCAGACTGGCTTAAATAGAAAGATTTGAGTCAGATTTAGGTTAGACTAGACTAGGCAAGTTAGGTGATTTGTCTAGGGTCTTTTATAGAGCCTGTGGATTAGGGAGAATTAATCCCAGGGGATCCAGTAGGATCAGGGTTTAGTGTAACTTAAAGAAAGAAGTATTTTGAAAGTTTAACCACCTCATAACCGTTGTAACCATTAAGCGAAGTGCCTTTACCAAGTTATCTGAAACCATCAAGCTCTGTACCTGCAATAAACTTGTTTTGATTTTATTCAAGTCAAGCCTCTGTCATACTCTCATATTAAGTGACATCAACACCTGAAGTGGAACAAATAGAAAAAGCTTAGAGGAACCAGTGCCATCTGCCTGACGTCTCACCATTGGTGGCAGCGAAGAAGATAATCAAACAAATCATTAATTGGCATCATCTCTTATAAAACATCTTTATTGAGTGGTGGTATCTGTGTGTGTGCGTGTGAGGGACTCTAAAAGGGATTCCATCCTCTGCCACCTCAGCTCCCTACATTAATTGGTGGCAGCGGTGGGATCTGAAGGGATTCCATTCTCTGCCACATCAAGTCCCTACACTTACCAACATATTTGTTTCTAAATATTACCAACAAATATTTAAAATGCAGTGATACAAACAGTCTCTCATCAATCCAATTATATTTTCAATTATCATTTTAAAATATAAAGGAAATGAATCATTTTGTGAAGAATGTTTCAATGTACTGCAGCTTTTTCCCTAGAACAGATGAGTGAGCTAATAAATATTTTTTTTTTATAAATATGCAATGTTTATATAATTTCGTTAAATATTAAAGAGTGTCAAGAAAAGATGAATTTGTCAACAGAAGGCACAAGGGAAAACAGTAAGCTTTGTGAACATTACACAGGCTCACATAATAAAAGAAAATGGAGCTGCCAATATATTAGTTTTCTGCCAAAAATGAAAAATCATGAAATTTGGTATGCTATTCCAACAAAAGTTTTTAAAAATATGGAATCCATTAACCAGACAATGTGGAAGTATTAACTTTGATTTGGTATTATCTGAATTCTACTGGCTTAGCAATTGAGATTTCCAGAATTGGCAACAATTATATTTTTAAAATGGGGGGGAAATACAATATAGTTTTATAGTACACTGTTCCATGTGACAGGTCAGTGAACCCATGTGTGCAAGACTGTAGTCCAGCAAAAGGAAGGGTATAAATTATTTTTGAACTTAAATGTACGAAAGATCAAAGTCTAATAACAGAAAGGGTACAAATTTCCCAAGATTCCCAAAATGCGTTGCTCTAATTTCTTTAGGAAATGCTTTTGGATCTGGTGAAGCCTGAATTATGAAGGCCCCACATCTCATGCTATCTTGAGTGTCACATTTGGTTAGGTTATAGTTTGCTATCTCAAGATTTGTATTGTGGTAGCAGAGTGAAATGAGACCCTGAAGCCATAACTGAGTACATTGCAAATCCAAAAAGACTAATCCTATAAACACAGTTGTTGTTGTTGTTGTTGTTGTTGATTATTATTATTATTATTATTATTATTATTATTATTACACTAAAGTTTGCTCATCCAACCTTCTGTATTATCCAACGCAATCTGCCTCACACCCCAATCCACAGGTGTTTCTCTAGACAGGCAAGGATCACCGATTTTTAAAAATCTTCATAGGACTGAACTTTTTTACAGATTTAATTTCCCACAATGTTAATGGAAGTTCATTTTATGCAAATCTATCTTTATTTGTAGTCAATTTTAGTATGTTTTCAATACATTGCGATGTTTTGGTGCTAAATTCATAAATACAGTAATTACTACATAATGTTACCGTGTATTGAACTACTTTTTCTGCCGATTTGTTGTAAAACGTGATGTTTTGGTGCTTAATTTGTAAAATCATAACGTAATTTGAAGTTTAATAGGCTTTTCCTTAATCCCTCCTTATTATCCAACATTGTGAACGGTCCTTAGAATATGGAGGGAAAATATGGTAACTTATATAAGAAGGTACGGTAACTGCCACCAACGCGAGGTAATGTCTTTTAACGTAAATGATAAATGGTAAATGGTAAATGGTAATGGCTTTCCCCCAGAGTAGAGTGAGGCAAGGAGACTGATCTTCATGAACAACAACAAAGTTCAAGTTTATTTGTACATAAGCTTGTGGTTGCAATATATGGACGTTTTAGGATCTTGAGTTACAGTGCAGTCTTATTTGTATGAATACTTCTTAAACAACTTCTCTTCAAAGAACAGTGATCTAACTATCACTTTAACAATCAAACTCCCGGTCAGCTTATATCATCAGCCTTTCCCTGAATGACAATAAGCTGCCGTCTGCTTGTGTGAACAAGCCTCAATTTCCCAGCTTTTCTAAGCTGTCAAAGCGCAACCTGTCTTCAGCTGATTCAAACAGCCACTAACTTCCTCAAAAGTCGAACAGCAACTCCTTTTTTTAAAAGGGTTTATGCTTTAACTGCCAACTAAGCCACGCCCCCTTCTCCTCCAAAGAGAGGCTATGTTGCTATGGTAACCTGTTGTATACTGTTTCCAGCTGGCTTCTATGCGAGGCCTGCCTTCGTTAATATATAACTCCTTTTTTTTAACAAACAAATAAAATCATATTAATAATAATTTCTGTTAACTCATAACATCCTTACATTTTTGCTCATCCAATGTTTTGCCGGCCCACTTATATTGGATAAGCAAGATTCTACTGTATTATTATTATTATTATTATTATTATTATTATTATTATTATTATTATTATATACCTGCTTCTCCTCATGGCTCAAGGGGGGTGGGGCAGAACACAGTTAAAACACATCACCATAAAATACATAACATAAATATATACATTAAAAATGTTAGAAAGAGCTATATGTAATATTGGCATCTTTCCAACAGTTCAAAATAAGGGCTGAGATCTTCTATCAGACATAGCCACAATACTATGTCTATGCTCCATCTACTGAGCCAACTCCTGAAATGTACCTTAAAATGTATGCAATTCTGCTGAGGAACAGAGCTCAATGACATTGGATGCATCATTTATCTGTGATGACTGGAAGAGTTTGAAACTCCTATTCAGTCCCATCAAAGGTCTTCCTAAAGCCAGTGCTCACTGGTAGAAGGGATTTCAGGTAGCTGTCCAGCCTATTTTTCAACACATCCAGAGAAAGAAACCCTACAATCTCTCGAGATGAGAGGCCACGTGGTCAAATGGCTCTTACTATTTGAAAGTTCCTTATAATATTCCATAAATATTTACTCCCCTGTAAATTAAAACAATTAGATCTGGTCCTATTTGAGAGGTAAGAAACACTAAGAACCCAAAATACAAATTCATCACATTAGTTAAGACATATGAGTACTTGCAAAAGTATATGTCTGAAATTAATCACCAAACTGGTTGTGGGTATAAACTCTGTATAAAATATTGTTGTGGTGTGCCTTTATGTTGCAGTCTAATGTGAGCAGAACTATTACATCACACTGGATCTCTTTAATAGCATAGCAATTAAATATTTATTTTTGCTGCCATTGCCAGATATGTGATACTGCAGAAATATTGAACAAGTTTATCTTGTTATCTTGCAATTAAAGTTGCTGCTTCTAGCACTGATAGAAACATGTACATGTTCAGTGTTCATCTAGAATCAATGGCTTGCAGTCTTGCCTGGGTTATGTGTGCAGAGGGCTGTCTGCTGTGTTTGGGCATTTATTTCCCTGGGACCTGTGTGGTTCAGAAAGGTTTTTTACATTTTTAGAAACTGCGAGCCAATTAAGTCTAGGCCTGGTTGACTGGGAAATGGGCTTTCCTGAGCAGACCTGAACAAGATGGTTCCCTGTCTGCTTCACTACAAAAGTTTAAAATTTGTTCCCTCCAGTCTGTCACACTTAGTCAGACTTCTAACTTCTTTCAACCTGGTCTTCTTCCATTCATTCAGACATGGTGTGGTTTGTTGTAGGATTGATGTTTTTTTATCTTTCTTCCCATACTTTCTTCTCCATCTATCCTTTTGTCCCATTTCATGGTATTAGACTGGGTCTAGTTTGATTGTGATTGGAACTGCACATCCATTTTACCCAGTTCAGGATTTTCTTAAAGGATGTTAGGAGTGAAGGCAGCTAGGAAAATTCACAGTCCAAAAGTGGTGTAACCTGCTTCACTACCAGATTCCAGGGGAACAATGAAGTAGCTTTCAACCATGCCAAATCAAATTTTTGTTATCCAGTGTCCCTTCCCCAAACCAATGGACTGGAAGATTGTATTTCAACCAGTCAGCAGAAAGGTCATTAGATGTCTGGTACATGTTCCATATTAGTCTATGAGGACATCTACACTGACAACTGTCAGAAATATTAAATATTAACTGGGTATTTTTGATTACAAAAGTGTAGGCCGAAGCCTGTTAGCATCACTCTGAGGAGAGTGATTAGGCCGAAGCCTCTTGGTGGTAGTTTTTGCCTCAGTGAGGGAACTCTTTAGTCAGTGTAGAGTGAACATTGTCAGTCTGAGGTAAACCTGTTTGAGAGATGCCTCATGTTTTAAAGCTCCTGTGTTTGAAGGCTGCTGCGTATTAAAGCTACTATGTATTTGTTTGTATTGCAAAAAACCTTGTTACTGTAAATAGTACAGCTATATTATTTTACAACAAAGAAAAGCCTCCTTTGGAAGATATGCCATTGGTCTGTGTGTTTTGTTCCTTCCATCACTTTGGGCTATTGGTGCTGGATTGCTCTGCTGCTGAAGAGTTGCTCTGTTATACATTTATGAGCAGGGTCTTTTGTTATTATGCCCACTTGCCCAACAAAAGTTATGGACCCAGTATGACCTCAGTATAGACCAGTATAACCCAGTCTAGCCCAGAACAGACCAGTAGAGATCAAATTGAGACTGAAGAAATATGGCAGTTGCATTTCAAGGAAGTGGTGGACTACTTTTTGAAAGGTTGAATGGCAGCAATTATGCCATGTGGTCATTTAAAAAGAAGAATTTTCTCTTAAGAGACAATTTGTGGGAAGTAGTGGAGAATCACCCTGATAAAGAAGAAGAAGATGACAAATTGAAGGCAGATCAGTATGCAAAGGCTTCTATCATATTGGCATTAAAGGACAGTCAACTGCCATATGTGAGAAATGTCCAAACAGCTGCTGAGCATTGGTTAAGCCTAAAGGAAATATACCTCAACCAGTCAGCAGGCATGAAATGGACTGGAAGATTGTATTTCAACCAGTCAGCAGGAAGGTCATTAGATGTCTGGTACATGTTCCATTTTAGTCTATGAGGACATCTACACTGACAACTTAATGAGGACAGGCCATGGATAAGTTCTCTGGTGACCAAATACTTCACAGAGCTAATTCAGAGTAAAGTGAGTGAAGGCCACACTAAAACAGTCTTGCCTCATATTAACTAAAGTTGGGAGATAATCTGAATTCTGGTTCAGAATTTGTAGTATCACTTGTAGTTGTATCCATGCAAGAAGTTGGTCTGGCTGGAACTGCTTTCACCACCCATCCCGTGTTTCCTGGGCCCCAAGGGGATGATACTATTCTCTCCCATTCTTCCATTTAACAGTAGTCTCCAGCTGTGACATTGGTTTCTACTAGGCTTGCTCAAATAATTCGATTTTCCCGTTACCCGTTATTAATTCGTTATTTTCGTTTGTTTTGAAGCAATATAGAACCTTGGTTGTCCACACGTCTGGATATCGCGGTTTCGAATCGCGAGAGGCCGTTTTTTCTTATTTCTTCGTTTTTTTCGTTAGAAAAAAAAAGCTTTTGCAAATCACCCAAACTCCTTTCCTTTTGCCCCTCAGCCAATGGGAGGCTCAGCCAATGGGAGGGGGCGAGGGGGAAGGAGGCCGAGGAGGAGGAGGAAGACGGAGGGGGGAAATGGCCGCCGCCGCCGCCTCGCCTCAGCTCAGGCCTGGTGTCTCTCTGTGAGGCGGGAAGGCGGCGGATGGAGCCGGGAATGGAGAGACCGAGAGAGACAGAGAGGGGCCCGGCGGTGAGGTTTTGACGTCTGTGCGAAGCTAGGCAAGTGGGGTTTATATATCTGTGGAAGGTCCAGGGTGGGAGAAAGAACTCTTGTCTGTGGGAGGCAAGTGTGAATGTTGCAATTGGTCACCTTGATTAGCATTGAATAGCCTTGCAGCTTCAAAGCCTGGCTGCTTCCTACCTGGGGGAATCCTTTGTTGGGAGGTATTAGCTGGCCCTGATTGTTTCCTGTCTGGAATTCCCATTTTCTGGGTGTTTCTGGGAAGGTAATGGCACTCCATGTAGTCATGCCAGCCACATGACCTTGGAGGTGTCTATGGACAACACTGGCTCTTGGGCTTAGAAATGGAGATGAGCACCAACCCCCAGAGTCAGACATGACTGAACTTAACGTCAAGGGATACCTTTACCTTTACCTACACACACACACACACACACACACACACACACACACACACACACAAGCAGGGACTATATATATATATATATATATATATATATATATATATATACACAATATATATCACACACACACCAATTTAACAAAGTTTCAGCCACAAAAACAAAGTTTCTGAAGTAGAACAATGACTTTCACAGTAAAGACAACCCAATTTAACAGGAAATAAGACTTTCAAACCAGGAACAGATTTCTGCAATTATTAAAAATGGTTTATTATAAAAGCTATGAAAATTCTCCAAAAATCAGAGGATAAGGGAAACGTTCCAAATTTTGGTGAGCTATCAGTGTTAAATGTGTTCTACCACTGTACCAAGTTTGAAGAAGATCACTCAAAAAATGAGGGTGGGAGAGTCCTGTAAAGTCCTCTCCCTCTGTGCTGTTTTTGGGAATTGCGCATGCGCATCCGCCATTAACGTATTAATTTAGAAAATAACGAATTTTCGTTAATTTTGAAATTTTTTGGGGGCCAAATTCGGAAATACCATCAGAAACGAAAAACTGCCCCCCTCTAGTTTTGAAACGAGTTTAGAATCAAATTTTTCATGGATCGATCAAGCCTAGTTTCTACCAATAGTGTGTCAGACAATGGAATGATAAGGGAAGGGAGGAGAAAGAGGATGGACTGATTACTCCTCTCTCCCCTGTCTTATTGTCCATCACCTCATCTGACATCACTTCAGGCAGTGGTCAACCAGTAGGACATAGAGTAAAGGAGGGGACAGTAAGGGTGGCCGACGCCCACCCACCTCCATAGAGACTAGGTGTGTGTGTGTGTGTGTGTGTGTGTGTGCTTGTCCAACCCATCCCTGGGTCGATCTGGTGTACACCATACCATATGAGCCCCAGGATAGTGGATCAATGTAGCTAATTTTTATTTTATTTTATTTGAATCAGTGTAGTTAATAAGCTATCACATTGGGTTCTAAGTATGTATCATTCTTTCCTCCTGTTACAAGACACTTTATCCTTACTATGAAGCCTCAGATATCAGAATCAGGGAACAAAAATGAGCCAGAAGCATTCAAAGCCAAGTATAGGAACTTGACTGAAGATAATTAGAAAGTTATGAGGAATTTTTCAAATACAGAAATATTATAATTTATCTGAGCTTCAAATAAATGTTGTTTTGGTTCGTACATTTATTGTGTAGTCTGAATATACATAGTAATCTGTAAGATTTCCCCATGTTACATCATTAAGTATCCATATCCAATTCAGCGTTGCTTGATGTAATTACACAGTTAAGTAACTGTTGAGTAATAATTATATAATGTATGGTCCTTGAAATTGATTCTCTGAATTGAATGCACATTCTTTGTTATACAAGAGTAGAAAAGAAAAACAGAAATCTGTGTTTCCCTTTATTTACTTACAGTTAATTCTCACTAACACTCTATTCACAAACAAGACACAAAGTAGAATCCACAAAACTACCCATATTATTAACACACAGTCTTGCACTGCATTGAAGTTGTTTTCACAAGTCATAGTGTAACTAAGTTTGTTAGGGGACTTTATATTCTGCTGAACTTTCACTCAGATTTTAAGAAAGACTGAATGGTATGGAGACACTTAATATTCTTATCACTGTGTACTCTTTTCCATGCAAGAGGTATAATACATTGTGGTAGGACATCATGAGAATATAAATCTTTGTACATCAGGGGCATGTATGAATGGGGAAACTCATGGTTTTATGATGTCATATATTGTATCACATTTCATATATGAAGACAGGGCAAAAATGATGTGGGCAAAAATACATCATGGTCCCATGTAGTGTAGAATCATAGAATAGTAGAGTTGGCAGAGACTTCATGGGCCATCCAGTCCAACCCCCTGCCAAGAAGCAGGAAATCGCATTCAAAGCACCCCCGACAGATGGCCATCCTGCCTCTGCTTAAAAGCCTCCAAAGAAGGTGCCTCCACCACAGTCTGGGGAAGAGAGGTCCACTGCCGAACAGCTCTCACAGTGAGGAAGTTCTTCCTGATGTTCAGGTGGAATCTCCTTTCCTGTAGTTTGAAGCCATTGTTCCGCGTCCTAGTCTCCAGGGCAGAAGAAAACAAGCTTGCTCCCTCCTCCCTATGACTTCCCCTCACATATTTAAACATGGCTATCATGTCTCCTCTCAGCCTTCTCTTCTGCAGGCTAAACATGCCCAGTTCTTTAAGCTGCTCCTCATAGGGCTTGTTCAGACCCTTGATCATTTTAGTTGCCCTCCTCTGGACACATTCCAGCTTGTCAACATCTCCCTTCAATTGTGGTGCCCAGAATTGGACACAGTATTCCAGGTGTGGTCTGACCAAGGCAGAATAGAGGGGTAGCATGACTTCCCTGGATCTAGACACTATACTCCTTTTGATGCAGGCCAAAATCCCGTTGGCTTTTTTAGTAGCCACATCACATTGTTGGCTCATGTTTAACGTTGTCCACGAGAACTCCAAGGTCTTTTTCACATGTCAAGCCAGGTGTCCCCCATTCTGTATCTCTGCATTCCATTTTTTTCTGGTTTGCCGACTACACCAAACTGGGAGGGATAGCTAACACTCCAGAAGACAGGAACAGAATTCAAAACGATCTTAACAAACTAGAGAGATGGGCTGAAACTAACAAAAATGAAGTATCTCGCATTTGTCCCTGTTGAACTTCATTCTTGTTAGTTTCAGCCCATCTCTCTAGTTTGTTAAGATCATTTTGAATTCTGTTCCTGTCTTCTGGAGTGTTAGCTATCCCTCCCAGTTTGGTGTAGTTGGCAAATTTGATGATTGTGCCTTCTAACCCTTGTCTAAGTCATTAATAAAGATGTTGAACAGAACCGGGCCCAGGATGGAACCCTGTGACACTTGTCACTTCTTTCCAAGATGAAGACGGCGCACCCTTTGGGTTTGTTCACTTAGCCAATTACAGATCCACCTAACTGTAGTTTTGTCTAGCCCACATTTTACTAGTTTGTTTGCCAGAAGATCGTGGAAGGCCTTACTGAAATCCAGGTATGCTACACGGTGTTCCCTGTATCGACCCAATTCGTAACTCTCTCAAAAAAAGAGATCAAATTAGTCTGGCATGACTTGTTTTTGGTAAATCCGTGTTGACTATTAGCAATGACTGCATTTGTTTCTAAGTGTTCGCAGACCACTTCCTTAATGTTCTTTTCCAGAATCTTGCCTAGTATCGACGTGAGGCTAACCGGACAGTAATTGTTTGGGTCGTTCTTTTTTCCCTTCTTGAAGATAGAGACCACATTCGCCCTCTTCCAATCTGCTGGGACTTCTCCCGTTGTCCAAGAACTCTTGAAGATGATTGCCAGTGGTTCTGAAATAACTTCAGCTAGTTCCTTCAATACTGTTGGATGTAGTTGATCTGGCCCTGGGGACTTGAATTCGTTTAGAGTGGCCAGGTGTTCCTGGACAACTTGTTTCCCTATTTGGGGTTGGAGAGAGAGAGAGAGAGAGAGAGACTGGTGTGATGTCTCAGGTACCTTTGGCCCCTGACCCCGCAGCCATTACTGATCAAGTGGCTGAGGAGTTTTTCCCAGCTCAGCAAGTCTCTCTCCCTTTCCAGATGCCGTCTCTTGAAGTGGTGCCAAATCCAATTAGCACCAGCCTTGAGCCAGAGGCAATTCTCCCAGATTCTCCGGAGCACTCAGTGTTTGATAGGAGACTTGCTTTTCAAACAGATCGGTCTTGGAGGCAGAATCTCTGCAGGAGTGCTAGATTAGCAGAACAGAGTGATTGTGTTTGAATCCACAAACTGAGCCTATTCTCTTGGGAAGATTAAGGGAGGCTGGAGTGATTGTGTTGGAATCCACAAACTGAGTCTATTCCCTTGGGAAGATTAAAGGAGGCTGACATCTGGCAGGTTGTTGTTACCAGTTCGTTCTCTTGGGAAAATGGGGAGCTCTTGAATTTCCATAAACGTTCTGTGCACAGGTTACCTGTCGTGGAGTCAACGTGACTGTTGGATAGCAAACTTCGACTCTTGTTCCTGAGCTTCCCAGCGGCCTGTCGGTGCGCTTACTCTTGAGAAGACCGGGAGTTGCGTCCCTCTCCTTGCCAAGGGTGGACTGCATTTAGATCCACTACGAACAACCTTGACTTGCCTTGAAACCTTGCTCTGGACATTTATTCCAAGAATTTCCCTGGAAGACTTTGCTCATTTCCCCACTCAAACTGCCTGAGAGTTTGAGTGTGTTTCGGTTATTGGATTTAAAACTTTGAACTCTAATACTGGACATTGATTCCATTTTATTCGAATATATTTCACCTTTCCTCAAAGGACAATTGCTGGACTATATACTCTGCTTATTTTTGTTCATTTCTTTTATTTCTTTAATAAAGGTATTAGATAGTTTATTGGCCTACGAGTTGATTTCCAGTGTTCACGCAGCCTAGAGGCGTTACAACTGGTCCTTAAGATAATCTGCTTTCTTTGGGCAACATTAATAAAAGATGGGGCAAAAAGATTGATTCTAATTTATATGTCAGGTAGTTTGATAGATTTATTTTGAATGTTTGGTTCTAGGTCTCTTTCAAGAGCCTGATGAAACAAACAGCAAGATAAATCTCTTTTTAAAAATCACTTAGCCTCTAAGTAGATACACAACAGATGAAGGATGAGTAGAAGGGCATAATCAAACCTTGCATAGCAAATGCATGAATTCCCTTTCCTTCTGTTTGATGTTCAGTCTCAGAAATCATGCCTTGGGGGAAGAGGGAAATGATGCCCTGAGCTGTGAATAAGTCTGACTGATGAAATAGTAATGTCAGCAAGAGGGAATAGCTTGAAAGGCTGGAGTACAGGTGACTCAAGGCTGCCATGACTGTTATCCTAAGGGGTTGGAAATCTGCTTTAGGGTATAGAATTTGTGTTTATTATTTAATTCCTGTGAAATGTAATTATTATGGTGAGACTTTCTTCCAAGAAGTCCTGGGCCAGGTGCATGATTGCTTTTTTAAAATTTCATTTTGAAATTAACCCTGAATGACAGGTTAAACTAAGAAGGAGTATTCCAAAGTCACTGCCAGAATTACTTTTTAGAAGTATTTTATTCTCATTATTCATTATGGTGATCTGAAAAGAGGATGTTACACTTGTACAATTTATTATGATTACTTTTGTTGTTATTGCTTTTAAATCAATCCCAACCGATGGCAACCAATTGTAGGATTTTTCTTGTTAAGAGGTATACCATTGCTTCCTCTGAGGTCAAGAGAGTGTGATTTGCAAAATGTCAAGTAGGTTTCCATCGATGAGAAGAGATTTGAACATTGCTTTCCCAGGATGCTACTGCAGTATTCAGACCACTTTATCTGGTTACTTTTACCATTACTTTTACCTTACTAGTTCATTATATTAGTAACACATTACTGTTTTTAAACAGTTTAACTCTATTTGTTTGTTTGTTAAGGGGAAAACCCTTTTAAGTGATAAAATAATGGCATATAATGGGAACATCCATTTCAAAATACACCAAGAATATTAATTTAAAAACAAAATGAAACTTAACCAGACAATATCCACACTGTCCTTTAAAAATAATTTATTTTCCACTTTTTATATTATATGAAGAAATAATTTTGTTACCCACTGCCAATAACATTACAAGCTCTTGCCATACCTCAGTGACAGAGAAAATGCTTGCTCAATACATCAAGCTCAATCTCTGGCATCTCCACTAGAGCATGATGTGTCCAGACTCTTTTCATCAGAAAACAGTGGACAGTAGAAGCAGGTACCTTTAGCTAATCCTTTCACACTTGTTCAGCATACATCTAATTTCTAGGGATGTCATTTGTCAGTGTCCCATTTCCCAGTACAAGCTGAGTATCCCTTGTCCAAAATGCTTGGGACCACAACTATTTTGGATTTTTCCAGATTTTGGAATTCCTATATTTGCATATAGTTCATCAAATATCTTGGAGATGGCACCCAAGTCTAAACACATAAATAATTGATATTTCATATATAAGGTAAAGGTAAAGGTTTCCCCTCAACATTATGTCTAGTTGAGTCAGACTCTGAAGGTGGTGCTCATCTCCATTTCTAAACTGAAGAGCCAGCGTTGTCCGTAGACGCTTCCTAGGTCATGTGGCCAGCATGACTGCTTGGAGCAACATCGCAGCCCCTATTTCATATATACCTTATACATATAGTCTGAAGTTAATTTTATACACAACAATTTTATACAAATGGAACCAAATTTGCATACATTAAATAAAATTGAAGACAAAGGTGAGACTAAGGACCTCATTACATGGAAGTCCTTAAGCAAAGGGACAGTGGGGGACTCCATCTGGCAACGGGGCAAATCCCATGTGAATTTTACACAAAATAAGCTGTGAGAACTATGTGGTATTGCAGCAGGAAGAAAATGGCTAAAATTCATTGCTTTCATTGAGAAGAAAATAAGTTAAAAACTAAGTGGTTTGGTCACCTTAATTGCATATATTATATATATATATATATATATATATATATATATATATATATATATTAACTTTAAATAACATGATAGTCCACAAATGAACAAAGTAGACTTGTGAACAAAAGTTCTGGACAGGTAATCATTGGTCTGTGTTAATGCTCAAGTCAAAGCCATTTTTCTCTTGAAACATATTGCTATTCATCCAGTGGGAAAATCCATTATTGGATATTAGGGGAAAATAATTGGTACCTCTGAGTCCAAATATGTTTTTTCTTCTAAAATTTACAGATATGGTTTTGTTACATATATTCTATTGTAGATGGTAAAACTAGAATCAATTATTTCAAAGTATAAGTTCTTTGAAAAACAAAATATTTTTGCTTTAGTAATAGGCCATTTTAAAAATCTAAGATGGAAAAAGCAAATAAAAGTGAGCTAATTGGATGTTAAGGGAGCAATTTTAAGGATATATTAATCTCCATTTGCATACTGTTGGCATATCTAAGTCCCATATGTGATTAAAGAAAGTTATAAATATTCAGAATAGTTTAGTGGTGTATAGGATAAAGGCAGGTTGAAACTTTTCTTTTGGTGGATAGAGTGGGGGGAAAAAAAACAGTGGCAGGAACGAAATAAACCATAAGGTGAGAAGATGCACTTACAAATAAATAAATACAGTACTAGGTTTTAAAATGTAAAATTTGAATTACTCTGAACTGTCCTGTGAAAACTCAGTTCATTTTTACTGGCAAGACACTGACTGCAGGAAAACAGATATTTGAAAGATTTCACATATCTTAACTTCCAGAACTAGGCTTTGCAAAAATATCAGGTATGTCATCACGTAAAATTCTTTCAAAATCTCTTTGAATTTCATTTTAGGCACAATCAGGTGTCCACAATACTCCAGGGACAAGTTAATCTGAGCGATCCTCTTTTAAATTCCTTTAAAATTCTATCTGATGTTTTGCCCGAGAACTAACTTCACATTCCTTCTCATTTTCCCTTTTGGCAGTTCTAGAGTAACATCAAATGTTTTCCTTCTCATCACATATCAGGGAAAAAACATTTATAATTAAGTTTCTTATAATTTTTTTGCAAAATGTGCTTCCATGAACTTAAAGTAAGGATGCGAAAACAATTTTACAAGCTTTTGCCTCAATAATAAATTAGAATACTAGAACCATCCTTTATGTTTTCTGTGTGTATATTCCCTGCTTTAATATCATTTTCATCATTTCTACCATCATGATTGCTTTCATTGTATTTTTTCTTGACTTTCTTTCTATCTAATCTGCCTGTCTTTCTATCTATACACACACCCACATCGACACAGTTTGATCAAGCATGAATTGTATATGCCCCAGATGTAGGATAGATTCACATTGTTCCTATCATTCCATAAATGAAAATCAGACAACAAAAAGAAAACCTAGACCAAGAATTTGCAACTTCTTTTTCCCCCAACAGTCTCTGACAAATATTTACATATTTACATTTAAACATAGAAGTAGAATATTTTGATAACAAAGACTAATATTTGTGTCTAATTCATAAATCAGTGACAGAAAAAATGAAATATAAAATGAAATGTACTAAATGAACTAAAGTCATATGAGTGCACAGTGACAAGATTTCTTTGTTTTATTTTCTGCTAGTAAATTATAAAGATTTTTTTAAAAGATAAAAGTCACAATATATTTGGATAATACAATGTAAGAATTAAATAAATGAGTTTGTACTTAGTGAGAAACTGTCAATAATTTAATAGGAGCTGCAGAAAATGCTCATATTTTATTGTTTTAGAACCTCAAATTCAGATAATTAGAAAGATAATTTGGGAACTGCTTTATTTCAAACATTGCGACTGCGGTTTAATTAACTTTGATATTCTGACTAATGTCAGAGCAAGTTTGTTTTCAGTTTTACTAATTCTAACTGAAATATGCAATCTGGGACAAGAATCTTACCAGCACACTCCAATCACAATGGCAAGGGAATGACTGAAGTTATACAGCAAATTATCTCCAACATCGCTTTTTTATTTGCTAAATTTAACTATTTGTAGCAGAAATATAGGAAAAGTTTGGCCAGTCATTGGCTGCCTTTTAAAAATATCCCATTTTTTTTGTTAAAGAGACTAGTTTAATATTCTCTTTGTCTTTCTTAATTCGTTAATTTCAGAATTGGCCTTCCTTCCTTCCATCCATCTATCTTTAAGTTGCTTAACTTAAAATGTACTCAAGCTGGGCAAACGGCTTCTTTAGACTTTTACTTTTTGTTGTTGCAGATGTGCGTTGAAAAAGTATAGCTATTTTGATGTCCCAAAGCAAATCAGGAAAATGAGAGGGAAAATGAAAATTGGGATGAATGTCGAAAAATGACATTGGGTTTCTTCACCTTCCCTTCTCACTCCATGTTTGTGTTTGATGTCATTCCACAGGAAAGATTGCACTACGAAGCTGCATTGAAATGAATAATTATTGTGTTTGTAGAAAAAATTCTAAAAGATACTCTAAGAAATGTATTTTTCTTAGAATCAAAGCTGTTTTATTGGTATTACTGAAATTAATGTCAATCTTGCAATTGATGGTGCCTTAGACTCAAATAAATATAGTGTGTGTGTGTATGTATGTGTGTGTGTGTATGTATGTGTATATATGTGTGTGTGTGTGTGTGTGTGTATAGATATATATTCAGCTGTCTCAAGCAATCATGCAGGAGAATATTGCAGGTTCTCACTCTTCTCTTTTTCCATTCTCCCTCCGTATCTCTCATGTTTCATATATCCTCACACAGGGTTTATCTACTTTCAAATATTCAAAACATACATTGATCCTCTACAAAAACCCTTCTTCTCCTACTCATCTCGCCTGGATCTAAACATTCCTCCTCCTCCTCCTTGAAATGTCTTATATATATATTTTGGGGAAAATGATATTTTTTTTTTCTATCCAGTACTTGTGTGAAGAAAAAGCCTATGATTCTTTTGGGTGTGTTTACCCAATGGCAGAAGTGTCACAATGATATTGACAATAGAGTTAGAAAGCTACATATTGTCTCTGACCATGAATCACTGGTTTCCTAGGTTACAATTTTGCAGCAAGATCCAGTTTTTCAAGGAAAGACTTAGCAAAGTCTGTTTTGCAGAGCTTTAACTAAATAATGTACAGAAAGCACCAAACACCAATTTTCAGGGAACAATGACTGGAATGGGCACAGGGAGGTTCCTGTGTAAATTCTGTGCCTTCTAGCATCACTCCCATATAATTTTGAATTGACCCAACATTACTCCCTGAAATTGGCACACCAAGTCATATAATAAGCATAATTATAATAATTTACACAATATGTAAATCAAATGCCCAAAGGCTGAAATATGTCAAAGCTAGTGCCTTCCCATTGTCCAAACACCCAACATTTGAAGAGTATCTTGATGGCCATTTTCTCCAGCAGTTTCAAGTCATCATCATCTGGACAGCAAGCAATAGACCATAGAGTATGTGAAAACCATATGCAGAAGTCATCTGATCCATGGACATAGAGTTACATAGGTGCTACAGGATATCTCTAGGGTTTCCTAAATCCTTACAGGAATCTGCCAAGTGTCATTGATGTTATTCATTTATAAATAAGCATTATTCCTGCATTAGCATAAGTCTGCTGTTGTGGATGTGAAAATGGAGATAAAGGGTAGTCTGTGCTTAGTCTATGTTTCAGTCTGATTCCTCAGTCCTCAGTTTTTGTTTTTTGAACAGCACTCCCATCAGTCCTGACAATTGTCAATTCTGGCTTGAATTGATAAGACTTGTAGTCCAGAAGTGTCTGGGAACACAAGGCTAGGAAAGTCTGTGCACTTTCTGGACATTCCACTCTCATAATAAGCATGGAATTAATAACCCTTTCCATGCCAGTTTGTAGCTAAACATGGAAAAGAAAGCTTGCTTCTGACTCATTTTTCCAACTTGGAGCAGGATAGAATAGGAGGCTTGAGGCTTTTTATAGCACTAATATTTAACCATAATGCCATTGCAGAATCCTATGGAAAGTTGCAGATTGAAATTCAGCAAAATGCAGCAGCTGTCTGAGAATTTGGAACATGCCTCCTTAAACTACAAAACCCAGAAATCCATATGATGTTGCCATGGCAGTTAAAGTGGAATCACAGTATTATAACTATAATGTGTGAAATGACCCTTGGTTGCACCCAAACAGATCCCAAGCTTCCTTCAATTTCTAGAGCTATACACAAACTTCTTTCTTGCTTCCTTGTTTTCCACAACATGTCTCTTTTTGATATGGCTTACCTTTTGCATTTGTTACTCTACAAAGTGTCATATACATGGCTACAGATATAGAAACAAGGTTGCATATATTTGGAGATCATTATTATTACTGTCATTGGTTGACTGTGCCATTTATTAGGCATATATCTGATTAAAAGGTCAAAGTGTTTATTGCTGTTTTGTCTATGGGGTAATTTTGAATGAATTGTGTGCTTTTAAATGAAATGCCCACTAGTGGCCTTTCAAAGATTATTGACCTTCAGTTTCCATCCTCCTGCATCTATGATTAATGAAGATAGGAGTTGCAATCCATTAATTGTTTGAGAAGTGCAAATTTTTACGCCCTGTAGGAGAGCTTGTGATAGCCAAGATGAAAGAAGGATTAATGGGCAGGGGAAAAATGTTTGAAGATTTGAAGAAATGGGAGAAGGAGGGGACAGAGAAAAAGATGGCTAAAAGCACCTTTCATGCAGGTTAAGTCTCCGTGGGAAGGGGAGATTTCGGTGGAATAAGAGATTTGGCACCATGTAAGTATATCTGCCTTGAGCGTTGTCCCATTTGTATATACAGCAATTTTGACAGAAACAATATGCATCTCTCAAGTACTTGTTATTCAAAGTCAAACTGGAATTTGTTACTACTCAAGGAAGCACAAAATTATGTATGTTTCCCAAGTGACAGAACATTGCATTTAAATATTAAACCTCCCACTGACTGAATAGAGAAAAATAAAACGGAAAGTGCTGTATTTTAAAATGTGGTTTAACGTTTATACATGGTAGTTTAAGTGGCTTGAGACAATCTTCAGGGGAAAAAGGAAGAAAGCCTAATATCTTCTGATTTAACCATTTATAAATTGCATCTATTAAAATCCTTTAAACAGCTTTTTATTAGTGGAACCATAAACTCTGTATTGCCATAAACAGGGTACTGCTGCAGCACTGGTATCTGACAGATTTAAGTAATTAATTCTTGACAGTTTCATGTTAATGTTTGTCTATAAATGTTCAGTGCTATTTTCATTTTTAAAGACAATATAAAAGATGGATAGGCAAAAAAACAAGCCAGCAGTAGCTTAGAAAAGCCAGTGTTATCTCACATGGGCAAGAAGCCTATTGATGCCGTGAACAGTTTAATCATAGAATCATAGAGTTGGAAGAGACCTCATGGTCCATCCAGTCCAACCCCCAAAGGAGGAGCTCCCAGCAATCACAATTAGGAAGTTCTACTTAATGTTCATATGGAATCTCCTTTCCTGAAGTTTGAAGCCATTGTTCTGCATCCTAGTCTCCAGGGCAGCAGAAAACAAGCTTGCTCTCTCCTCCCTATGACTTCCCCTCACTAATAACAACAACAACAACAACAACAACAACAACAACAACAACAACAACTTTATTTTTGTACCCCACCTCCATCTCCCCGCAGGGACTCGAGGTGGCTAACATGGGGCCAAACCCAAATTTCCACAATAAACAGAATAAAATACATTCACAATAAAACATCATTAACGTTTAACATTACACAGATCAAACCAACATTTTACAGCAATATAATGGTAAGTAAAACAGCCGAATAAAAACAATACAACAGGTTAAAATAATAGAAAGCCTGGGCGGTGGTGCAAAAAGTGCATGATTAAAATCTAATGAGGTAGATAAAGGTGCTGTAATAAAAAGAAGAATTCAGGATGGAATAAACGAGGAAAGTAATTACCAAATAAGGGCAGAAAGAACAATACATTAGGCCCGATAATATCAATGCTGAGGAGGTAATTCTTGTGATAAGTTGTTGAAAGCACACTGGAAGAGCCAGATTTTCAGATCTTTCTTAAAGGCTACCAGGGTTGGTGCCTGCCTGATCTCCCTAGGGATTGAGTTCGAGCCGAGGGGCCACCACAGAGAAGGCCCTCTCCTTCATCCCCACAAACTGTGCTTGCGATGGAGTTGGGAGCAAGAGGAGGGCCTCCCCTGATGATTGAAGAGACTATACGCATCTGTAGGGAGAGACGCAATCACGAAGGTAGGCGGGTCCCAAACCGTTCAGGGCTTTGTAGGTGATAACCTGCACCTTGAATTGGGACCGGAAAATGATCAGAAGCCAATGGAGTTCTTTGAACGGGAGGGTTGACCGCTTTCTGTAAGTTGCTACATATTTATACATGGTCATCATGTCTCCTCTCAGTCTTCTCTTCTGCAGGCTAAACATGCCCAGCTCTTTACATCTCTCCTCTTAGAGCTTATTCCCTAGTCCCTTGATCATTTTAGTTGCCTTCCTCTGGACACATTCCAGCTTGTCAACATCTCCCTTAATTTGCAGTGCCCAGAATTGGATGCAGTATTTCAGGTGTGATCTGACCAAGGCAGAATAGAAGGATAGCAGAAATGGATGGATATTGCTAACTAATTTGCAACGTTCACACAGTTGAAGGTAATGGAAATAGGTGTGCAGGTGATATGGTGCACCATCTGTCACCACTGACATCTATAGTACTGCTCCACCAGCAGCATTTAATTAACTTATTTTCTCCTTGAAAAAATTGGAACAGAATATTGTTTTATGCACATAAAGTTCTTCTTCCTGTGAGGAAAATGCTGTTTTCTGTGCAAAGCGACCCATATGTGTATTTGCAAAATAAAAGAGTAGTGAACTCCAGAGATTCTAATCAGTCCAGAATATTCAGATATTAATATTCTTTCAATTTCTATTTTTCATTTGTACATTAGATTATGCATTCAGTTTTATCTTTGGCTGTACATTTGGATGTGAGATATTACCATCCAGCACATGGCTTACATATTACAATCAACTATAAATTGGAAAACCACGGTAGACATCACTGGTGTTGAAATTTAATCACTGTATAGTGATTTAGTATCTACTTTGCCCCTCTACACCAGTGGTTCTCAACCTGTGGGTCCCCACATGTTTTGGCCTTCAACTCCGAGAAATCCTAACAACTGATAAACTGGCTGGGATTTTTGGGAGTTGTAGGCCAAAACCCCTGTGGGCCTAAAGGTTGAGAACCACTGCTCTACACACTAGCACAAATGTGGAACTTTGAGTCATATAAGTAAGTATAGATGAGAGCGTAACTTATGGCATGGTTATTCCCACTTCGGAAGTTAAATAGGAATAAATGTAAGATACTATATTTAGGCAGAAAATATGAAATGAACAAATATAGAATGGGTGAGACATGGTTTGATAGCAATATATGTGAAATGGTTCCAGACAGGACTTTAATTTGGGCCCAATTGGGTTTAAAAAACCCAGTTTGGCCGACATTAGAGTCCACACACATCCCAGAAAGCTCTTGCTTTTCTGGGGAAGTGTCCAGATACTCTGCTAGAACTTCCGGCAGGGCACTTGGAGACAAAAGAAAAAAACGCAGAAAAGTATTTCAAAGAAAAAAATAACTTACCTGGCCATTATTTTTCTGCTGCTGGCTTTCTCCTGGCGCATAGTAATGATACTCCAAGAGAAGGGGGTAGGAGTGATTTCCCTCCTTCTACCCTCCCTCAGCAGTGTCTCTCAGGCTGGCAGCCCTGGGACTTTGGGTAAACGCGGAGCGCTGTGCTCCAGTCTCCTTCCTCCCTCAGCAGCGTCTCTCAGGCTGGCAGTCCCGGGGCTGCCAGCCTGAGAGACACTGCTGAGGGAGAAAGGAGACCGGCTCAAGCCCAAGAAGCCTCTCTCCCATCTTTGGAAGGCAGAGGCAGCCTCTCCTCTCCCACAAGCCCAGACCTGCCTTGGGGCCCCACAGAGCCAGGAACTTCAAAGGGAGGGAGGGTGGAGCAAGAGGGGGTGCCCTTCATGGATAAAGAGAGCTGTGGAGCCCGGCTTCAGAGACACACACGGATTCCCAGCTGGCAGCATGTCTTGGAAGTGCAAGGACGCCTATTGTGAGGAGGGAAGGAAGGAAGGGCGCACTCCGCGGATAGGGGCAAGGGACTCTCCTTCCTTCCTTTTGTTGTTCCCTCCTTCTCCCTCACTCCCTATTTCCTCCTTTCCTTCCCTTTCCTGGTTCCTTCCTTTTCCTTTCCCTTTCCCTTCCCTTCCTTCCTTCCTTCCTTCCTTCCTTCCTTCCTTCCTTCCTTCCTTCCTTCCTTCCTTCCTTCCTTCCCTCCTCTCTCCTTCCTTCTCTTTGACCTGCATCCCTCCCTCTCTCCTGTCTTTGCTCCCTCCTTTCCTTCACTTATCTGGCTTCTCTCCTTTCCTTCCTTCCTCCCTTGCTTCCCTATCTTCTGGTGTCTCTGACATGCATTTCTTCCTCCCTCCCTCCTTTCTTAGCTTCCTCCTTTCCCCTCTTTACTTCTTTTCTTCTCTTGGCTGGCTCTTCCTTCCTTCCTTCCTTCCTTCCTTCCTTCCTTCCTTCCTTCCTTCCTTCCTTCCTTCCTTCCTTCCTTCATGTTCCTCCACTTGACTGGCTTCTCCCCTTTCCTTCCTTCCTTCCTTCCTTCCTTCCTTCCTTCCTTCCTTCCTTCCTTCCTTCCGGGGGGGGGGGGGGGGGGGTGTAAAAATACTGCTTGCTTACACTTGAAAATTATCTAGGGTCAGCCCTGGTGACATAATAGCTCTCTTTAAATACCTGAAAAGATATCATGTAGAAGATGGGACAAGTTTGTTTTTTGCTACTCCATGGGACAATTAATTCAAATTACAAGAGAAGAGATTTTATATAAGCATCAGGAATAATATCTTTACTGTGAAGGGTTTGTGACTACCTCATATAATGGTGGATTCTCCAGAGTTTGAAGACTTTTTTTAAGTAATTCGGTTGTACGGCAGTGATTGTCCCAGATCACCCTTGCCATTCTTTTGAACTCTAAAATGTTATGATTCAATGATTCTTCATTCAAGAAACCATGAAATGGCTTCCTCTGTGCAAGTCTTTACTGAAAAACCATGAATCAAAATTCTATGAACGATTCTTAATCTTGTGACTAGTATGGTGAATTTAGTGCCCTGTTAAAAGCAACAAGTTTCCAGATTCTTTATTTGACCTACAGCTTAAATAAGGGCATATACATTTTGTAATTATCTCACAGCAGCCTATGAAATTTTACACATTTCATGTGTGAACATTCTTCCAAACCATTCATTTGCACATAATCAACAACAGAAGGGATCATGTTAAGCCCTCAAAACCTTCATTCAACAAGTCTAAACTTATCTTCTATAATAGTTGACTATTTCCTGCTGTCTTTGAAAATGCAGCTCATCAAACATGTAACATTCTACAGTAGGTGGTAACTTTCTCTGACTGTGGACTTGATTGTGATGTCACAAATGCAAGACTCCATACTTCATCTTAAATTTTGCTGGGTGAAGTGATGGTGCTTCTGATGGTGGTGATGGAAGAAGAGGCGAAGATGAATATTTAGTATTTGGTTGAGTTTGTTATTTTTTAAAGAAGTCCAAACAAAGAACAGTTAGCATTAGAAAATTGAATTTCTATTGTCATTTGCTATAATTCTAAACACATATTTCATTGTGAACATTGAACTTTGGGAACCCATTGGATGAGACTTTTGGCAAATCACATGGTGCACAATGGGTTATGAAGACAAAAAAATGGCCCCATGACATCAACATAATGCATGGACCCTTCTTGCCCCAACATGGAATGAAGCTGCTCAACATGGGCTTTGCCTGTATTAGCCAAAGTTGAGAAATTGCCTAAAGTTTCCCCGAATCTCTAGAGCAGTCCCACACTTTGAGGACACATGAACAGGTGGACCAGTTGTCAATAAGAACCATCCGCCACTGTTGAAATTATCATTCCACTTTTGCTGAGCTCTGCAGTCTAGGTACAAGAGATGACACTTACTTTTATTCTTACCATTATCTCAGTGGCCATGAAAAGAGGTCCTTGTCATTGCTGATCAGCTTTGACAACATTTGCAACAGCACAAGCATGACTCAGAGAGGGAAAGGATGAAATGAGAGATTGCCCCCTTACTTCCCCTCCCCTTTTCCAGTCACAATGCACTTTTGCAAGCATCAGCAAAAATGACAAGGCTCTCTTTTTAGCACTGCAGCCTCCAAAAAAGCAGCAACAAGCAAAAAAAAAGGTAAGAGTGGCCATCCAGTGGACAGCATGGACTTTTCCTCACTGCTACAACAATATTAAGACAGATAGTGCAAAAACATCCAGTGGGTGCATCGACACCATGTAGCCTACAGTGAGTGCATCTACACAGTCTAACTATCCCAGGACTGATCTGGAGTGGAATACTCTTAATCAGCCCTGGGGCGTTTGGCCTGTGTTGATGCATCCTCTCTCTCTCAGTCTTAAAAGGATGCAATGACAAACCCTTCTGTGAATAAAGCTTCTAATAATAACAAACATAACAACAACAAACAACAAAGGCTTAGGTTGAACATATCTGGTATTTTTTCTGATAAAAAGATGTAAAAATTTGATTGAATACGATTAAAATTATTATCATTCAAACAAACTGTATAATTTAATTTGATCAGCGCTTTAACAGGAAAAAAGAAGGGAGAAATCCACACAAATTTAGAATTTGATATATTCACACATTAGATGCTATCAATTTTAATGAAGAGAAAAAATAGTGTTTTGCTATTAAATATTGGGTTTATTAGAAGAGAATAAAAAATGGTTTTATCGATTTCAGAATTCAACATTGGCAAAGATTTTTACTATTGTAAAAATTTGCTTATAAATTGTGGAATTAGGTTTCCCCTTCTGGGCAGCCTGGATGGGGAGGGCTATTTGCCCACCCCAATGAATTGGCGCTGGTATTTAATTATTTATTTATTTCTCATGTCAGAAGCGAACCGAGGGTACAAGTTGTAGTGGATTTCATAGAATCATAGAATCATAGAATAGTAGAGTTGGAAGTGACCTCATGGGCCATCTAGTCCAACCCCCCGCTAAGAAGCAGGAAATCGCATTCAAAGCACCCCCAACAGATAGCCATCCAGCCTTTGCTTAAAAGCCTCCAAAGAAGGAGCCTCCACCACAGTCCGGGGGAGAGAGTTCCACTGTTGAACAGCCCTCACAGTGAGGAAGTTCTTCCTGATGTTCAGGTGGAATCTCCTTTCCTATGATTTGCAAACATAGAGATTTTTTAAAGAAAGAACAAAATTGTGTCTGGTAAAATATTCCCTGCCAGGACTAGATTTTGGGGCGGAACACAGAATTTAAGGTGGCTACCTCCTTTAGCTCCAGGATTGGAGCAACAATCATTGGCCCATCCTTTCCACCCTATGGCAGTGTACCAAGGGATCACTTTGGGGCTGGGTAGAATTTTTTTCCCATCCCCCCTTTAATAGGGTTTTTTTCACCTACTCTGCACTCTTGAGGTAATTGTGTAATTGGCATTAGGTGGAGCTATTAAATAGGCTATCAGGCAGGAAATGAGGATGCAATTTACCATTTTGGTATGTACCGAAGGCACCCATATTGGTGAAAGCCAGGAACAGGAACCCCTACTTGTGTGTTTGCTCAACCAAGGTGGGGGCTAACAGAAGTGACCTTGGAGCTGTGGGGGAATTATAATACTGGAAGTCTAGAGACTTGGGGTTTGAATACTCTATGCAGCCTCCCTCAGCAGTTGCCCTGGAAATGACTCAAAAGGAGTTATGCAGGGAACTCAGTTGTCTCACCCAAGTTAATTAAAGAGTGTTTGGGTTGGCCACTGCCTCAGTTTATCTAACATCAAGTTCAAACCCCCACTTCTAGTTGGTTGCAGTTCATGAAGAAAGTTTAAATAGGTATCAATTTAATAAAAGTTACCCATAGTTATCTCAATACAGTTGTTTGGTTTCATTATTTCATTAATGGGTGGGCAAAGGCTTTCTCTGTGAGAGTTACACTTAAGATGCTGGTTCTTTTCATCCTTATCCAGCATTGAGCAATACTTACAATACTCAGTATGAGTCAAAATTTAAACTCATTACTCAATTAAATCAAATACAAAATATGTTCTGCACAGATGGAAAAATGCTGAATTTCAATGTAACATCTCAGAAAATCTTGGATGGAAGGTCTGATTTATGAGTGTAGCTACATCTGCCTCTAGTTTTCTTTTATATGGGTGCTTGTCATTTGCCATTTTTATTGTGATGGAGATGTCTGAAAACCAGTTGTTTTCTTTCAGGGAGTATTCTATTTTTAACTCAATGGAGGGAAAAAATTTATTGAAGTCCTTCTGTCCATAAGATAAAACTATCATGAATATAATTGAGCTGTCTGGAAGGTTTATTAACTCTGTGGTTGTTTAGTGATTCCTCTAGATTCATCACTGAAGCCTTATTATTCTGTGTTGGATTCTTATTGGTGATGTCTTTCTGGTACTATTGTAAATGTTTCTGAAGAATATTTAGCTACATAAACATTGCTATAAAGCATACAAATGAAAATTTCTTAAAGATTATTAAGTTTAACCGAACAAATTTGTACATACTTCAGGAATAAAAATATTAGATTCTGGAATATATGATGAGGAAATGGATAACTATCAGATACAATACAGGGAAATGTGAAACCTTTAAGGGATGAAAATTGTTTTATTGAATAGGGAATAGTTTTGACTTCAAACCTCTGAGACTTTGACTCAAAGGAATCCTACAATTACCGTAAAATTTCATTGCCATCTTTTAATATGTAAAGTTTAATTTTGGTGACAATGATGTAAAGAAATTAAAACTGAATTTCCACCATGTCTATCATGTTGTATACACAGCAAAGTTCACTTTTTAAACTTGTCTTTATTATTCAGTTTAAACATAGGAGCTGGGCTGTAGCACAGCTGGTAAATCACCAACAATAATAAGATCTACCAACCAAACGTGGCCAATTCAAAGCCTGGTTGAGGTGAGTGCTTGACCTCAAGCCCAGCTCACTGTTTATAATCTGTAAGTAGAGAAATTAGGTACCGCAGATTGTGGGGGAAGTATTTTATGACACTATAAATAACATGACCAGAAATGTGGTGACCGAGAGGATGGTGAAAGGAGGAAGTCCTGGTGGTTCTTCGTCATAGAGAATGAAGCAACAACACCTCCTGTGACTGAATCTGAGTGCAACCTCAATCTCCAAGGCACCAAAAAGGTGTACTTTAAGACTTCATACCTCCTTCTGTCTTTCTTATTCTCTTCTGTCCTGTCTCCAAACAGCATTGAATGTTTGCCATGTATGTGTACTGTGATCTGCCCTCAGTCCCCTTGGGGAGATAGGACCGAATACAAATAAAGTGTTGTTGTTGTTGTTGTTGTTGTTGTTGTTGTTGTTGTTGTTGTTAGTAAAACAAGGCCATTATCAGAGTCATCACAGTTTATTATGAGTTAACAAACTTATGGTTAAACATTTTGCACAACCATGGTATTCCAGTATAGGAAAAACAAAAAACTTTCATAAGCAAGTACATGTTTTTTTCTTATTTCATTGGTACATTAATTCAAGAAATAATAATGTATGCTTCATAACATATGGTGAGTTGGTTTCCCCTACTTTCAGACTTTGAATCTTTTTTTTCCCAATCCAAGTGTTTGTTGTCGTCAAGAGATGAGAAGCTTTTTCTATATCTTTTCTTTCCCACACATTTCAGTATGATGTTGCAGCAGATGATCATAGTTTACTTAGGACCTCATCAGATGGGGCTTTTTCAACATCCTAGGATGCTGCTGAGACATAGCCAGGACGGAGCCTCACAGAGCACCTCACATGACACAGGGCTCCAGCAGTGCTCTATCCCAGCTCCATCCTGGCTGCATCTCAGCAGCATGTTGAGAAGCTGCCCTGTGAACACAGGCCATCACCCATGTTCTCATTGACTAAGCCAGGGACAGTGTGGGATGAAGCCAAGTGCAGATGCGAAACACCTTGGGATGTAAGGGGGCAATGCAGATTCCCCCACTGTGACCCACTTTATGAACCTCTGTCCGATGAGGTCCTTATAGACTCTCCATGAGCAATTTGATATGGTTCTTTGTTCAAACTGATTTGTTCTGATAAAACCTTGTATCATCATGGAACATTTATATCTTGGGTAGTTATGGAAAATGGTATTAAGGTTAAAACAAATATGCTGAATAATCCCCTCTCCCACCCTTAAAAAAACCCTTAAGTATGTTAACATTTCTATTATTTCCTTGTGGATGCAGATTGCAGAAGAAGGAGATTTTTCAATAGTTTGTCCATCATTATCTTCTCATCAAGGAACTCTATGTAAGTTTTCAAGTCACATCTGGGCTTTTCAAGAGACTTTGAAAATCATTATTCTAGTTCCATTAAAACTGTGTATTCATATGAATGAAGAAGACATCTTTTGTCTTCACATTTCTTTATCTAAAAGGCAGAAATTCAGTTCTGCATTATTGAAAGCTCTATTAATTCCTATATTGGGTTCTATCTCTTTTGTACATGTGTACATGTCTGAGCACTTGTATGTGCACATGGAAATTATGGGGAGTAGCCCAATGTGATAAGAGTAAATAATGCCACATTCCCTGATCTTATTGTCTCCAAAAATGAACAACTATTAAACCTGTTATGATGAAATTTCATCTAGGACAAAATGCTCTTCTAATGCAATAATTTTCAAGCAATAGTTCTTCCATCTGGTAAATGGAATTCATCGTCTTTGGATTCAAACTGTTTTAATGAAAGAGCAATTGTCTAGGAAAATGCACTCATAAAAAGTTATATTTTCTCTGAAGCTAGGCTAGTTGAAATTTTGCACTTCAACAGAATCCTCTTATCTGAAATTAGTTCATTGATTTGCATACATACCGACCCCAGATGGAAAGGAGATTTTAAAGTGAAAACACCATCTGCATTTATCTTTAATGACAAGCTATAGAGTTGCTGGAGAATCTCATTTTCAATAACTACTTTCCAAAATGGTCTACAAGTCATCATAATCATTATTTTTGAACCTACCATGCTAATGGAAAAGCCAACCATAATTTAGCCTCATAAAAATTGAGGTGTACAAGCTCTTTTGTAATTAATGACTAAATAAATAATGTTCATTCTCCCATCATTTTTAGAATGCAAGCATTGGTGACCATCTCAGCAAGTCACATCATGCATGTGAACAAATGTGTGAAGCAGCAATGATTGGAAATTGCTGTCATCTGCAGGAGTAGTTTGAATTATATTTAACAAAAAGAAACTTCAGTGGACAAAAATCTAATGAATATCTAAAGTTCCAAATAAAGTCAATAGAGGGTGAGTTTGATCACCGCTTTTAAGGTTTGTAATAGAAGTAGGTCTTTCCCTTCATCAGTCCTACTAAGCAAACAGGACAGTGAGGTGGGGGCAGAGTAATAAAGATTCCTGTATTCATCCCTTATGGAAAAGCAACAACTATAAAAACATATACACAGCAATAAGCTACAATGGCTCCCAAAACATACGAGGGCTATCCACAAAGTAGGTTATGTTTTGGAATTAAAAATGAACAAAGTATAGGAGAAAACATTTACCATATGCAGTTGAAAGCCACACCCAAATACCACATCTCACATAGTCGCCATTCAAAGCTAGGCACTTACCATAGCAATGAATGAGTTTTTCAAATTTTTCCCTACTAAATTCTGCTGCTTGCGCCCTCAACCACTTGTTTCCAACAATGGGGGCGTGGCTGGCAACACAGCGTTTTGGCAACACTGCACAGCTGCGGGAAGGGCTGACCAGCTGGTTGAGGGCGCAAGCAACATAATTGCGACTACGTGAGATGTGGTATTTGGATGTCACTTTCAACTGCATATGGTAAATGTTTTCTCCTATACTTCATTCATTTTTAATTCCAAAACGTAACCTACTTTGTGGTTAACACTCGTATTTTGATGTTCGTATGGGCAGGGAATGTGGGGAGAAGAGGTAGTGGTGGAGAGATGGAATGCATGGAGGAAGGAGATAGATAGTTCTATTGTATATATCTCAGACAGAGCAAAATCTTTGGTAGTCTCCTAGTTGTCTGAAACTTGACAGTAAGCCTGACACCAAAGCTTTAATAGGGGTCAGGGAATAATAGATACCTGTCTATTGATGTGACAAGACATCTTTGGCTAGCTGTCTGCTCTCACAGCAATGTCATTCTTTGTCCAAAGGGATGGTGACAAGGCTGAAGCAATGGGGAGTCTGTTATATACGGCCTTTACATAAATTCAATGCTTAAAACTCTGAAATACAACATGCCCTGCATGAAAGGTTTGGAAAGGGTAGTTTTCTGCGATTCAGAATTGCATAGTGTTAGGAAACCTGAATTACGACACAAAACTATTTTATGTCCAAATACCAGAGAAGAATAGAGCAACTCCTCCACCTATTTTCATGCATGCTGGCATCATCATCTTTGCAGAATCTTTACTAAGCATTCATTGTATCAGGAGTCAAGTGCTTACAATGAAGATAATGATCCTGTTTCTGCATATAATTATAATTGTATATAATTCTTGGAGGTTTACATATCAGATCTGGGCAAGAAATAGCACCCAATTTGCTGAGATTATCAATAAAAAATCACTATCAGCTTTATTGCTCTACAAGGTAAGAGGTAATTTGAGTGCTGATTTCTTTATGGACATCCCTATTATCTCAATGTGAATGGTCTCCATGTGGCCCCCATGGAGCTAGACAAATGTATCTTTTTATGCACATAATTGTGCCAGGTAATTTGGAGCCACAGGTTGTAATTCAAGATACATTTTCTACCATTCAAGTTATGCCACATCTAATAATAGCACTACTAATTAATCAAATAATACCCAATAATATTTTCTATATTAGCTACACTGATGACCTAAAAGAGAAAAAAATGGGATAAAGGTCACATATTTTTAATTAAATGAGAAAGCGCTACCTCACAAATTCATGTATGAATATTCAGAACTCACATTAGCCAAAAACCCATGTGATAAAATTACGGGGGAATACTTCAATTTCAGTTCATGATTCAAGTTAATGAATTATTTTGTAATCCACACTTTACAGCCTTTCAAACACATTCCCATACACCATAGAATATTCCTAATTTGTCTTGTTATTAGCCATAAACTGGATACTAGGAACTATATCATTCCCATTGCCCAATAAAAATCTATTTATATTAGGAATGTAACAACAGACTTTGAATAGGAGGGAAGGAAAAATCAAAAAGTTATTTAGTTGGCAGAAAGGAGTTCGTCAACACTGTGGAATCAATGTAGTCTGATATCACTTTAACTACCATGGTTTAATGCTATGGAATCATGGTTTTTGTTGTTTGGCAAGGCAACAGCACACATTGGCAGAGAAAGCTAAAGAACCTGTAAAACTACAACTCCCATGATTCCATAGCATTGAGCTATGACAGTTAAAGTAGTATTGCATTAATTCTATAATATAGATGCACCCAAGGAGAAGATTCATTGAGACTTTGAACTTGGGGAGAAGAGTGGTATATAAATTAAATAAATAAATAAGAAGTAAAGAACATTCAGTAAGAAGCAGGGTGGTGAAAGGAAACATTAAGAAGCAGTCTACACTGAGAATAGAAAAACTATTCTTTTTCTTTCAAAGCAATGAGAATACTTGGAAGCAGTTAGCTAGACAAGCTGATATAGGGTCAATCGACCACACCCATCATCTATCATACTAATCTATTCACTATACTTCTGGTTATGAATTAGACTATTTAGAACTATTCTATACAGAGCTAGAAAGGAAGTAGCCAACTATTTGTAATTAGTTTTTTTCTTACTAATGTAGGTATAGCTATTGTGTGTCCTCAATGAGTTTCCAGCTTGTGACGACCATATAGCTACATTACATTAGTTAGAAAAACAACTTTATTTCTTTTGATGATTAATTAATTATAATTGTTACATAGATGTTGTCCTCCTAAATGGTGGCAGAACAATGCCAGGGTTCAAATGTGTTGTGTATTAAGGCATCAGGAGGATATAATAATTGCACCTAATCACTTTAGAAGTTATCTTCCAAGTATCTCTGATAAAGTTCTACATCAGATACAATAATGTGGGAGATTATACTGTGCATTGTATGTTTTAATGCTAGTGTGAAGAGTCCCCTAAAAAGGGAATGAATGCAAAATAATGCCTAAGAAGTGTATTAGCTCTCACTGTGTTTCCACATATAATCCCCCTTAACCATGTAATGAAGAATGTAAACTAGAGCTATCCACTCCCAAATAGATATATGATTGTGCATTGTTCCAAAGTTGAACTCTTTGTCTCTCGGGGTATGATGTCTGTCATTCCTATCAATTATATAAATGACTCTCTTGGGCCTCATCACAGAATGACCTTCACATGAATGATAGCTTCCTAATCACTGCAGGGCCATCTATTTGCCCAAATGTCTTAATTCGACCTTTTATACTATTCCAATTTTTATTGCTTTTTCTAAGCATGATTTTGTAATTATTATCAAGAAATCAATGAACTTGGCATTTCAATGTAATTCTGAAGAGGAAGTGAAATCTGATTAATATGTATCATTTTCTCTCAATAGAAGTATTGCATAGTAAAAGTTTCTGGCATGCTAACACAGTAAACAACGTTGCATCTACATTTTAATTTTACAGTTTTGGATCACCTCTAATCACAACCAAACTGATAGTTGCCTCCATCTCTCAGCAAAGGTATCGATATGACTTAGGGAGGGGGGGAATTAGCATGGGTGGGTGTATGGCCACCCTCCTTCCACCACCCTTCACCCCCAACGACCAATGAGGCAGGGTTTCATACACACCTGTGGCTGCAAAATTCCAATTTATGTCATATTTTGGCTTATGTAGAAGGCCCCTCAGCATCTTGACTAGCAACATAAAATTTTGGATCACTGATATAGAAGCTGTCAGTTGCCATACTGTACAGTAAGGTGTATCCTCATAGTGTACAATTGGGGCAATTTCATCTTGTTTGTTTGTTATTTCAGTGTGGAGTCAGTTGGCAAAATCTGCATACAAGTGCACTTGTAAAAGAAGCATATTTTGTGTGGCCCATTTACATGGACTACAAAATCCGGTGCTGGTCCAAAGCATTGTCAGCAAAGACATCAGTATGACTCGGAGAGGGGAGAGGGAAAAGGATGGTGCAATCCCTCTCCCCCCTCCAAATCATGCAGGCATCTTTGCTGACAATCAAATTTCACAGCAAAAAGGGCAAGTAAAGATGTAACAGTGTGTGAGTTATTAAATGGTAAATAATATATATTTTTCAGGATAGATAGGATGAGGAAAAACTTGATGTAGTGTAGCAGCTACTGTAGTATCCTAAAATTGTAGAAGATGGGTCTTTTCAATGACAAAGATGTGCTAGCAAACATCAAAGGGCACCAGTAAACAGTTCCTTCAGGGTGCGTGGCTCCCCGACTCTGGAACTCCCTCCCCAGGGAGATTAGGTTGGCTCCCTCTCTACCTTCCTTCAGGAAACAACTGAAGACTTGGATGTTTCAGCAGGCCTTCGGAGATACAGTCATTAATTAATCAGCCCCAGAGGGTTTTTAATAATCTATCCTGTATTTATTACAGTCTTACCATTTATGTGTTTTAAATGTAATTTTTTATCCTGTATTGTTGTTTACATTGATATATTTTATTACTGTTTTATCTTTTTTATATTGTGATTGTGTTGTGTTGCTTATATTTTGTTCTTATGTTGTTTTGGGCCACTGCCCTATGTAAGCCGCCCCGAGTCCCCGCGGGGAGATGGTGACGGGGTATAAATAAAGTTTTATTATTATTATTATTATTATTATTATTATTATTATTATTATTTATTATCTTGTGTGGAGTTACACTTGGATATATCTGTTCTGGATGTGTGTAGGAATGAAGATTTTAAATGGATATCATGCCCCAATATCCCCTCTCTATGAAGCTTAATACAAAAAAAAAATCATGTATGTGACTATTTGGTGTGTGTGTCACCTAATGCAGATGTTTCTTATGGAATGGCATCACAATTTCTGATGGTGACCATTAGCTGACAGTATGTGTTAAAATCTGACAGCTCACATGCAATTCTAGTCTATGTTTGACATTATCTAACATGTAGCAGACAGGTTTTTATGTATTTCTTCCAGCCAACATGCAGAGATTTTCAGTATCTATCAGATGGGAAGGAAGACACTTTTGATAGTATCTTAGCATGATCGAACAGTCAGTATGTGATAGTACCTGACAATTAGTATACAAGATATATGTCTATATGTGAAATTGAGTTGATCTCAGCTTTTAGTTGATTGACACATGAAATGAAGACTTTTTAGCAAAGAGTGATTTTACAGAAGATTCAACTTTGTCTTCCCATTCTATGAGCAAACATATAAAAAGGTAATCTTTCTTCTTTGGTTTATAGTGCTATTGCAAGAATACTGTTAAGGAAATGTCACTATAATGAGTGATTCAAATTTTCAGTGAGATTAAAAAAAAATAAAACAAAGAAACTTTCTCAATGAAATCCAGAATGGCCTAGTAGTTTGCATTCCATATCATGGGTAAATGAGGAGGTGTATCTGTATCCTTACAAAATAGGTAGCAACCTTGCTTATATTCATGCTGTTAAAATTCTATGGAAAGCAATAAAATTTAAATGTCTCTTGGTATCAGAACTATAGCTTTTGAAGACAAGTGCATAGCTATTTTTGTATGCTTTTTAGTGTGCATGCATTTAGGTTGCTTGTCAATGTATGGTGACCCCTTGAATTTAAAAGGTTTTTCTTAGGCAAAAAATACTCAAAAGTGGTTTTGCCAGTTTCTTACTCTGAAATATAGCCTACAGCACCTGGTATTGATTGGCCACCTCCCTTTCAGGGCAGACCCTACTTAGCTTCCAAGATGAGATAAGATTTGGTGTCTTCAGGTTATTTCAGCCTACTATGGAACCCCTGGTGTCACAGTGGGTTAAATCTTGGTGACCGAAAGATTGGTGGTTTGAATTGAGGGAGCGGGGATGAGCTCCTGCTGTTAGCTCCAGATTCTGCCAACCTAGAAGTTCAGAAACATGCATATGTGAATAGATCAATAGGTACTGCTCCGGTGGGAAGGTAAGGGCGCTCCATGCAGTCATGCCAGCCACGTGACCTTGGAGGCATCTATGGACAACACCAGCTCTTTGGCTTAGAAATGAAGATAAACATCACCTGAAAAGTCAGAAATGACTAGCCTTAATGTCAAGGGGAAACCTTTACCTTTTTATGAATGGAAGTCCTTGTGGTCATACTGGATTATCAAGGAGATTAAACTAACTGTTATATAATTTGAACAAAATAATCCTGGTTTCTTGTGAAAACATTTTTGAAAAATCAAAGTAGGAGATTGGTCCCAGTTATTTGTAACTATTGCATATTTGGGTTTTGAGATTTATAGAGGGCTGGGGGAATAAAAGATAATCTCCCAGAGTCCATCTGCACAAGTGTGGCACTTACTGCATTGAAATTCATTCCAATTTGACTGCATTTTCCCCGGTTTTCACATTTTTTTGTGCAGTTTATCTACTTTACAGAATTTTTATTAACTATAACAGTTCTTGCATTTTTAATGACTTTAGTTTTAGACATTACTATTTTAAATTAGAGCATTATTTTTGTGTACTTTATTTCTCAGAAATTACTCATGAGTTGCAAATATGTGAGTATTGAAGGTATACATTTTCTGCAGCAAATCCCTTCACCAAAAGAAAAACTGGATCAAAGTTTTAATGAGTGGGGTTGATTCAGCAAATTCCTCATCTAACTTAGAATGAAACTTGTTTATCAGCTTAGAATGTTATTGAGTAACTTGGGGTTGCATTTGCATGAGTGTGAGCATTTGTGCGTTTGTGTATGTATGAAAGAGAATCATTAAGAGAAAGAAAATTCATCTATACTGGTTATTTGGCCATTGGCTAGTAGGATTGCACATTTTTGCTGAACCTCAATCTGTTTCTGCTGGCTGGATACTGGTAGACTTCCGTATCCATTTGCATGCACCTCCCAAAAACGGGTGGGTAGTCAGATGGCCATTTCTGGTCCACAGGCGGAAAATACGGCCCAATGGCAACAATGGAGGGGAGCTCCCCGGGCTCCACTTCCTGTCATTTTAGGCAATGGCATTGTTTGTCCTTATATCCTTGACTAAGATTTTGATTTAAAAGCATCAGAATTAAGATACCACTCTTTCTGCGATCCTTTCCCCTTCGGTCTATAGAGGACACCTGAGTTTATAGAGGAGACAGTTGTTACACAGGCACAGCAGGCATGCACACTCTCTTCCTGCACACAGCTTTGCAAGGCATTTAAGGAAGTTTTCCACTTCCCAGGAATGGATGAGCAGTGACCTGGAGCTATCCTATCCTGGGCTTTCTTTAAAAAGGACTCCCTTTTCTCTTGATTTGCACTGCAGGGCCTGCCTGGAGTGGTGCCTACTTTGGGCTTAATGCTTATTTAAAGCTGTTTCTCCTTTCTACTTGAGATGAGAGGTAACTAGGTAGTAGCAGTTTTCTGAGAATGATGTTTTTCTTTTTGTTTTCTGGGATTACTATTATTACTATTATTATTAATAATTATTATTATCTTTTAGAAGTATTTTCTGAAAGAAAGGAGTGGAGGAGAAAAATAAGCTAAAAGGGTGACTCTCCAAGCTCAGAAATGTGCCTGCGGGCACCACACCCACCCATCCTGTACGTTCCCAACTCCCAGTCAGTTCCACTAAATAAAACGAATCAAGAAAATAAAAGGAAATCAAAAAGATTAAGAAGTCAGGACACAATTGTGATGCCGAATAGGGAAGGGGGAGCTGTGATTGGCTGCCACATGATCCCATTACGGATGGGAAAATGTGATGGCTGGAATGTGATGGCTGTGCCCTTGCTGTTATGTCCATCTGGCCAAGCCAAACAACAACAACAACAGCAATAATAATAACTTTATTTTTATACCCCGTCCCATCTCCCCGAAGGGACTTGGTGCGGCTTACATGGGACCAAGCCCGGAACAACAATATAAAAGCAAAAGCAAACAATAAAACAGATCAATCAGCAATGAAACATCAAACAATGATAAAAACAGTCATAAAAATCACATACAAAAATAAAATCTTAAAATCCCAAGCCAGATTGGCTGACGGGTACACCACTCTGAATCCGTGCACAAGTCTATTCCCTACCACACACATACATTCCCTACCTTCGTAATACATTTGTTCTTCTCCATCTCTGACCCAGCTTTTTTTTATACCCTCCATGTCAGTCCTAAATATCCTCCATCACTTCCAACATATCCTTTTGTTGCCCATCTATCCTATGCCCCAGACAATATGTGCATCTATGCTTCAGGTAATCACAGTGCTGTGCACATTAGAGGCAGAGCCTCATTGAGAAAGATATTAGTACCAGTGTTATTCCTCCTCCTTGTTGCTAGAATGAGCTGTACATGAAGTAACAGCTTATGGCCTTGGAGTTGGGATGCCTCTTGTAATACTGATCCCTCTGGACTTCTATTATATGCTAACTAAACAAAGCCATATAAGACAGAAAACAAAAAGAATAATGGTAAGATGGCAGATCACAATTATAGCCAGTGGAGATTGGCAATCCCCAGTTAGTGGTTGGTGGGGATGAGAGAGAGGGCCTTCTCCCTCGTGGCCCCCCGGCTTTGGAACTCGCTCCCTAGAGAGATCAGGCAGGCCCCTACCCTCCTCTCCTTCTGCAGGAGCTTAAAAACCTGGCTCTTTCAAAAGGCCTTTGATACTTAATTTGGTGTCAGACTGATCTATCTGCCCATTTTATAATAGCTATAGGAATGGTATATATATATATATATATATATATATATATATATATATATATGAAAAAACAACAACTTAAATGTATGTGCTCTCATGTAGGTTTTAACATGTGTATTGTGGTATGCTAGTATATAGAGTTTTTTCTTTACAGTCCCAACTGGGTACTATCTTATTATGAAACATATAAAGCAAAACACACATAAACCTCCAACCAAAAACAGTCCACAAATATGGTATATATACAATTATACGACCTTATTGTGTAACATATAAAGTAAAGCATACATCAAACTCAACGGAAAACAGTCCACAGCTGTTGTGTGTATATGGACAAAACTATGCAACAACAAGTAATCCCGGGTACACTGCCTCGTTTCGGGAAGTCTTTCTTCAGGTTGTTGATATTTATGTGAGATTTTAAACAGTCTTTTGATGTATGATATTTTTCTTCTTTCTGTTTTTCTTCCCCATTTCGGCCCATCTCGGCACATGTTGCACTTTGCCTGGGTTCTATGAATTAGTCTCCAGTGTTAATATTGTATGTTTTATGTTGATTTTAACTATTGTTTTTACTGTAATTGATGTTTTTATTGGATAACTGTTTTATTTCTGTGTTTTAATATTTGATTGTTTTATCGGGCAAGGCCCCATGTAAGCCGCCCCGAGTCCTTTCGGGGAGATGGGGCGGGGTATAAAAATAAAGTTATTATTATTATTATTATTATTATTATTATTATTATTATTATTATTATTATTATTATTAGCAAAGTTTGGTCCATCCCCAACAGTGCATGCAAATCAGAAGAATACAGAGGTATTGCATCCTGTACAATATTATAAATTAAAATGCTAGAAGCAAAGGGTCAGGAAATGTCATGTTCCTCTTTAAATGGAAGACACAAAGCTAATGAGGCCAGCTGAGTTGATTTACTGTTACCTATAAATCAGTCCAGTCAAGGCAATTCTGTTGTTGCAAAGCAACAGTTCCATCACTTCCTGGTAACCTTGTCTGATGTGCCTTGCTTTGTTGGTCTCTGATCTTCATTGTGTACCTTGGAGTAATATTTCTAGAAAGCTCCTTTTGTGTCTTGGTCATGCTCAGGAGTTAAGTCTGCTTTCTTCATTTGGATCTCAGAATGTCTGTTTCCAATTAAACCTCATATAAGCAACATTTTCCCACAATGACTGCTACAGACTAGCTAACTATTAAAAGAACAATTTCAATCTGAAGACTTTTGCATACCCTGGTTTTCCACTACAATTGGGTTGTTTTTGATATCAAATCGACACTGAATTGGATACTGCAATGGATCTTGCCTACCTTACAGTGTTGGTGAATGGCCTGCCTTGCAGGGCTGGTGTACAGCCATTTTCAGGCCTTGCTGATGAGCTTGGTAAAGCAAGGGGGAGGAACCACAGGCAGCTCCATCTTGGGAAGAGCAAGCCTGATGGGATGTTGAAAAATGGAGGGCGTTGCTTAACAACTGGAGAGGGGAGGAGCCAGAAGAGTGTTAGAGCTATGCAGACAGAAGTTTTATTCAGTTAGTGAGTCAGTTAGTCAATAGTTCAGTAGTCAGTCAGTATTGGGAGATAGTGTCAGTTAGGTTTTTGGAGTCAGTGTGTGTTAGCATCAACTAAAGCTGGGAACTGTGTTCTTGTGAAGCCTCTTTGAGGAGGAGAGTTAGTAAAGTTAGCCTTCATGGAAAAAGTGCTAAATACTAGACTAGCCTCTAGGGAAATAGAGTGCTGAGAATAGTGCCTCTGTGAAGGGAGTGTTTTATGGTGTGTTTTAAAAGGAAAGCTCTGTCTGTTCCTTTAAAGAACTTAAGTCAAGATACCTATCTGTTTAAGCAACCATCCTGTTATTGTTACTGAAACCATTACGCATCTTTACTGATTAAGAACAAATGAACAAATTATTGTTTTTCCTCACTTAAAGTGTCTCGTGTGACTCTAAATATCCTAACACAGAGGAGGCTCCTGAATATAACACTGGTGGCAGCATTAGTAGTGGTAACGGGTTCAAATCCTTCATATTTTGGGTGGCAGCTGAAAGCAATCCTTTGCAGATACCCTTAATATCATTAAGTGTGCTTTCACTAATTAACCAACCCATGATCATACACACCCTTGAAACCCCACATTCTTGAACTACTGCTGGTGCTTTACTTCTATATTTCTGTTTTTATTTTCAGTGCAAGTGTGCAATTCCAGTTTTAAAAGGGTAAATATTATATAGAAATTAAAAGAAAAATAGCCAGCCTAGGAACAGAGGGGAAGAGGAGAAGAATTCTGGTCCATTTACTGGCAGTCTGCTGGCACAGAAGTAGAAGGGAGCTATCACACTATGATAAGTGGGCACTTTCTGGGATTGGGAGGTGATATAAATAGAACCCATTAAGTAGGGAAATCATGGAGAGGGGGAGGCAGATTGACAATTAGATACACATGGTATAATGCAGCTTCATTGATAGACATCCTACCTTATATGCTAAAGTCCTCATTGTCATTTGTAGGCTTAAGATCAAGATAATGTTCAGTCACTATTTCTTTCTAAGTCTGAAGTACTATTCTGCCCAAATATAGTGGAAGGTTGTTATAAAATCTTGTAATAAGGGAGCCACATGATCTTTCTTAAACATACATTAGTGTCTCGCTTATCCAACAAAAATGGGCCAGCAGAAAGTTGGATAATGGCCCCATGTAAGCCGCCCCGAGTCCCCTTGGGGGGAGATGGGGCAGGGTATAAAAATAAAGTTGTTGTTGTTGTTATTATTATTATTATTATTATTATTATTATTATTAGTTGGATAATAAGGAGGGATTAAGGAAAAGCCTATTAAACATAAAATTACATTATTATTTTACAAATTAAGCACCAAAACATCATGTTTTACAACAAATTGACAGAAAAAACAGTTCAATACATGGTAATGTTATATAGTAATTGCTGTATTTATGAATTTCGCACCAAAATATCGCAACATTTACTACAAAAATATTGACTACTAAAAGGCAGACTGCGTTAGATAATACAGAACACTGGATAAGCAAAGGTTGGATAAGCGAGACTCCACTGTACATGGAAATAACATTAACATGCCTGAAAAGGCATTTAGGAACCCGGAACGCCAGACAGAAAGGTAGTGGCAAAAAGAGGATGTTCCAGGTGGTGGCAGCAGCTTCAAGACTCTGTGGTGCCTGGAGAAGGAGGAGGAGTGCCCGGCTGATGGCCCAGTCATTCCTGCCATTTAGCTGTAGATCCTGCTTCCTGGGCAACACTCAGAGTTCCTCCCCTCCCCCCCCCCCAGCTCAGTCCAATGCAGTTCACAACTGGCTTAATTTATGAGGTATTCAAAACCTCCCCTTTGGCCTGATGGAGGGGTGTGGCTTTCCCTATTCCTACTGCATGTCTTCCTGATGTGTCAGGCTTGAGATGTTGCACGCGGTACATTTGAGAACAAATCCATATTTTGTAAAGTGCACCTTCAAAATTTATTTATTTACAATATTTATATCCTACCCCGAGGGGGACTCAAGGCGGCTTACAAACAGCACTTGTGCAGTGCCTTGAGCATAAAACACAGACATGAATAAAATTATTAAAATTAAACAGACATAAAAACATAATTAAAATTCATTCCAATATGAGACACGCCATCCAAACACATGGTCTAAAGCCGTTCCATAGTCCATTGCACAATTGAGGTATACATTATGTTTGATGGCATACTATACTTGAATAAATACAGGTGTGTTTTATACAACATTTCAATAATAGTTACAGAACATATCCTAATACCTGAATATATATAATTGAATTATAAATGTTTTTACTTGCATGTGAGTTCAGAAAGTACAAATTAGGTAAATTAGTATTACATGCAAGCCAAATAAATGTCTCTCTCAACACTTGAGACTGCCAGTTCACCAAATGATAGCAGCACAGTAAAATGTAACTTGGTTACAACAATCTGCATTTATTCATGGATCCTAATTACTGGGGTTGGGGGTGCTACGTTAAAATCTGTACAAAAGTGTGGTTGGAGACATTTTTTTCAAAGAATTTTAATGACATTCCATTGAAACTGTACTAGTAGGTTGTTTGAAATTTAAGGATTTCATTAGACAGGGCTTTGGAAGCAACCTAGGATGCTTTCCTTCCAGTCCAGTGACAGATGAGCATGCTGTTTATTCCATGATGTCAGCGGGCTTCCGAGTTTGGCCTCTCCCACAACTGGAATGGAAATGTGATGTGATGCTTCCCTCCCAACATGGGAATCTTCCCGTGCTGTGCTGGCTCCAATGGAACTTCCCATGACGCTAGGTCAAAACTTCCCATGTGTGATGGGAGAAGCATCACCACGAGGGAGTGACATGGAGACTGATGGATTCACCCCACTGCCCCTCTGTTCAGTGGCAAAGTCAGGCAAAGCAGGACACTTCACCTGGGTCATGTGATAAGGTTGTAAATGTCAGAACAACAAAATGCATAGAGCACAAAAATGACTTAAGACTCTACATTCTTTTAATAATTAAAATACTAAAGTATTATAATGTGAGACATTCTCTATCCACTGCAAAGAAGATGTATAGGGAACACAACTGGTTTTCATTACAGCAAAAACTGCCACACTTCTGAATTGCCTACCAGAGAGTTTAAATCAACACATTTCCTTAGTTAAAACATCTTAGCAAAGGGCTAAATTGATCAAATTGCAAGGATTGTGTGAAAGTTGTAAACACTGAGAGAATGTTTTCCCCCTGAGCTTGAAATCAATTTCCTCTTTTCCATATATACAGTTAACAAAGACCATTTATATTGAATCCTCTAGTGAAGGCTTTTAATTTTATTTTCAGTGTTGCCACATGAAGCCAAAATGTTTTTATATACTGCAAGTAGGCAAGCTGTCATATTTACATGCAGATACCACTCTGAATCCTACTAATAGTCCCAAATAGATTAAATGTATTGGATTTTGTATTAAATGGTGACTTGGTAATTATGTATGCTCTATTTATTCAGGAGCAATGGCAATGGCTTTTGGAGTCATGCTCTTAATGGCTTTGAATGGCTGTCAGGATTAACTACTGTTTATTTGAATGACCCTTTTCCATTACAGGCAATTGACATGTGCATGGACACATCACCTTTTTTCTAATTATAGGTCACTTTTTTCATCCAGGGATAAACCTACCTGAAGCATCTCTTTTAAAAAAAATGTACAACAGAATGTATCACCTTTTTCTTGGCTGTACTCCTATGCCTTCACTATTAGTCTATAATAAAGTTTTTGAGATGAAGGTAGAGAGATGAACAGTATAACTGCTTTTGTTGTCGACTGTGTTTTAGGGGATCGGGCCCTTAAGGAGAGACCCGATCCGGTCATGAGAGAACGGACCTTGGCGGAGCCAAAAAGAGAATTACGAGCCGCAATACAACCTGAAGCCGTAATGAAGAAGGTCCGCCAAAGTTGAAGGAAAATCCCCCAAGGAGTCTTTATTGAGCAATTCAGCTGAAGAGGACTCTAGTAGTGATCATTCGGTCTACTAGGGTACCATACAATCAAAATAAAGCCATATTTATACAAAATTTCAGTCTGACAGCCCTTTGAATTTCCCGCCCTGCTCCCCCGCCCATCTGATCGTTGATAGGCTAGAAGGTTGAACGAGGCGGGCTTTCGTTTCCCGCCTTGCTCCGTTGGCCCAATAGGAAGCTGCCTTTTGTCTCTACTCGGGCCAACCAGGAAAGAGAAGGCGGGAGTTATTGAAACAATGAGGTGACAGGGCAGGAACTGTTGGATTAAGTCCTGCTAGACCGATTTCTAAAGAGTGCTTAATTTATTAATGGCAGCAATCAAGGGTGTCTGGGTTTCTGTCACGTATACAGATTTTAGATATGCCTTGGGGTGTCAGAGATGGAAGCAAAGATGGGTGGTGATGAGCCATATTGACAGGCTCTGCAGGGCGCCTTCCTGAGGTGTCCTGGTTTTTCCTTTGGGTGAGATATGACAATGTTTGCCTTGGGGCGAATCACCTTTAGGTCAACACTCCGAATTCGGCGACTCAAGCCCTATATTGTCCATGCAATTTGAATTTAATTGGATTTAGCGGTGGCAGATTGTCCTTTTGTTTTTGGGAAAGGAAGCCTGGGTCATAGGAAATGGGATAAGTTCTGGGGTTCAGGTTGAGTTCAAAATATTTCCTATTTGATTTCATGATTTGACAACTATATGAAATAAAATGAAAAATAAAATAAAGTTGGAATATAAACCATGCTGGGAAAAATACATATTTTCCGGGGATCCCAAAGAGTACAAATACATATAGGCAGATAGATAGCTTTCATGGAAATAAGGGAGAATCCATAAAAGTGAGTTACATTGCATAAAGGGGAATCATGAATGATATAAACAATTGAAAATATTTGATAAGAACGAAGTTCATAACATCTGGAGAACCCAACATGGAAATTCATAAAAGTGGAGTTTTAGCAGCATGATTTTACAATTCATGAAGTTGTTATCTCTTGCCTCAGAGTGCAGGGATAATCCACAGTAAACTCCAGTAAAAAGTCTCAATCACCTTCTACTATAAATATATGGAATATAGAACATAAAGTTTTGATTTTTGAACTATCTTTTACAAAGTCCTGGGGGGGAGGGTGGTCACCTCGATCACATTTTCCCCCCTTCGGGGCTTGGAAATGGCTATGAACATTTCCCAAAGCCCCGACATTTCACTGCATGCAGGGCCTCTGCCTTGGTAGATCAGATTGTGTCTTTTTGTTGGAGGGCAGGAGCTTGAAGAGGTGAAAGCTGAGGTTCAGCCAGTGGTGGGTGATCCCATGGTGTTGAAGCAGATGTCCCTTGGTCTGGAGTCATAGGGCATGGGTGGAGGTAGAAATGGTGTTCAAAGCTTGTGGAGGCTTTGGGTAGTCAGCGTGGAGCGTGTGGAGGTCCTGTGTGGGTCCCCAGTGGAGAAGATGACGATTTGAAGCACGTGGTAGAATTTTTCCACTTGGCCACAGGCGGCGGTCTTTTGGCCTCCTGGGGGCGCTGGCTTCTTCCGGCTGCCCCCCCCCTTGGCAATTGGGGAGGAAGGAGACTGGGCACAACTTTTATCCCACTTCACAGCACGGTGCCTCTTGGTGACCGCAGGCAGGTCCAGCACTCCAACAGGGGAGACAGAAAAGATGGGATAGAGAGTACCTAGGGAAACTAAGAAGGAGAGATTATAAGCCCCCCTCCCTCCCCTGGTGGGGTTAGTCAGGGAAGTCACTCATACCTTGTGAGGGCTCCAGCAGTCCTGGGGTTCTTCTTTGGTACAGCTCTGGTGAGGGCGGAACATCCTTCCCTCATGGTGGTCACTGGTAGAATCCTGTTCACTTCTTCTGGGACATCTTCTGCCATGGCGGCCAATTCTGTCCCCTGGTGATGTCATGAGGGCCTCCTTGGCAGCGTCAAAGGCAGACCTGCACTCAGTAGCCCTTTGCCAGGGCAGAACCAGGCCAGCTGGAGGGCACCATACGGTGGTCTGGCCATAAAAGCCTGCCATGTGCAAGAATCCTTTCAGCAGTGTCTTAGTCTCTAGCCCCTGAGCCAGGCAGATGGGGCTGCTTCCCCTGTGGGGGTCTCAGATCAGCCCCAGGTGGGACTGTCTCTTCTGGGTGACTGGGGGTCCGGGCTTACCCTCACAGAACCATCTCCAATGGCCTCTGGGTTCTAGCTGCTGCATGAAATCCACAGCACACTCCGAGAGCCCTTACCCAGGTCTTAGAACTGTTCATGGTGGCAGGTATGGATTATGGGTCTTGCAGTCTGGTCTGATGTCCTCAGTCAGGTGGTTGGGTCCGGTCCTCTGGATCTCTTCAGCTGTGCCTGGAAGGTCCCCTGGACTCTGTAGTGCCCTCCTCATATTTAAAGGCAGTTAGAGGGATTTTTAAAACATTCACACACATGCACTCAGGGAAAGGGAGGGAGAAGGACCCAAAAGGAAGAAAAGAGATTGTTGGGGAACTGTGGAGAGTGAAAGAGTGCCTTTACTATAAAAGTAAACCAGGATTTTGACTGTATGTTTATAAGGAGAAATGGGGATGCTGGGAGTCCCCTTCACAGGGGAAGGAAAGGGGGGGAAGCTTTGAAAAAGGAGAATGTTGAAGTGCATTTTGGCCTAGGAAAACATGAAGTGGAAGAGAGAGAGAAAAAAAAAACTCACATATAGAAAATACATCCATTCTTCCACCCCCCCCTTTCTCCCTAAGATAAGGGAGGTTTGAGGAGAGAGAGACAAGAAAAAGTTAAAACCACAGAAGCAGCAGGATTTCTCTGGGGGGGCCACAAATATTAGGGCTTGAACCTTTGAAAATAGGGAGGTGAGATGGCACAGAAGAAAAGGGAGAGAGAGAGAGCATAGCACTAAGCTAGTCCATTCCAGCCCTCCTTCCCAGAAAACTATATATCACTGGTGGCTTTTAAGGCAAAGGGGTGAGTAGAGAAGAGTATACAGCCCACACATTACATAAACACACAAAATTTAACCAACACTTTTCTGGGAGTCCCCCTCCCCCACCCAAATCCTTTGCCATGCTTCCCAGATGGGAGAGAAAGAAAAGGGGAAATTAAGAAACAGAAGCGGCTAAAGGAATGCCCCCCCCCCATTTGTAAGGACCAAAGGAAAATATAAGACAACACTGCAGTAAAACGTTAGGGATAGTGTCTAGAAAATGGGAACAAAGGGAAATAAGGGATTTTAAAAGGTGAGAAGAGAGGAAGGAGAGGAGAAATGGATTTGAGATTTGAGAGAGAGAGATTTTCACTCAGGCCGGGGAAGAGAGAGAGAGAGAGAGAGGAAAAGAAAAGGGTACAAATTGAGGGTAGGCAAGGCAGAATATCAAGTTGGAGAAGGTTTGATTTGAAAGAAGGAAGGGATCCTTGGAGAACTATAGATCTTGGTGGGAGGCTTCAGGACTGAATCTTCTCCCCCCTTTGCCCCTCCAAAAACAGGAAGAGAAAAAAAGTGTCCTCTTTGCACAATCTCCCCGTGGCCCCTCCTTCTCCTCTCTCTCCAAGAGAGGAATGAGCGCAGAGAGAGAAAGAGCCTGGTGGGGGCAAGAGAAGGAGGGGGATGGTGGGGTTATTCTTCCCATCTGAGGAAAACTCAGAATGTGGCAGGAGTTGAGTGGCAGGGGCAGATACAATTTTTGGGGGGGCGGGGCATCAGGCTTCAATGGAACGGCTGGGATGGAGGCTGAGAGAGAGAGTGTTAGTAAAACCCCTAACCCATTGTATGCACAGTCATTCAAGAAGAGATCAAACAAGAGAGAGAGACAGGAACAGAAAAGATAGATCAGGGAAGAAAACCATGAAAAGGAACCAAACTTGGCTCCCAACATTTAAAAGACAGGCAAATTCCAAAATCAGGACAACAAACAAAGAATATTACTCAGAGAACAGGGGAACCCCAGGCAGGACTCAGCCAGTCCCTGAAGATGGAAGGTTTTCCATAAATACACGATAACCCCCAGAGAGGGAGAGGCTGAGAGAGAGTGGAAGGTTGGGGAGTGGAGGGGTTGGGAGGAGGAGAGAGAAGGGATGGTTGGGGGGGGCTGAGAGAGAATAGAAGGCTGGAGAGTGGAGGGGGGATGAGGCTGAGAGAGAGTAGAAGGTTGGGGAGTGGAGGGGGGATGAGGCTGAGAGAGAGTAGAAGGTTGGGGAGTGGAGGGGGATGAGGCTGAGAGAGAGTAGAAGGTTGGGGAGTGGAGGGGGATGAGGCTGAGAGAGAGTAGAAGGTTGGGGAGTGGAGGGGGGATGAGGCTGAGAGAGAGTAGAAGGTTGGGGAGTGGAGGGGGGATGAGGCTGAGAGAGAGTAGAAGGTTGGGGAGTGGAGGGGGGATGAGGCTGAGAGAGAGTAGAAGGTTGGGGAGTGGAGGGGGGATGAGGCTGAGAGAGAGTAGAAGGTTGGGGAGTGGAGGGGGGATGAGGCTGAGAGAGAGAAGAAGGTTGGGGAGTGGAGGGGGGATGAGGCTGAGAGAGAGTAGAAGGTTGGGGAGTGGAGGGGGGATGAGGCTGAGAGAGAGTAGAAGGTTGGGGAGTGGAGGGGGGATGAGGCTGAGAGAGAGTAGAAGGTTGGGGAGTTTCTGGAGCTATGGGTAATGTTTTGAAAACAAACAGAAAAGAAGAGGGAAAAAGGGGATTGAACTGTGACTCAAAAATTCAAAAACAGATAGCTTTTAAAAGGAGGGAGAGAGGGGAAAATAATTCTTTGGAAAACTATTGACCCAATATTCAGGCTTCAGATAAAACAGAGGATGGCAATGGATGTTTTATGGTCTCTGAACAGTCAGTTCCCCCTTTTCCACCGTTCCCCCCTCCTTCCCCTGATGGTCCTCATCTCCCCACGGCCCCTCCTTTCCCCCTGTTCCTCTTGACAAAAGGACGAGCAAGAGGAAGAGAGAGAGATTAAGGGAGGGGGGCCGCAAGGGGGGAGGAGTTTTGGGGTGGAATGGGAGAAGGCTTAGAGGGATTTGGTTGGGGGGGGGGGGGTGGAAGGATTTCGAGAAGAATGGCTGAGAGAGTGTGACTTGAGAAGAGGAACAGTGTCTTGGATCAGGTGTGTTTCGGGGTGAGAGGGGAGGGGGCTGGGAGCCCTCCTCCATGTTAGACTGGGCTGAACTCTCTGGAGGGAGGGGAATTTCTTTGGGGGGGGATCCCTGAAGTAAGGGTTCCCTTGGAAGGCCAATTTGGGAGTCCTGGATCAGTGTAGGACTCAGGGTGAGGAGAAAAAGTAGGGATAGGGATGGGGCAGAGGGCCTGGGCTGATGGGGTGGGGGAGAAGGCAAGCAAATGTGTCCAGAAAATCCTCTGGAGGAGGGGGTAAGGGGAAAGGGTCTAGAGAAGAATCTTTGGGGGGGTTGTTTTTGGAGCCCAAATCTCTGCATGGGAAGACGTGGACCCCCCTCCCCCCTCCCATTCTCTCCCTGGCTTAGGGCCATGAACATCGCGGCATAAGCAAGCTGGGACCACTTGCCCTCCCCATGGCAATGGCTCTGGAGTCTCAAGATGAGACTCTCATCCACACTGCCATGTGGGGGGGGGCAAGCTGTTCCCCCTTCAAGGGCCACAAGGGGCCACTTATGCACGCTGAGTTGGCCCAACCTGGCCTGCACCATGTTTTTCGATGCAAACCCACCCCAATTGGCCAGGATCTTACCCAATGGAGAATCCCTGGGGATGTCTGCTGGGGTGGGACACCCTAGCCGTGCTGAACAAACACCCATCCTTAGCTCAGCCCCTGCCTACACCGACAGTTAATGGAGTAACGACTCACCCAACCGGTAGGATGCAGCTCGTCCTTTCAATAGTCCCCTCCACTAAGGCTGGATGGCTAGCGTCCATAGAATCCGTAGGTGACCCGGGAGCACAACCGTTTCCCTACCCTACGATCCTTGAACCTGCAATCTGCAAGCTAGACTGCTCTCACACGCTTTTAGGTGCCTAGATGTTCCCGCGTTTCACCAGGATTTGTTACCGAGCTCTGATCCGAAGTGCAATACCTCCAGAGCTCCTCCCACCTGGGTCTTAACAACGGAACCGGTTCCTTTTCAGGGCGTCCCCTGTTTCACGTTGGCGCCTTTCCTTCGAGGAGCTAAAAATCTGCTTCCTCCTATCTGGCTCCTTTGTTCAGTACCCTGAATCAGATCTAGAGAGAGAAAGGGACTGCCAGAGAAATTTGGATGTGAAATGAGGTCAAATTGTTGGTCGGAGGGCCCTCCTTGCAACTGTTTCTCTCCCCAACCTGTTCCAGAATATCTGGACCAAGGTCGCCGCTTGGAATTTTAGCCTAAAATTGATTTTTGGAACTTCCAAGCAAGTCCCTTCGTGGTAAAGCCAAATTATGTTGTCGACCACATTTTAGGGGATTGGGCCCTTAAGGAGAGACCCGATCCAGTCATGAGAGAACGGACCTTGGCAGAGCCAAAAGGAGAATTACGAGCCGCAATACAACCTGAAGCCGAAATGAAGAAGGTCCGCCAAAGTTGAAGGAAAATCCGCCAAGGAGTCTTTATTGAGCAATTCAGCTGAAGAGGACTCTAGTAGCGATCATTTGGTCTACTAGGGTACCATACAATCAAAATAAAGCCATATTTATACAAAATTTCAGTCTGACAGCCCTTTGAATTTCCCGCCCTGCTCCCCCGCCCATCTGATCGTTGATAGGCTAGAAGGTTGAACGAGGCGGGCTTTCGTTTCTCGCCTTGCTCCGTTGGCCCAATAGGAAGCTGCCTTTTGTCTCTACTCGGGCCAACCAGGAAAGAGAAGGCGGGAGTTATTGAAACAATGAGGTGACAGGGCAGGAACTGTTGGATTAAGTCCTGCTAGACCGATTTCTAAAGAGTGCTTAATTTATTAATGGCAGCAATCAAGGGTGTCCGGGTTTCTGTCACGTATACAGATTTTAGATATGCCTTGGGGTGTCAGAGATGGAAGCAAAGATGGGTGGTGATGAGCCATATTGACAGGCTCTGCAGGGCGCCTTCCTGAGGTGTCCTGGTTTTTCCTTTGGGTGAGATATGACAATGTTTGCCTTGGGGCGAATCACCTTTAGGTCAACACTCCGAATTCGGCGACTCAAGCCCTATATTGTCCATGCAATTTGAATTTAATTGGATTTAGCGGTGGCAGATTGTCCTTTTGTTTTTGGGAAAGGAAGCCTGGGTCATAGGAAATGGGATAAGTTCTGGGGTTCAGGTTGAGTTCAAAATATTTCCTATTTGATTTCATGATTTGACAACTATATGAAATAAAATGAAAAATAAAATAAAGTTGGAATATAAACCATGCTGGGAAAAATACATATTTTCCGGGGATCCCAAAGAGTACAAATACATATAGGCAGATAGATAGCTTTCATGGAAATAAGGGAGAATCCATAAAAGTGAGTTACATTGCATAAAGGGGAATCATGAATGATATAAACAATTGAAAATATTTGATAAGAACGAAGTTCATAACATCTGGAGAACCCAACATGGAAATTCATAAAAGTGGAGTTTTAGCAGCATGATTTTACAATTCATGAAGTTGTTATCTCTTGCCTCAGAGTGCAGGGATAATCCACAGTAAACTCCAGTAAAAAGTCTCAATCACCTTCTACTATAAATATATGGAATATAGAACATAAAGTTTTGATTTTTGAACTATCTTTTACAAAGTCCTGGGGGGGAGGGTGGTCACCTCGATCACATTTTCATCTTCTGTAGTTGTAGCAAAGAAAATGGTTTTAGGTCCCAGGAACAAAGCCAGTTTTCTTTCTAAAAAGTAGAAAAATGCAAGCTGTTGATGATCATTACCCCCTGCTTATGGTGTAGCTGAAAACAGTTGATGCTTTGAACTAACATGAGAAAAGAAACACCGTAATTTCCCAGTTTAAACACCAAAGGCTGACTGCAGTCTACACAGATTAATGGGTGTAGATGAATCATATAGGAATTTGAGTCATGGAATTCCAACAAAGATGATTGCAAAATCATGCAGTCATCTTTATATTGTTTATACCATACATTGAGAATCAGGTAAAGATCCTCGAAGTGGATGGGGATAGGTTGCCTGATCAGAGCCCTTATGAACAAAATAACTTTAGAGATATGGAAAAGCAAAATCCACAGGTTAAGACCTATGAAATGTATGGGCCTCTTGGGGCTTGGAGAGGAAAAAAACAGAGAGATAATACATCACAAAATAAATATTGATCTGCCAGCAGCACTTACGGCAGCTGCTCAATTGTGGGGGGAATTGTGTATCTTGCAGTGGATCTTTCTTAGTTCTGAGTGGCCATGGAGAACTATATTTTCATGTCATTTTACCAGTTGTCTTCTAAAAAGGATTTTCCACTCAACAGAAGTCCAGTTAGCTCCTCCATCTGAAATCTGCTTAAATAAGTTAATCCTAGGATATTGGTAAATTTTGTTAACTAATAATTTGTTCCATTTGTTTTAACAATGATACACAGTTTCTGATTTTGTTTCTCCTGCCCTCTAGTTCAGTTAGGAACTAGAGGTTTTTCTGCTTTTCACTGCCTAGTCTAGAAACAAGACTTACCTAAGCCTTGGACTTGCTATCACTGCTGTAAGTACTGGTGAAAATACTCACTTTGTATTAACAAAGGCTAATGAAAAAAAACTACATATAACAAATACAGTCAGAAATCATTGGGGTATCTTTTCCCATATTATTTGCAATTGCAATCTCAAATATATCCAAAAAAAATCCTTTAATATGTAAAGAATTCGCCTTTCACTTATTTATTTATTTATTTATTTATTTATTTATTTATTTATTTATTTATTTATTTATTTATTTGTTTGCTTGCAATATTTATATGCCGCCCTTCTCAACCCTGAGGGGGACTCAGGACGGTTCAGTGTTGTCAACAATTCAATACTCTCGATAAAAAACAGTATAAAACATCAAAGTTGACCTTCCCCTAATAAAACATAAAACATTATTAAACACATAAAATAACAGCATATATCACACAAAGACATAGCCATTGTCTGTAAACAGTCCTGGATCATTGCACTTTCAACTTTCACTTTAATTTTAAATATTCCTATGAGTAAAGTAATTTACATTACTTTGCTCAGCCCCCCCCCCCCCAACACACACACCTGAAAGATATGACAATTGATCTCAGATAAGGGACTGTTACTCAGTAGCAGCGTGCATGTTTTGCATGTCAAAGAGCCCAGGTACAATCCTGTCATCCCTGGTTACAATGATCTGGTAGTAAATGAAAGAAAAGATTTTTCTCCTAAGGCTCAGTAGAGAGCCACTGCAAATCATAGTTAACAGACAATACATCTGAGCTGGCATGAGGTAGAGCCTGTGCTTTTCAATGGAGAAGAACTTCTATGAAAGCGATGGCAGACTAGCTCTTTTCTCAGACTTTAGAAACTGTGACAGAAATTCAAGACTTCTTTGAAATGCCCCTTTTCTCAAAGAACAGATCGACTGTGTTCAATACTACTGCCTACAAAAAGTAAGTGGATATCGTCTGTTCCCCCAACAGAAAACTATTCGCATCCTCTCAAGAAAAATGGGTGTGCTTTTTATTTTGATGGAACTTTGCCTTAAAGGCCATCTGTCTTACTGAGGCAAGAAGCAGTTTGCTAAAAACACAAAGAATCAGGAAAGGGAATACAATGTTAAGATGTACCGATGTAGACAAACTACTCAATAAGCCTAGTGGCTGATATGCAAAAATCTGGAAGTCATACAAGGCCACAAGAGTTGATATTATTCAATATATTTTTGACTGCCTATCTTATCAAGATCTGTCTCCTGCTTCATAAAGGGACATCTGGAACTACAGGTGTATAGGTCTCCTCTGAGGACCCATTCAGATAGTACCTTTATCCCAGGAGCTTCCGGTTTAAAATGGAGGGTGGCCAAACGACGCCTCCAGTAAAAGAGGATTGATTCAAGACAAAGCAGAAAACACACTGCATTATCCCAAATTAATTAGATAGCCCATTAAAGCCATGTTTTTGTGAAAGGTCCATGTCTGATGAGCTATGGTCCTAACTCAAAGGGCCGGCATTAGGCCTTGCAGCACACTTCCTGGAATGTACCAATTATGTGTGAAGAAGTGAGTGGGGGCAATTGCTCCTGCCTTCCCCGGTCTCCTCACATGTAATTGGCACATTCCAGGAAGTGTTCTGTAAGGCCTAATGCTGGCCTTGTGAGTTATTTTCTTTTTAAAGGCTTTTCTGAAGGGGGGGGGGGGCTTTTGCATTCAGGTGCCATGCCGGAAGGCCCAGCAGAGCATCCAGACACCCTTCCCCCCAGGAAAGCGTGGACATTGGGGGAGGTGTCTGGACTTCAAACCGGGTGCAATCTAGTTTAAGAAGCGCAATTGAACTCGGGTTAAAGTGCTGTCTGGAACCGCCCTGAGAATCATACTTATCAATATAATCTTTGATCAACCATGTCATATTTTCAAAGAAGGTACTGTACATCCCTTTGATTCACCATTCTGTGAAATGATATGGGTTTTAGTAAAACACAGAAAGCAACAAAGAACATTTGGTCATTAATTTCCCTCTGCAAGCTGCCTGACAAAAGGCTTATTCTCCAGAGTTACCAGGGAAATGGCAGTGTGAGAATTGTCAGGGGCTTCCTGGCTATTGTTATAGGAAAGGCACACAAAGTGCATCTTGCTTTCCTGAACCGTTATCCTACTTTTATTTGGAATCATAAAAGAATAAAAGACAATAACAAAAATGTCATAGTATATCTTTTTGAGCTACATGAAACCCTATATTCTAGCTCAAAGTTATCACTCCAAAACTACATGTGTCATAGTTGTTGTTTTGAGATGTGAGATATGTACTGGTTATAATATGCTTGGTCCCAGGGATTCCACCTATTCATCATGAGCTCTCTAGAATTTGGCATGTTGTTTTCTATTTGTATCTATCAACACTGCAATGAGTCAAGAAAGTCTGGCTCTGGATCCCCAGTGAATCAATGAAGGTCTACTTTCTTACATCCAAGTACTTTGCAAGTTTTTCTGTGTTTCAAAAGAAACAAAAAGTCCTGCCAGTGGCATGTGCGTCACATAAAAGTATTTCATCCAGTTGTCACTATTCTGTGGTATTTTACATTCTATAGGAAAAAAATGAAATGGATAATTAAATATGCATTTTAACACTGTTATTCTCAAAAGGCATTTCTAAATGTTAGGGATATTTATTATTTCAACCATTGGCATTTCAATCATATTTTGTATTTGACTTTTGTTTGAAAAGCCAAAGGTTGTAATTAGAACATTTGAGAAATGCAGGACTGCAGTGTGGAATATATTGATTATGATAATTCATATATAATTTACAAATAAATAAATAAATGAAAGGGATAACTATGACCTGCAGAGCTTTTGCAGAGTTATAGCTTCACTCTCGTCTTTGGAAAGCTGATCTGGCCATAATGAGTATTAATGACTTGTGCCTTAATCATATATTGTTCACATTACTCTTATTTCATGCATGTATTGTTGCAATAGCTGACTGGCAAATTTGCCCTATAGTTCTTCCTCCTTTGGCTTTAATTCAGAATAGTGCTGTCCTCAGATGACTGAACCTGCTTTAAAACTTTTTAATATTCAAGTAATTGATACTTTATGGTGCAGAAATCTGGGATTTAGATATTAATATTTGTAAAGTTTTGGAAATACTGCAGAACAAGTTCCTACAAAAAACTTAATTTTCTTCCAAATGGAGATCCTGCAGCATTTTTGCATACAGGATCTGGATGGCCATCAGCCAAAAGAAAAGTAGATTGGGCCCAATTAAGGTACTTTAAATAAATTGCCACCCTATCAAACAACTGCCTTTCAGCATTGTGCTACTTGGAAATTAGTAACAGTCATAATTGGAAATCAAGTCTAGAAAATCTCCTTCATAGTTACAATTTCCCTGAGCTGAATTTTGCCTTGAATGTGAATAAGAGAAAATTAAAAGAATGGCTATTTTAGATAGATTCAAGGAGGGATCTACAATCAATTAAGATCTCAAAATCCTCTCCATGGATTTTATTTTTGAACACTGAACCTTTTAGAGCCAGATACCTGATTAAGCTTAAGCCAGCCTCCTTAAGAATTGCCTTTACTGAACTGCGATCCCTAGTAATGCCTACTGCAGTTTTAGATGGTCATTGAAAAAATGTACAATTCAAAAACAGGCCATGTATTTATAGCCAATGTCAGGTAGAAGACATTGTACATTATATGTTAAATTCTCTTCTATATAGTGACCCCAAAGATAGATTTTCTGAAACCCTTGCTGACAAATGAAAATGGGAACTCTCTTGTAGAGTTGGTTCACTTTTTGTTGAGTAACTCCAATGAATATGTAACCTATAACATAGTCTTTTTTTGCTTTAGCTGCAAAAAAGATCAAAACAAGCTAGATAAAATTGCCATGGAGACTCAAAGTGCTAATTTGATTCCTTCCCCCCCCCCCCCCAACATTTTATCTGTAATTGCTGTAATTTACAGTGCTTTCAATCTTTGTGTAAACATGACAATAACATTTGTTTAGTATATTCTGTTTCTTATTTATTCTCAACAAATAGTTTTGTACATTTTATAGCTTTTTTCATGGCCTTTGGCTAGTATAATATGCATATTGATTGATTGCTAGCATGCCAGACCTGCCAAAATCAACATCACTTTCCTTGCAACCCACTCAGGCTTCACTGATACCCATCTCAAACTGGCTTCACTTCTGCCCATCTCATCCTCCTGACAAGTTCTAAATACTGCTAATGGTCAGATCTCCCAGGACCCACCACAATGTCTTCCCTGAGTCTTGGCTGTTACTGACATCAGTCCCTGTCAAAAAGAATGAAAAGGAAAGAGAGGAAAAGAAGATGAGGGAGGAGGAGAGGGTATTGCTAGCTCCTTTGTAGTGGACAGTAATTAATTAATTATAGATAATTTGATATTGCCCAATCTGATAGTATCACCTAATGTGGTCTACTCTCCCCCCCCCCCCGCAAACCAAGTCTGAAGCGTTTTCACTCCTGGATATAGCATTGGGGCATAAGAGCCCATTTGATTCCTAAATATAGCATCGAGTCATAAGAGTCCCATAGAAACCAAGCCTGGAATGTTAGCATCAGGGCATAAGAGCTCCATAGAAACCAAGCCTGGAGCGTTTTCACTACTGGATATAGCATCGGGGCATAAGAGCCCATTTCACTCCTGGATATAGCATTGGGCATAAGAGCCCCATAGAAACAAATCCTGGAGTGTTTTTACTCCTGGATATAGCATCAGGGCATAAGAGCCCCATAGAAACCAAGCTTGAAGCGTTTTCTCTCCTGGTGTTGTAGCCCAGTCATCAGGATCAGGCCCTTCACAGGAGATGGATGTTGACTCAGATACTGAATTGGATGATGGGCCTCTGCAAGACTGGGATCCAAGCCCAGTGACCTTGCAGCTGCCTGTGGTTCAGAAAGTCAGTTAATTGGGGAAAATTCCGATGATTACCCAAGTTTAGATTCATCAGATGGAGAGGCGGCTGGGGAGGATATATTCTTTGACTGCAGGCAATCTATCTCTCAAGAAAGGAGCCAAAGAGAATGTCTAAGGCGAAGTAGAAGATTAGCTCTCAAAGGCTGTTGAGTCAACTTTCCCTTGTGAAACACGAGGTGCCTGGATTCTCAAGGTAAACAACCTTGAGAATCCCTTAAAGGGACCTCATGCCCATATTTCCTTGCGGAGTCAACTTTGCTTTCCTCTGAAGAGGTGCCCATGTTCCAGTATCCAGCTCCTAGCCTTGTTTCCTGCCTTGTTCCTGTGACTGGTTTCCAGAACTCCAAGCCGCGTTGCATGCCATGACTCTCGAGTAAACCTTACTTTGTTTACCTTGCTTTCCTTTTCCTGATTCAAGATTTTCTATCCAATCCGCACCTTGCCTTGTGACTCTTGAGTATACTTTGCTTTGTTGTTCCAGATTCTTGTTACTCTGGACGAACGCTTCCCATGTGGATTACAGTTGCTGATCTTGTTTGGATCTCTGCTAACTCGGATTACTTGCTGCCTTTGATTCCTGGTGTAGAACTATCGAGTTCTGTCTGTGGATTATAACTTTCTGAGACTTTGCTGGATGATAATTGCACAGTCAAGTGCCTTTTATTATAGACTATATATTTCAGAGACTTTTTAATATTTGCTTGCATATACATTTAATCCTCAATAAACTGTTTTGCTGTTGATACTGGTCTGAGTTTGGTTTTCAAAGTGAGCTCATAAGCCGAGGATACAACACCTGGCTAGCACTGGGCTGTTTTGAGACAGCATGGTGTAGTGTACTGGTTTGAAAGTTGGACTACGATTGTGGCTTGATTCTCCACTCAGCCATGGAAACCCACTGGGTGATCTTGGGCAAGTCACACACTCTCAGCCCCAGAAAACCCAATGAAACAGGAAATAACACTTTCAAACCAGGAACAGATTTCCTTATTCAGAGACCGATGACCTTCTGTCAGGAGTGATTTGATAGTGTGGTATGATTTCTGTTCCTGGTTGATAAATGTCATTTCCTAATTGGTTCTGTCATAAAAAACATGGTGAAATTTGATTACATTGCCAAAACTTTGTCTTTGCGCAAGGGACATCATCCTATAAAAATAGCACATTATGGTTTGTTGAGTCTCTCTCCACCAATTTAATAAAGTTTCAGCCACAAAAACAAAGTTTCTGAAGTAGAACAATGAATTTCAAAGTAAAGACAACCCAATGAAACAGGAAATAACACTTTCAAACCAGGAACAGATTTTTATTATTTTTTTTAAAAAAAAATTATAAAAATTTTGAAAATTTGCCAAAAATCTGAGGATAAGTGAAACATTCATAGATTTGGTGAGCTAACAATGGTAAATGTGTTCTGCCACTGTAGCAAATTTCATTAGGATAGCTCAAAAACTGAGGGAGAGAGAAGCCCCTCAATTTTCCCCATTGACAATAATGTTTTCCTTCATGCGCATGTGCATCCGCCATTAACAAGGTACATACGAAGTTTTGGAAGTTTCGGAAAGTTTTGAACTTTTTGCCTTCAAAATTCAGAAATGATTTTAGAAACGAAGCGCCAGCACCCCCTACTTTCAAAGAGAGTTTAGAACCATTTTTTTCCTGCATCGCACATGCCTAATAGCTATGTCTCCATAGCTCGCTCTGTTGAACTTGTAACTTACATCATCATAATTTTTATACATAATCTGAGACTCTATCCTTTTGTTTGTTTCTTGGAATTAGGTGGCATGTTCAAATTTCTTCTCACGAGCATGTGGTGTACACCTCATTACAGACAAATTAGAGCAAGTGGTGCATATCTTAGTATTTTACCTTTTAATAACAGATTCTAACATGATTTACATTCTTGTCAGGAATTAAATGTGCAGGGACAATTTACTCCACTTAAGGGATCATATTTCCAAAGCTGCATATGACTAGGTGCAGGGAGATTTGTCCAGTCTTAACATTTGCGGGAGGAATGGGGAGTAAAATAAATTAGACTTAATTGATAATTCATATATTAAGGTTTTTAAGATCATCGGGTGGTGTTTCAGCTATGAATAGGTTTTTAATTATTTTAATTATTGTTATTAATTTTATTTAAACCCCGCCTTTCTCCCCATGGGGACTCAAGGCAGCTAACAATCCCACACTAAACAAGTTTGAAAAGTGTAATACAAAAATTATTATTATTATTATTAAAAGTTAGGAATTTAACTGTTTATTTTTAATACTATTACTATTTCTATTTTAATGTTTGTATGCTTTTAATTGAATTATATCAGTTTTATATCAATTTTACCGTAATCCGTTTTGGTCTCTTTTTTGGACAGAAAAGGCATAGTAATAATGATGATGATGATGGTGATGATGATGATGATGTTGATGTAATTCATACATCTTTACCCAGGAGCAAAGATTTCATTTTGTGTACCACTCTCTTATTGTGGTGTTTCCAAGCTTAACTTACCTTTCAGTTGGGGCTGCCTAACAACAAAATCAAATTTTAAGTTAAAGAATGAGAGAGTTAACTTATATATTGTGCTGGGGTTTAACTGCCAGAACCTGGGAAGGCTGCAGAATACTACACGGTTCAACAACAAAGGTGCTAACAATTTCTGCCTTCTTTGATCTGCACCCCAAAAGTAATTTCCTTCTGTCAAATAGGTTGGCAGGGTAAACAAAAATAAAAAATGAATGCAGAATAATTTGTACTGTATGTCTTAAGGGATATAGTCAATTACCAGTGGCACCAGTGAGTACTGGTGACTCTCAGGAATAAGCTAAAGAAACTGCCAGAAATACTATTCAAGTGTGCAAACAGCAAAAGAAGAGAAAGAAGAGAAGGTGACTTGAAAGCAAACAACAAATGATATGCATCAAATTAACTTAGGTTTGCAAATAAGTGCAAGAGTTTCCACTGGCATTTCTAATTGGGATTAATCCATCATGACACGTGTCTACTGGCTGTATCCAAAAATAAAAAATGTTTATTAAAGTTCTAATGAAGTGACAAGCAGAAGAAACAGCAAGTACGCATTTATTCTCTATTGCAAACTGCATTCACCGCCAATACAATATTTAGGTGTGAAACTTTCTAAAGATTGCAAGTTCCAAAGTAAATTAACTTATTTTTAATTATTACATTACTCCATACTTGGAAAAACATGTTATAAAGTTGATTGAACAAGGGCATGAATTGAAAGGATTTGTCAATCATGATGATGCCTAGGCCAGGAACTAAGCATGGTCTCAACAAATTTAAATTATTAAAATGAGTTAAAGTGGCCATGAACCAATTTCTCAAATTTACCATTAAAAATTATTGAATGAGTGAGTGAGTGAATGAATGAATGAATGAAACTTTATTAATAGCCCACTCTATCTCCCCAAAGGGACTCAGGGCAGCTTACAACAAATACACAGTGGCAAACATTCAATACCAAACAATTATATGCAAACAAATAAAAACAATTCCATAAATAACTGAATAACTCAAGTAAACCAAATATGATACAATACACATAACTCCACACATATTGAATTATTAAAATCTCATTAAAACATTTCTAGAATTAGGTTAAAATTGTTGGAGGGGATGGTAAACTGAAGATTAACAGGGTGGATATTATTCATGTTGTGCTGCATGGAGTATTGAACAGAATATAAGAAACATCAACCTACGAAACAATGCAATGTCTGGAATAAAGAATATTCTCTTATTCTTGAGCTTGTGAAAGACTCAGTCTTTTAATGCCCAAATTAATATTAATACAACATCAGCCTAAACAGTCTAACATAAATCATGAATTAGGTATCTACTACCTCCCTCTGTGACTGAGTCACCATGATTAAATCCATACCTCGAGAAGCCTGACTTGGTCACAGTGGTTCATGCCTTGGTTACATCTAGACTGGATTACTGTAATGGACTCTATGTGGGGCTGCCCTTGAAGATGGTCTGGAAATTCTAACTAGTTCAAAGATCCGCAGCCAGACTCCTGACAGGAGCTAGTTATTGGAATTGAACAACTCCCCTACTAAAACAGCTCCACTGGCTGCCGATTAGTTGCCAGACCCAATTCAAGATGCAGGTTATAATCTATAAAGCCCTAAACAGTTCGGGCTCTGCCTATCTTCACGATCATATCTCCCCTTATGTCCCAACATGGACCCTCAGATCTTCTGGTGAGGCCCTTCTCTCGATCCTACCATCTCAGATACAGTTGATGGGGACAAAGGGAGAGGGCCTTTTCAGTGCTGGCCCCCCACCTTTGGAACGTCCTCTCCAAAGAGATAAGACACCATCTTTTTGTAGGGACTTGAAAACTTGGTGGTTTCAACCGGTTTTTGCAAGTGACTAACCTGAAGCCCTAAATGCCATGTTGGCCATCATATGGTAGCTTGGGGTCTCAATAGGCTTTTGAAAGCGACTAGCCTGAAACTCTAGATGCCACCCTGGCCATTAAATGATTCCTGTTCTGCACTCTACCCACTTCCTCTGATTTTGTTATGGTGCTTGTTTTACTAGTTTTACCCTTATAGCTACGCAGTAGGTTTGAAGTGGTGTAATCTTGGCCTATGTTCTTTGCTATTAGTCACACTTCACCCTGGCCTTATGTTATTTTTACTACATGAGCCCTACTCTAGCCCATACTGCCATCTTGTCCAATCCAGAAATTGTACGCATTGGTTGTAGAATAACCCAGTGGAGCAATCTGCAATTTGTTTTTATATTAAAGGTTTTACATCGTTTTAAAATGTTTTAAATTTTTATTATGTTTAAGTTGTTATTATTGGTTTGTTGTATTTTGTATGACTTATGTTGGTACTGAATGTTTACCATGTGTAAACCGCTCTGAGCCCCATGGGAGATAGAACAGTATATAAATAAAGTTTGTTGTTGTTTGTTGTTAAATCCTAAATCCATCATTTTAGCTAGACTGGACCTACTGGAAAATGGAATTTCTGTAAGTCTTGACTTTTTGTTGTATGCCTTCAAATCATTTCCAATATATGTCTTTCCCAAAACCAAGTTGTCACAGAGTTTTCTTTACAATATTTGTTCAGAGGTGGTTTGCCATTGCTTTTTCTGGGTATGACTTGCCCAAAGTCACCCACTAGTTTACATGGCAGAGTGTAAATTTGAACCCTGTGCTCCAGAGTCATATCACAAAGCTCAAGTTACTACTCTATGTCCACTGTGTAAGTGCTGATTTATCAATCAACAAGTATTTAATTTAGAAGATGTACTTAAAGTCGGATTTGTTATTAGATTTAGACCTAAACATTTTCTTTTAAAGTCTAAACAAATACTTTCCTGTTGTTTTATTTATTCACTTATTCCATTTATATCCTGTAGGGTTGGGCCCGAATCTTGTTTCATTTGTTTCTTTCGTGGTTTTGTACTGTTTTGTCCATTCGAATTCCACAGAACAGTACAACCCCATGGGAACAAAAGAAACAGTGAAATGAAAGGCAGAGGGGAATGGTAGCTGTTTGGTCAGCTGATTTTTGTTCCTTGGCTGTAGGGCCTGGCTCGCAGGGCCTTCAGCCAAGCGCCAGGTGCTCAATGCTCATAGGCCCTACTTGCTGGTCCTACAAGCATCGAGCATGCAATGTCTCATAGGCCCAGCTAGCAGGGCCTACAGTTGAGCGCCAAAAGCTCAATTGTAGGCTCTGCAAGCCAGGCCTATGAGCCAGCAAGCATTCAATGGCTTGTAGGCCTGGCTTGCAGGGCCTACAGTCAAGCACCAAATGCTCAATGCTCATAATCCCCGCTTGCAGGGCCTATGAGTATAGAGTGGCCAGCGCTCGCCTGTTGGCCCTGTGAGCAGGGCCTACAAGCATTGAGTGCTTGATGGCTCATAAGCCGAGATCGCAGAGCCTGGTGCTTTGCCGCCCAATGTCTGATTTTTTTTTTTTTTACTTTGGACAGAAAAGCCCATTTCTGTAAGCAGCAGACGGAAATGGAAGTGGGGCCATACAAATGGAACAAATAGAAATGGCAAGTAATTCCATACAAATACACAACCCCAATATCCTGCCTTTCTCTCAGAATGTGAGAAAGCACTCACAACAGCTTACAATTAAAGAAGGTAAATAGCCTTAAATAGTGGCATCTTTGTAAGGCTGTTTTTCAAAGTGCAGCTGCTTGTAAGCGTCTTATCAATGAGATGCATCCAGACCTAGTCATTTGATTATGTATTTTGAAATTCATAGGATTAGCCTTACATCTTATTTCTTTCAATGTATCTACTCTAAATGTTTTTAATATATCTGTTATTATACATATTTGTATTGTCTATAGTACATGAAAAATGAATAAATAAGAATATTACCAATTATTTATAAAATCCATTAAGAAAGCAAGGTAACTAATTAACATAACTGATGTGCATATTTGATTGGATTTTTTTCTCCTTAGACACTAAGGAGTTTTCTTTTTCTCTTCATTAAAACTTAAGTGACAATTTTGTGTGTTCAGTGAATAGGATGATATTTTTTCTTGATCTTTAGAAATTGTATCAAAATGCATTTTAATTTAATTTAATTCAAATTGTATTTTACGTGTGCATTTTTATTATCATATAGAGTGACATTTTTAGATGGTGGCTCATAAAATGTGTATTGAGTGTCATCAGGTCATTTCTGATTTAAGGAGAATCTAAGGTGAAGCTATCATGAGTTTTCTTGACAAGTAATATATCTCTCTGAGGCTGAAAGTGAGGCCCAATCTATACTGGCATTATAAAATACCAATACATGTTGAGTGTCCTTTATCCAAAATACTTGATACCTGAAGTATTTTGAATTTTGGATTTTTTTTTTTAGAATTTGGAATACCTTTATGTGGATATACAAACATAATGAAATGCCTTGGAGATGATACCAACTACAAAATTCATTTATGTTTCATATACACATGAAGGTAATTTTATATGCAGCATTTTTAATAATTGTATGTATGAAACAAGTTGTGTACATGGAAGCACTAGAAGACAAAAATGTCAATATCAGCCACTCATTGGACAGATTTTGGATTTTGAAGTATTTGAGTTTTTATAATTCTAGATAATGGATGTTCAACCTGAATCTTCACTTTTTGGAGGGGGGAGGGTCTTTTTATGTAGCTAAATGAAGATATACTGTTGCAACACAGACTCCTTAAAGTGCCAGACCAGACGTTAGTAAACATACAGTTTATTAGTTCACAACCAAAAGGAGCCCAAAAACAAACTCAAAAGGCTCAGAACACTTAATGTACAGTGTGAAACACAGAATTCCCAGAAAACAACACAAAACCCCAGATCCTGGAAAATAATCCAGTTTAAAAACAAACTTTGTAAAACAACAAAGGAGGCACTCCAATTCCCAGCAGGACGTCAGCAGGCAGGAATTGATTACCAGCAGGGGCCCGAAGACGTCTGTCAAAGTCACCCAAACACAATGTCGACGTTGTTGAGTCCAATCTGGGTCAGAGAAGGAGGGGTCAGCAATACGAAATCCAGTCCAGGTCAGAGAAGGAGAAGTCAACAATATGAAATCCAGTCCAGGTCAGAGAAGGAGAAGTCAGCAATATGAAATCCAGTCCAGGTCATACACAGAGCCAAAGCGTAGAATGCAGCACCACAACTAATGCATAAGATCAACACAAAGCAGTTCAGAGAAAACCCTCACAGGTCCAACCCCCACAGCCATGGATAATCCAGATTAAATTTACATTCACAGAAGTCTTCTCAAAGTACGTCTTCCCAAACAACTCACACGGACACACGAACATCCAACAACACTTTGTCGACTGCAAAGGTGATCCATTTCCCAAGCCCACTTTTATTCTCAAATCATCCTCAGAACTAGAATCAACCAACACCCTGCTAGCAGCTGCAGCCTATTGCCTCAATTCCTCCTCAGAGCTAGAATCAGACAATGCCCCACCATGCCTCCTTTTAGCTGAAGCCACTTGCCGATCCCTCCACCCAGTCCATCTTTTATACAAACCCATAATTCCCCAAGACCCAGCTGGATCCCCACTGTGCCAATCCTCAAACGTGTCGCTACTTGTGGGTTCTCTAAAGATGTCCTGGATCTCTCGCACCTTAGTCCAGTCCATTACCTCATCCTCTGAACTTGTCATCCCATCCTCCTGATTCTCAACCCCATCATCCCTCTCAAAGCCCTCAAATGAGTCATCATCATTAGGCTCCATAAGTATTTCCCGGATCCGCTTCCTTTGTTGCTCCTCATAGGAGTCTTGCTCACGAGTAGTCTTTCTTCCTCTTCTAGTGCACCTAGTAGTATCATTACTCAAAGACTCCATCACAACATATACCTTTTTAAAAGTTCCAGTTTAATCATTATCTGATCAATACAGCAATGACAGATTCCTTCTGGTAATAAATATGAAAAGACCCTTGTAAACAATATCTTGCAAAATGCTTAGTTGCTTAGTTGCTTAGCATACATGTCTTTGTATCTACTGTTCTGTCTGTATCTGTTGTTCTGTCTTCAATTTTGTAGAATGGATTCATATGATACTATAAGATTACATTTTATCCAGTTAGTCCACACATTGAAACCTAATTAGGATTTTATATATTTTATATAATATTTATAGCCTATTAGGCACATTTTAGCATAGCTGAAGGTATATGTGCTTACTGCTGTGTTGCTTTTTAAGTAAAAGAAAATATTTTCTCCATAAGATGTTTGCCTCTTTTTTTCTTGCTTATATAAACAGTAATTCAACTCCAAGTGAATTTTTCGTGAATAATCTAAGAACATAACATTCCCACAAAATCCACATGCGTCTCCATTGTAGACATAAAATTAGAAAGTCTCCCTACCCTCTCCCAGTTTCACTTGTATGCAATTTCTCAAGATAATTAGGCACCTGAATTTAGTTGTTGTATTTTCATATATGGGATTATGAATTATTAAAACGTACTTTGTGCAGCTTTGTTCTCTTTTTTTGCCATTCGAATTCCTCAGGGAAATGTTTGCTTTTACAATTTTTTCCAAAATCTTTGGAAGCCTATTGTTTCTTTTATATTAAAGTTTTACAAAGATTAAAATGCTAGTTGAGAATAGAAGGGGGGTAGTAATCAAAAACTTTTATAACCAAGCAGAAAAGATGAACAAATGTAAATTGCAGTTTCATAAACTTAAACTATGAAATCTGATTACCTGAAAATTGATCTTTGGAATCCAATGGTGATTTGTGGCTGTTGTATCAAAGGAATAATTCAGTCATATTCAGATGCCTTCGAACTATTTCTGGCTAATGTAAACCTGAATATACAGTGGTGTTTTCTTGGCAAAATTTATCCAGAGGACATTTTTCCTTGCTTTCTAAGAGGACATTTATTGGGTTTACATGCCTGAACAGGGATTTAAATTCTTGCTCCCAGAATCCTAATCCAGCACCCAAATTTCTACACCATGCTGGCTCCCTTTCTGGATCATTGTAAAACCTTTCATCATAGAATCATAGAATAGTAGATTTGGAAGAGACCTCATGGGCCATCTAGTCCAACCCCCTGCTAAGAAGCAGGAAATCGCATTCAAAACACCCCGATATGTGGCCATCCAGCCTCTGCTTAAAAGCCTCCAAAGAAGGAGCCTCCACCACAGCCCGGGGGAGAGAGTTCCACTGCCGAACAGCTCTCACAGTGAGGAAGTTCTTCCTGATGTTCAGGTGGAATCTCCTTTCTTGTAGTTTGAAGCCATTGTTCCGTGTCCTAGTCTGCAGGGCAGCAGAAAACAAGCTTGCTCCCTCCTCCCTATGACTTCCCGTCACATATTTGTACATGGCTATCATGTCTCCTCTCAGCCTTCTCTTTTGCAGGCTAAACATGCCCAGCTCTTTAAGCCTCTCCTCATAGGGCTTGTTCTCCAGACTCTTAATCATTTTAGTCGCCCTCCTCTGGACTCTTTCCAGCTTGTCAATATCTCCCTTCAACTGCGGTGCCCAAAATTGGACACAGTATTCCAGGTGTGGTCTGACCAAGGCAGAATAGAAGGGGAGCATGACTTCCCTGGATCTAGATGCTATACCCCTATTTATGCAGGCCAGAATCCTATTAGCTTTTTTAGCTGCCGCATCACATTGTTGACTCATGTTTAACTTGTTGTCCACAAGGACTCCAAGGTCTTTTTCACACATACTGCTGTCAAGCCAGGCATCCCCCATTCTATATCATTGCATTCCATTTTTTCTGTCAAAGTGAAGTATCTTGCATTTGTCCCTGTTGAACTTCATTTTGTTAGTTTCGGCCCATCTCTCTAATCTGTCAAGATCATTTTGAATTCTGCTCCTGTCTTCTGGAGTGTTAGCTATCCCTCCCAGTTTGGTGTCGTCTGCAAACTTGATTGTGCCTTCTAACCCTTCATCTAAGTTGTTAATAAAGATGTTGAAGAGAACTGGGCCCAGGACGGAGCCCTGTGGCACTCCACTTGCCACTTCTTTCCATGATGAAGATGACGCATTGGTGAGCACCCTTTGGGTTTGTTCACTTAGCCTATTACAGATCCACCTAACCTAGGTTTGTCTAGCCCACATTTAACTAGTTTGTTTGCCTGAAGGTCGTGAGGGACTTTGTCGAAGGCCTTACTGAAATCCAGGTACGCTACATCCACAGCATTCCCTGTATCGACCCAACTTGTAACTATCGAAAAAAGAGATCAGATTTAAAATTTATTCCAAGGTTATAAACCTATCTTGAGCACATTGAACAGTTTATTTAAAGTTCAGAATAAAGATTTGTGTGCTTTTAGCCCTCCAGTGGCATGAAAATTGTACATGCTGCTGCCACAACCAACTCAATTCATGCCAATATTAAATCTGAACCTCTTGATCCTCCCTCAACCCTTGCACCTTAATGTTTAATTTTCTGAGATAATGCCTAAACTGATTTGTTCTTGATTCATTATCCTCCTTCTCAGCGTGTTTCACCAGATTCTACACTTTCTTTATGTCCTTGTTTCATGATAGGTTACATCATAATGACTTTCTGGGGATATTATGTATGGTAATACTGCATTTTCTCCAATGTATGCATTTTTTCATCTAATTGTAGATTCTAATTGTAGATTCATTATCTGGCTGAATCTACACAAGGACTGTATCCCAGCTACACAGTGTAGTATCCCTGTCCTTGTTTAACTCATTCACAGGCACACATACACATTTTAATCCAAATTGAAATCATTTTGAAAAGCCACACAGAACTCCCATTATGTAGATAAATACATCAGTGCTAATGTGTACTTCTACTATGTATATAGAATCAGTTTATGTCTGATCACATGGCCACTATAGCTGTTTTATTCCTGACATGTATGAACATATTTTATATTAATTTAATCTCAAATAGCCCCCTTTCCCATATTCTGATTGCCTACCTGCATTCCTATAATTTGAAGCCAATAAACCAGGAAGAGGTAAAATATTGACAGTGAAGACATGTAATTTATTTATTTATTAGACTTGTATACTGCTACTCCCAGTTTGGCTCGGAAACAATAAAAACAAAAATAAAAACAACAATAAAAACAAACATAGCCTTGAGTTTTTCACCCACTGAAAGCTTGTCGGAAGAGAAAGGTTTTGCAGGCTTTCTGAAAGGCAAGTAGGTCTTGAATAGTTCGAGTTTCAACTGGCAAGGCATTCCATAAATGAGGGGCTACAATCGAGAAGGCTCTCTGCCTAGTAGAAGACAAATGATAAGTCCGTATGTTAGGGACTTCAAGCAAATTTTGGTCTTCGGACCGAAGTAATCTCTGGGGTTGGTAGGGGGATAAGCGGGCCCTCAGGTACGCCGGCCCCAAACCATGTAAGGCCTTAAAGGTTAGAACCAGTATCTTGAAAGTAATCCTGTACTCAATCGGTAGCCAGTGCAGCTATTGTAGAATTGGGGTGATACGCCACCTCGCCGACACCCCGGTGAGAAGACGAGCCACCGCATTTTGCACCAGCTTCAGTGTCCGGATCACTAACAGAGGAAGGCCAATGTAGAGGGCGTTACAGTAGTCGAGCCTCGAGATGACAGTCACCTGGATCACTGTAGCCAGGTTGTTCCTAGATAGGTAGGGAGCCAGTCGCCTACCCTGACGTAGATGGAAAAACGCAGATCTGCTCACAGCAGAGACCTGGGCCTCCATTGTGAGCAGAGGGTCCAATAAGACACCAAGACTTTTTACAGAAGATGACGGACGTAATGTCTCGCCATCCAGGGTAGGCAGCTGGATCTCCCTCCCACCCGGACGGCCCAGCCAAAAGATCTCCGTCTTTGCTGGATTCACCCTCAACCTGCTGGCATGCAACAATCCAGTAACGGCCTCAAGGCAAGGATGGAAACTATCAGGTATGGAGTCCGGCCAGCCCTCCATCCTCAAAATGAGCTGTGTGTCATCAGCATACTGGTGGCACTCAAGCCCAAAGCTCCGCACCAGTCGGGCAAGCGGTCACATATAGATGTTAAGTAATAGAGAAGAGAGAATAGCTCCCTGTGGGACCATACAAGTTAGCGGAGACCACTCGGAAATCATCCCACCCTCACCACCTGCTGTCCCCGATTCTGGAGGAAGGAGGATACCCATTTAAGGGGTATCCCCCTAACCCCCGTCATGGTTAGGCGGTGGGTCAATAGATTGTGATCGACCGTATAAAATGCTGCTGTGAGATCCAATAACACGAGCAGCGCTGATCCGCCTTGATCCCTTTGGCAGCGAAGCTGATCTGTGATGGCAACTAGCATAGTCTCCATCCCGTGCCCGGACTGGAAGGGATCAAGTCTGGCTGTGTCATTGAGGAACTGCTGCAACTGTTCCGCTGCTGCCCTCTCAACCACCTTGCCCAGTAACGGAAGATTCGAGACTGGGCGGTAGCTAGAGGGAACCGAATGATCTAAGTCTGGTTTCTTCAGCAGCGGAGATACCATCGCCTCTTTTAAACCCTCTGGAAAAACTCCTTGCTCAAGGGAGCTATTTATTATATTCAACAGAGGTTCACGTAATCCTTCCAGGCAAGATTTTACTAGCCAGGAGGGACACAGATCGAGGGAGCAGGTGGTCGGCCTAGTTGCAGTCATGATCCTATCGACAGCCTCCGCATCCAGCGGGGTAAACCGGTCCAGGATGGGCCCAGCGAGTGGCCACGGGGTCTCAAGTTCAATTACTGTATCAATCGTGGCAGGGAGTTCCCGGTGGAGCAGCAAGATCTTGTCTACGAAATAATAATGATATGTATACTGAGGTTTGTAGTCAAACACCAAGGTATGTATTCTGTGGTGGAGAATCAGAGAATTATGACTTCTGCAGTGACAACTCAGTTGTAAATTAGACATACATCTGTATATGTCACAGGATGCTGACCTTTGTGTCTATTGCCTTCTATATCCTGACTATACTTGTCAACTATATTCAGTAGTGAATAATGATTTCATGTATCATGTATCAAAGGAAATTAATGCCCCCCCTTTAGAAGAAAAGTGTATAAATTATTGTTAAAATATGAAATGGAAGACCATTGGTTTATGAAAATAAGTGAACTTATGGAAATGTCCAATTAACTTTAAGAATGACTGAGATCCACTTATTGCATTTCTCCAACAAAGATGGGGCCAAATCTCAATAACTGGGGTTTTCTTGGAATACAAGTGTGTATTCCAAGAGAATGTAGCAATGGTTCCTTTAAAATAAATGAATGCAGAAAACTGGGAGTATATATAACCACCAGACAGAGAATGTAAGGTCTTTATATTAGATAATGTAGATTGTTTGCAGTTTGTAGTTATTGTTTTTTATGTTTAGGATGTAGTACTATTATTCTAGAAAAAGTATCATATGTACTCAAAAATAAGCCAAGTTTTTCAGCACTTTTTATGATCTGAAAAAGCCTTCCTCGGCGTATAATGGAGTCAAGGCCAGGCAGTGGAGCCTGGAGGCCATTGCTTGCAACATATGATATATTTCTCTTTCCTCTTACCCTCTCTAATCAATGTGTTTTCCACAGCATCCCTCGCTCCTTCTTAACCTCGCTCCCTCTTAACCAAGGGAATATTTTGAAAAGGGAAAGCAGAGAGAGAGAAACCCTTACAAGTCAGGAAGAAAAAAATCAATTAATCTTATAAATCCCCCCCCCCAAATATTTGTTAATCTCTACTACAGATATAGTATAAGCAATTCCCCCTGCAAGCCTTTGCAGTCCCTATGTACCTATATATCTGTATCTATCTATATACATTCATTTTATATATGAATTTTCCCCTCACATGTTGGCAAGTCTCTGAAAATCCTATATCGATATAATTATCTACGGTATATATAGAGAGATGTCTAGATAGATAGATAGATAGATAGATAGATAGATAGATAGATAGGAAAACAGATATATAGGGCATGCAAATATTACAGGGGGAAATACACACACACACATATATAGAGAGAGACATGTCTAGATAGATATGAATATAGATATATAGGGCCTGCAAATATTGCAGGAGATAAATGCACATATAAAGAGACGATTTGCAAACATTTCAGGGGGAAATGCATATGTAAAATTAGCATATATAATTATAGATCTATATCTAGCTCTGCATTGTTAATATAGGCATTGAATGTTTGCCTGTTACTATGTTGGAAGCTGGTATGAGTCCCCATGGGGAGATAGGGCGGGATACAAATGAAGTTTATTATTATTATTATTATTATTATTATTATTATTATTATTATTATTATTTTATTGTTGATACCATATGGTTTTTGTTGACTCTACTTTTCTACTTACAGAACGAGTTTACTGTTTTTCTTTGAAATATGGTAAATATTAAAAAATATTGGACCTATGAATGCCCCAATTAATGTAATTTTATTTGTATCTATTTTTATTTTGAAATTTACTGGTAGCTGTTTCCCACTCTCAGCTTATACTCGCGTCAATAAGTTTCTCCAGTTTTTGGTGATAAAATTAGGTGCCTCAGCTTATTGGGCCGGCTTATACTCGAGCATATTTCAAATCTTTTGTTGTTGATGATGTCAATTTTTTATGTTTGCATGTAGGTTTTGTTTAACTCTGTCTAAATACAACATTAATCATTTTAAAAAGAAAAAAAGTAAGAAGTAGAAGGAGCATCTCCTTAGCTATGAGACCTTGGCCTCCCAAAACAGAGTTCAGGATTAAATTATCACAAACAAACATTGCATGCCCAAAGACTACCAGTGTAAAAGTGTCAGAGTTTTTTTTTCTGAGATATTGCAATGGAGAGGGGGGATGAATTTGAAAACTGACTTTCTAATTCAACTACTGTCATGTCAGAACTCTAAAAGTAAATTTCAAAGGTCTATATAATAAGCTGATATATGAAGCAGATCTAATTGTTAGGTTCATGGAAGTTCCGTGAACTGAGTGCATGAACTGAAGGAACAACTGAAGGGACACAAATAAGAAATGTACAGAAAAAAAAGGTAGACCTTGGTAAACAAAGTGCCATATCAGATTAACTCATATTGAACCATCTCTAGCTTTTTAATGGAGGAAAAGTTTGTATTGAAAACCACCTTAGGGCATTGCATGACCTCAGAAAATCAATATCTTTTTCTACAATAATCAGTTGAGCATACAGAATTCACCTAAAATATAACTATGGTAGATAAAATAGCAGAATGTGTTTGTTTAAAGGAGCTGGTACGTTCTAGAAGCTTATACATATTTTAGAACCCATTTCTTTCTGAATAGGAATGGGCTCCGTTATATATGATACAGCTGTGCTGAAATCTGCAGCCCTTGCGAGAACAAGCCCCGTGCGAGGCATATTCCCAGCACGGCGCTCGCTGCTGGTGTGATGTACTGGCTCCCTGACGAAAGAGCTGCCCTCCTTTAGCACAGTGAATTGTGTGCCCACTGTCTGCTTTAACTCCAGGGAATGCCCCGGCCATGTACATGACCCCCATCCATATTTGGTTGTCAATAACCTCCCAACGCATTGTGGGATCGGTTGCTGCCTCTGACCTAAAACACTTATCGTACTCCAGCCATCCGTCACCCAAAAAGTTAACATGGACCAAATATATAATGTTCTGGTATTGGAAGAGAGAGGGCCCCCTAGCGGGGTACTTTCTGACAATTACCCCCGCATATATTGTGTAACAGGCTAACCAGTTTTCCTATGTCTGGTCCACTTTCTTCTTCATCATCTTCTCTTTATATTCCTCATCTAGCTCATCTTTTTCCTTCTTGTCCATGTCCTTAAAGTAGAGGGAAAACATGTCTACGTATTAGTTCCTCAATATCTTATCTACTTTTTTATTGAGGTGAGACCCCAAACGCACCGCTCGCATAGGAGGCGGGGCCACTGGCCATTTCTCCGTTCCCCAATATTGGTTTTGCTCATTGTCGATGGCTGACGACCCTGAAGTACCTGTGCTACCACTTGAGGTGAGTTGATTCAACCTCTGTGCCTCTCTGTGCGTGGGCATAGGTGCCAGTGAGGCTGGGAACTCTTCTAATGGAGTTTGAACTTGGGAGCTCTCCTGTGACCCTTGTTGGTCCCAAGGCCACGTAGGTGCATCATCATTACCTGTGCTGCCGCTGCTGGTCCCGGCTATCTGTGTCTGTAGTAGCACATCAGCCGTGGAACTCAGGGTGTATCTATCTACACTGTAGAATTAATGTAGTTTGACATCACTTGAACTGCCATTGCTCAGTGCTATGGAATCTTGGAAGCTGTAGCTTAGGAAAACAACAATCGTCTTGGAAAGAAAAGGTGAAAGACCATGTAAAAGTACAACTCCCAAGATTTCATAGCATCAAGGCATGATAATTCAAGTGGTGACAAGCTATATTAATTCTATAATGTGGAATAGAAGATGCTCTCTTATTGGCAATGAAGGCTAGGCTGGCTCCATCCCTTCCAAATATTTTGGCTGCAATGACTGTTACTTTCCCTTCCCTTTGGTTCTTAAAGTTAAGAGTGGTTTTTCTGTTGTTTTTAGGTGTTTTTAACTTTTTAAAGAAATGTGTGTCTAGAACCATTTCTAAACGGAATAAAGTTACATTTGTTGTTGAAGGCTTTCATGGCTGGAATCATCAGGTTGTTGTGCATTTTCTTAGCTGTATGGCCATGTTCCAGAAGCATTCTCTCCTGATGTTTCACCCACATCTGTGGCAGGCATCCCCAGAGGTTGTGAGGTATATTGGAAAACAAAGCTAGAGAGGTTTCCTCTGTCCCTTCTTACCTTCTTTCCTGTCACTGATCCTATTTTTGAAATAGTATAAAAGCATGTGAGTACAGGCTTCATTCCACCACAGCAGGCAGACAGCCATTTGTTTCCCGGTTTGAGGAAATGGTCATTCGATTGGATATTTCCATTAGCAGTGGGCTCTCAATAAAAGCATATTTGATATGGTCTAATGGACATATCAATGAAAATGGATAAAATGTCTTACTCCCAGGAGCACTGTGACAAAATGGTCAGAGATAAACTATCGAGTACTTTGGAAATGGCCTCTGTATTTTGGAATGAAGTGATATTGCAAAAAGTTATAAAGGATTTTCCCACCAGTCTTTCATATTTCCAGGTCATAATTGTTTTAGATAAAAATTAGCATGAAACTTTGGCCATATAGAGCAAAGTATACTGCAGATGCTGAGAAAGAGCTTCCTTCTTAAGTTGTAATGCATAAAATAGTGTGAGAAAATAAGAGTGCCCACAAGTAATCTTGAGGAGAACTCTTTGGAGAAGAAGTGTTGATCTTGACTCAATCAATCAGATGGAATCAGATGCCCATCTCAGTAGATCTGGATGGAGGTTACCCTCTGTTTCAATGTACATTTTGTACAAAGTCTTCTCAAACCTTTTCATGTTTATTTTAAAGATAAAATTAAAAGTATATAGTGACATTTAATGAAAATTCTAAAGCTTTTCTCCATTTGTTCTTTATGAAAATATCTTAATACTATCTGACATCAGTATTAAGAGAAAAATAGATTGCTGTTCATAATCAAGAAATTTAAAAGTGAATTTCCTTTCTTATTTCTTACTTTGTCTGATCTCTTGAAGTTTCGGGAACATGTTACTGAAGGCAAGTTAAAGTTTATTAGCTGTTACCATTTTTATATGTGTCTCAGTGGAGATTTTTTCTCCTTCACTCTTCCTGCCATTTGGCAGCCATGCCCGAGGACGAGATATAAAACCTGAAAGTTTCATTCCATTAAGATTGCTGATTAATATTGATTGTAACTCAAAATGACAATATAATGATATTGGTGAATAATACTGCATATATTTTAAAATTAAATGAATTGTCCATTAAATATGATTTCAAGAAAATGAAATAATTCTGAAGTAACAAAATAGAAAGTAAACTTTTACAAAAGAAATAATGAATTTATCTCACTTCGCAAAGCGTAAGAGCAACATGATGAGCAATGGTTATTAAGAAGGTTCAGTTTCAAGTTTTTCCCCCTTGGCTTAGACAACAATCCCTAACTGTACTTCACTTTTAATCCAAGCAATTAAGTTTTGATTTGAAACCCCCTCCAAAAAAACCCTTTTAAAACATTGCTTTGAGCTCTAGTTCAATTTCCCCAATGTATTCATTGCTATAATGAAAGCAGTACTCTCACTCCATCCCCAACAAAGAAGGGTTGATCATAAAAAAGTAGATGGACCTAAAGCCTATTTAGAGAATTAATGTTTTTACACTGATATGCCAATAGTTCCATTATAATTACATAGGATATTGGCTGAGTACTTGGAAAATAATTTCAAAAGTAGTTTGGAAAGAGCAAGAAGAGAAATGACATGTAGAATAAGGTAGAATTTAAAATCTCTTTGTTATTTTCTGGTTTATTATTAGAAGCTGTTTTAAAATGTCCCTAAGACTGAAAAGATGTATCACCCTAGGGTAACCCCATAGCAAAGAAATTTGAAGTTATTATCAATGAGTAGAAGAAACCATAATCTTGCCGTTTGCTTCATCACACAACATATTGAGGCCAGGACAGGATTTCTTATGTAACATTCCACCTTTCCTTTTGAAAAGCTGCAATGTAATTTTACTAAGTCAGCATCCATTTCTGTCAGTTCAAATACTGATTCGTCTAACACTACCTTGATAAATGTGCAGGAAATAATTGAATACTGATTTACAAAGTTCTCCTAAGACCAGGATGATGATCATGAAAAACAGTTTAGTAACGTGATATTTCATTTTTATTACAAAAAAGGTGAAGTTCAGATATGTCACTATGCAGGTGCAAATGAATGGGCAGAGATGGTGATTTTGGAGACAAATGAATAAAAGAACCATTTTAAGCACACTTTAAAATGTACTTCAAGTCACGGAGGAAGAAAATTATTATGATTTAGTGCTGAGCAATTCGGAGTGGCTCTCTTGTGTGAGACACAGGTAGACACAGGTTATATATCTTTAAAATTGCTTGCAATATAAAGTTTTATTACAGATGTAGTTTCCAAGTATTTCTATTGTTGAGCCATAGTACATTTAAGTCTTTGAGCACTTCTAAGTCTCACCAACACTCCTGGGATTATTAAGCATGTCCTTGACATGTGCTTATTTCCTGAAATCTAATGTATGGGACACTAACTATTATGCTCCCCCGAAAGCAAGCCCAATATTGACATGATGTAGTCTGTCAGCATTTGAGGGATTACACATTCCTCATCTTTATGTTAAGACTGTTAAACATATCTTATTTGTTTTTAGGTATATTTGTACACAGGTTGTCTTTAGAAAGAAGTATGTATTGAGGTTTTTTTCTAAGCATCTTATGGAACATCATACAAAGAAAAAGGTTCTTTATTGTCTTCTTCTTGTAATAAAAAAATTTCAAGATACAAAAATGGGGAGCCATAACATTTTGCATTCAAAATGCCTCACATTTTCTTATAAATAGAAAATAAACCTGTTGTCATAATCAAATAAAAGAATAGTCTATGGACCTTATCACGTTCAAAGTGGGAAATGCCTTTTCTGTAAGCATCTTATGGCTTTGAGGACTGGATACATATGAAACAGATAACATTCAGTTCTCTGCTTCCCATATTTATTCAAATAATGTGCTTTGATCACATGGCAGACAGATGAATCCTCCCAATCCATCTGATGTTTCTCTATATCACAGCTTTTGGGTCAGGACTCCAAATGGCTGAAATGTCCCTTTTCTCCCGATTTGTCTTCCTGCCTCCCCTTAAAAATCGCATATATAAAATGGTATCATGAGTCAAATAACTTTAAGAATCCCTGCCTAATGTAAATGTCTTCCTTTTTATTTTATTTTTGTTTTAGGGGCTGGGGGCAGATCTTGCACAAGTATGCAAGTTCAAAACCTCTTCCCCATGAGGAAAAAGGAAAATATCTTTCTGTCCCTAGGGACTTCCACAGTTTTGACATCTAAACAACAGCAACAATAAAAGTATGTAACACGATTTTTGTTCCTTGATTATAAATGTCATTTCCTAATTGGTTCTATCATGAAAACATGGAAAATGTATTGAACTGTAAAAACTTTGGTTTTGTGGGACATCTTGCAGCACATTTTGCTGTAGTTTCTCAATGAATACCTCATAGAGTCTCAACTAATTCAAAATAGTTTTTGGCAGCCACAGAACAAAGTTTTGGGAGTATATCAACTACTTTTAAAGTAAGTACCACGTAATAAAACAAGAAATAACACTTTCAAACTAGGAATGGAACATTTTTTCAAATATTGTTACATAGTGTAATAATAAAGGAAACAATAATGCAAAAGTAGAGAGTAGAAAACAAGGCCTGGGGTCTTTTTTTGATTGCCAGTTGAAGTGTATGACCAGCCAATTTAACAAAGGAGAATTGATTAGTAGGAAAACACCACCATCAAAACATGCCCTGAGTGATATGTCACCACCACAATGGAAAAGATGCATATTGGAATAAGATCACACCTGAAAAGTCATGCCTCTGAGGCACACTGAGAAAAAAAGCTATGGGTGCAGACAATTTGGAATCCATTTTACAAAAATTACCAGCTGAGAAATCTGTATAAAGACCAAGTAGCCACAGTAAGAACAGACCACAGAACAACAGACTGGTTCAAGATTGGGAAAGGAGTACGGCAGGGCTGCATACTTTCACCCTACCTATTCAACTTTTACACAGAACACATCATTAACAAATCCAAGGCTGGAGTTAAAATTGCTGGAAGAAACATTACCAACCTTAGGTATGCAGATGATACCACTCTGATGGCTGAAAGTGAAGAGGAGCTGAGGAGCCTTATCACCAAGGTGAAAGAAGGAAGTGCAAAAGCCGGGCTGCAGTTAAACATTATTATTATTATTATTATTATTATTATTATTATTATTATTATTATTTTATTTTTATACCCCGCCCCATCTCCCCGAAGGGACTCGGGGCGGCTTACATGGGACCAGGCCCAGTCCACAACAATAAAACAGATCAAATAACAATAAAAACAAGTCATAAAAAATCACATACAAGGACAAAAGATAAAATCTTGGATAAAATCTAGAGGAACCTGGGCCAAAGTGCTAGTTTGTCAAAATCATCAAGAAGGGGTGGATTATCCAAAATGTTGTCACCTTCAAGGTGCTGGACGAGGCGTAAATACAGGACTATTATTGGAAATGCAACAGGTCAGACTTACTGGATCAGTTATCGAATGCCTGCTGGAAGAGCCATGTTTTCAGGCTCTTCCGAAAGGAGAGGAGGGTAGGGGCCTGCCTGAGCTCCCTGGGGAGCGAGTTCCAGAGCTGGGGGGCCACGACAGAGAAGGCCCTCTCCCTCATCCCCACCAACCATGACTGCGAGGGTGGTGGGAGCGAGAGGAGGGCCTCCCCCGACGAGCAAAGAGATCGTGCAGGTTCATAGGGGGAAATACGGTCAGGAAGGTAGGTGGGTCCCAAACCGTTTAGGGCTTTGTAAGTAATGACCTGCACCTTGAATTGGGCTCAGAAAATAAACAGCAGCCAATTGAGCTCCTTGAACAGGGGAGTAGAACGCGCCCTGTAATTTGCTCCAGTTAGAAACCTGGCTGCCATACGTTGTACTAGTTGCAGTATCCAGGCCGTCTTCAAAGGCAGCCCCACATAGAGCGTGTTGCAATAATCCAGTCTAGAGGTAACTAAGGCATGGACCACCCTGGTCAGATCAAGAAAACCAAGATTATGGCAAGCAGACCGATTGCTAACTGGCAAATAGAAGGAGAAAGCGTGGAGGCAGTGACAGACTTTATATTTCTAAGCATGAAGATAACTGCAGATGCAGACTGCAGCCAGGAAATCAGAAGACATCTCCTTCTTGGGAGGAGAGCAATGGCCAACCTCGATAAAATAGTGAAAAGCAGAGACATCACTCTGGCCATGAAGGTCCGCATAGTCAAAGCAATGGTATTCCCCATAGTAACCTATGGATGCGAGAGCTGGACCATAAGGAAGGCTGAGCGAAGGAAGATAGACGCTTTTGAACTCTGGTGCTGGAGGAAAATCCTGAGAGTGCCTTGGACCGCAAGAAGATCCAACCAGTCCATCCTCCAGGAAATAATGCCCAACTGCTCACTGGAGGGAAGGATATTAGAGGCAAAGTTGAAGTATTTTGGCCACATCATGAGAAGACAGGAAAGCTTGGAGAAGATCATGATGCTGGGGAAAATGGAAGGAAAAAGGAAGAGAGGCCGACCAAGGGCGAGATGGATGGACGGTATCCTTGAAGTGACTGGCTCGTCCTTGAAGGAACTGGGGGCAGCAACGGTCGACAGGGAGCTCTAGCGTGGACTGGTCCATGAGGTCACGAAGAGTCGAAAACAACTGAACGAGTTACAAGGCAAGGTCCAATCGATCTGGGAATCTAAAAGTGGGGACCACTGGCCTGGTCCAAAATTCCACAACAAAAATAATTTTCAAATGGAACATTTGCAATGGTGGTCTTCTTCTCGGGGAAAAAGGAAGTCTGCAGTGTTGAACAAACAGACAGCCAACAGTACCAAGCCATGTTCAACATTATAAGATGGTTTTGTCTGTATATAGCAATCATGAAAAATACCACAGCATCTTAATTTGCTAAAGGCCTGTGCCTAGACACATCTTTACAACAACCTTTAGTTGGGGGAAGGGGGGAATAGAACTTATACAGAACTTAGAAAAGAGGCCAAGGTGGGTCACAATAGTCATAGAACAAATGATGAAAGATTGAAGATTCACTTTGAAATGAAGATATATATTTAATAATTACAGCAGAAGTTGTAAGGACCCTGGCTGCAGAGCACCAATAACCTTACACAGAGGCCAGTCTCTATCTAATATCTTTATTTAAGAAATATATAAAATCAATAAAAACAAGTGAAGAATATAGTTCAGAAGCAGACCTTTCAGATGAGGTCAAATATAGTCCAGAAATGTATTGTCCAATATAAGATATTAGAGTTCAAAGTTTTAATCCACTTGACCGAAACACACACTTTGCCAAGCAATAGTGTGGGGAAATAACAGAGTCTTATGAAGCTTGACAACAAGGCTGGAAATAAACTTGATTCTTGGCTAGATCCGTGACTGAAGACGAGGCAAACATGAAGCATGAAACAGAGTCCGTGGTAAAACCGTGAGACAGGGCAAGGCTTGAAGCTTGATCCAGGAAGCAAGGAACTGGGATTACGAAGTCCACACACGATCTCTCTCCTCAAGCTGATCAATTGACTCCGCAAAGAATCCCTCGCGCCAAACACCTATATTGGGTCTCGTTTTCCCGCCAACAGAACTCTTTCCCTAGAGAACGAGAAGCGAAACCCAACTCTGTCCAGATGCATGACTCCTTAGAATTTCCCAAGGGAAGCAGACCTAATCAGCCATTTGTTTGGCAGCGATTCTCAGGCTTCTCCAATTAGCCTCCCTGACTCCCCTATCTTTAGAATAATTTTCCCTTCTGGGAAACGGGGGGGAGTTCTGCCCAAGGCCTGTTTGGCCGAATTCTTGAGGGCAAACATCAACATCCTGCAGGTGAAGAGACTCCGGCTCTTGCTGAACCGGCGAAAACCCCATGTTTTCCTCTTTGTCTGCCACAATAGTACTAGGAACAGGACTACAAGGCCCATGAGTCATCACACTATCCCCGCCCTCAAGGCCCCCCTCAAACAGGGCCCCTCTCCTCGAGTCGCGGGGCCGCGGCTTGGTAGGGTAGGCCTGATGGAAGCGGCGGACTAAGTCGGGGGCATGGACTGTGGAAGCGTCTTCCCAGGAGCGTTCTTCGGGGCCAAAACCCACCCAGTCAATGAGATACTGAAGGCGGCGGCGATGGAAGCGAGAATCCAAAATGTCCTGAACCTCGAACTCCTCCTCTCCGTCCACTAGAACAGGGGCGGGGGCGGCCGACTCGCGTCGGGGCGTACACCATCCGCCGGAAGGAGCAGGGAACAGTGGAACACCGGATGAATGTGCATGGAGCGCGGAAGTTGGAGTTTGAAAGTCACGGGGTTAAGTTGCGCCACCACTGGGTAGGGACCAATGAAACGGGCATCTAACTTCCGGCAGGGACGGTGGGAGGGCAAAAAGCGAGTGGACAACAGAACCCGATCTCCTACCTTGATCTCGGGGCCCGGCTGGCGATGGCCGTCAGCGTGGCGTTTGTAGTCCTCCTTGGCTTGATCCAGTTGTTGGTGTAAAAGTTCTTGTACTGCTGTGAGTTCCTGCAGCCAGTCCTCCGCTGCAGGGACTTCTGAGGTTTCAATGACAGAAGGAAAGAAACGTGGATGCGTGGAAACCGTAGTTTGCAAAGAACGGGGTTTCTTGTCCTGTTGGTAGTTTACATAACAGCGAAGGTATTGTTCCAAAGTGGCGTTGGTGCGCTCAGTTTGCCCATCCGTTTGGGGATGGTGAGCTGAAGATAAACGAGAGTCTATGCCCATTAGTTTTTGTAGTGCTTTCCAGAAACGAGAGGTGAATTGAGATCCACGGTCAGTGACTAAACTCTTGGGCAATCCATGTAGTCGGAAAATATGTTGAAGGAATAAATCTGCAGTCTCTTTGGCCGTGGGGAGACCATCGCAGGGGATGAAATGGGCCAACTTGGTAAAAAGGTCCACCACTACTAGAATCGTGGTGAATCCAAGGGAGGGTGATAAGTCAGTGATAAAATCCGCGGAAATTATCTCCCATGGGCGAGAAGGAGTGGGAAGGGGATGCAGTAGCCCTGACGGCTTCTCCCTTCGTGTCTTGGAACGCTGACATACAGGACAGGTATTGACATATTTCTCCACATCCTTGCGGATCTTGGGCCACCAGAAATCTAGTAGGATCAAGTGCATGGTTTTAAATAGCCCAAAATGTCCTGCTGGCTTGCTGTCATGACACAGATGAAGTGCTTTTTCTCTGCCGGGACCTGGAGGAATGTAAACATGATTCCTGTAGCATAGTAGCCCATCCTTAAGTGAGAATGGAAAACGTAGTTCTTGGCGAATCTGTTCTTGAGCCCAGGCATCTGTCTGTTGACTGGCTCTAATTTCTTGAGTGCAAAGGGATTCTGGGTTAGAGGGAGTTGGTTCAATTGGAGTGGATTTGGTGTTTCCCACTGTGAGCATGGCAAAGTTTTCGGGTTGCAGCAATCGAGATTCTGAGGTCTCTCTGCGTCCTGCAGCATACTCTGGTTTCCGTGATAGAGCATCTGCTTGCTTGGTCTGAGCCGGGGTCACATAATGGATCTGGAAGTCGAAACGTTCAAAGAACAAAGCCCAGTGCTGCTGCCTTTGATTTAACTTTCGTGCAGTCCTTAGGTGCTCTAAATTTCGATGATCAGTATGAACTTCAATGGGGAATTTGGCCCCTTCCAACCAATGTCTCCAATTTTCAAAAGCTGCCTTTATGGCCAAAAGTTCTTTCTCCCAAATAGTGTAATTTCTCTCTGGGGCTGTTAGTTGACGGGAGTAATAGGCACAAGAATAAAGATGTTCTCCCACTGGTTGCATGAGTACAGCCCCAATTGCCACATCAGAGGCGTCAGCCTGCACAACAAAAGGGGTTTTAGGATCAGGGTGCTGTAGAATTGGCTGGGTCGTGAATAACTGCTTTAGCTGGTGGAACCCTTTCTCTGCTTGCTCCGTCCAGCGGAAAGGCTGTTTCTTGTTGGCAAGCAGGGCTTCAGCTCGTAAACACTGGTTGATGAGTCTCTCAAGAGTCCCTGGGGGATCCACCTTAGAGATTTCTTCCTGCATCTCGATGTTGAGGCCCTCGCAAAACTGTCCTCTAAGGGCTATATCGTTCCAGCCGGTGCTCTGAGCCAGCACCCGGAACTCGGCTATGTACCGGGACAACGGCCTGTCCCCTTGGAAGAGATGCCGGAGTTTATGGCCGGCCGCCTCCTCGTCATCCTCGATCCCCCAAGTCTTTCTAAGGTGGTTCAAGAAATTTTGCGCGGTGCTTAGATGCGTGGAACCCGCATTATATAGCGCCGTTGCCCAAGTGGCCGCAGGCCCATCTAGGAGACTGTAGATCCACGCCACTTTGACATCTTCTTGGGGAAACTCGGCTTGGCGGGCTTCTAAGTATGCCTGGCACTGGCGACGGAAAACATGAACCTTGGAGGCTTCTCCAGAAAACTTGGTTGGTAGCGCTAGGGCAGGGAGACGGGCTCCGCGTTCCTTCAAGCCCCGTATTTCTCCCTCCTGCGTTCGGAGTGTGTCCCGGATTTGATTGAATTCATCTTGGGAAATGGTGTAACTGGATGGTTGAGCCTCCGCTCCGGTTCCTGTAGACATTCTGGCCTTAGGTTGTTTGGTGCTTAAGGTGGCGGAGTCAAACTGTCAGGACCCTGGCTGCAGAGCACCAATAACCTTACACAGAGGCCAGTCTCTATCTAATATCTTTATTTAAGAAATATATAAAATCAATAAAAACAAGTGAAGAATATAGTTCAGAAGCAGACCTTTCAGATGAGGTCAAATATAGTCGAGAAATGTATTGTCCAATATAAGATATTAGAGTTCAAAGTTTTAATCCACTTGACCGAAACACACACTTTGCCAAGCAATAGTGTGGGGAAATAACAGAGTCTTTAAAGTCCAATGAAGCTTGACAACAAGGCTGGAAATAAACTTGATTCTTGGCTAGATCCGTGACTGAAGACGAGGCAAACATGAAGCATGAAACAGAGTCCGTGGTAAAACCGTGAGACAGGGCAAGGCTTGAAGCTTGATCCAGGAAGCAAGGAACTGGGATTACGAAGTCCACACACGATCTCTCTCCTCAAGCTGATCAATTGACTCCGCAAAGAATCCCTCGCGCCAAACACCTATATTGGGTCTCGTTTTCCCGCCAACAGAACTCTTTCCCTAGAGAACGAGAAGCGAAACCCAACTCTGTCCAGATGCATGACTCCTTAGAATTTCCCAAGGGAATCAGACCTAATCAGCCATTTGTTTGGCAGCGATTCTCAGGCTTCTCCAATTAGCCTCCCTGACTCCCCTATCTTTAGAATAATTTTCCCTTCTGGGAAACGGGGGGGAGTTCTGCCCAAGGCCTGTTTGGCTGAATTCTTGAGGGCAAACATCAACATCCTGCAGGTGAAGAGACTCCGGCTCTTGCTGAACCGGCGAAAACCCCATGTTTTCCTCTTCGTCTGCCACAATAGTACTAGGAACAGGACTACAAGGCCCATGAGTCATCACAGAAGTAGGGAGACTGAGAGCATTTCAGCAGTCATACATTTCACTAAGGGTCATATTTCAAATCCCTTCACAGTGTTGAGAATTTCTAGAGGGCAAATTGGTCTGCAAAGGCAAATTCATTATTAAAACTATAATCCAAATAATGATTTGGGTCACTATCTTCAAACCATTCTCACCAGAGTATTCTCACTAAAGCTAATGAAGCTAATTCTAAAGTCCTTGGGAAACTGCAGTCACAATTCAATAGAAGATATTATTTTTAAATAGGGACTTGAGAATGCTTCCATATAATTTCATTCTTTAAGTTTTCAGGATGCTTATCTGCAAAAAAAAACAAAACATATGCTATATTTAGAATTGTTCTGTGAACTGCATAAAATCTCAGATATTGTCACCTCCAACATGAAAATAAGGAGAACCTTCTTTACTTTTCTTAAAAAACAATTTTCTGCCATTTTGTGCAAATAATATATCTGTAAAATAACAGATTTCTGGCTTTTTGAACCAAAGCAAAGCACACAGAGAAAGTATGCACAGGAGAAAAGGCAGATTCAAATAAACGAAATGATATGATTCTGCTTAAAAGCCCAACTTTAAAAAGATGGTTATACCCTTCATAAATAGGGGCAACTGTGAAATCTGCTCAAATGTACCTGCAGATAGAAAGAATCTCATCAAAAAGGTCAGGGCATATCTCATCACATTAGCAGCAAGGAGAAAAATATGCATTTTTAAATGCTCATCCATCATGGGGGAAAAGGTGAATATTTACATCTCCAATTTGTTTCTTTTATCTATCATGTTGCTTGAAAATTATAGTTCTGTTTCTTATTTGACTTTCAGTTATTCTCTAGTAGATTATTTGGGAATTGCCCCTGAACTCATAAATTTATACTAATCCATGGCATAATGAAAAATATTGATGGTACAAGTTATATATACATGGACATCACTTCAGTCTCTACCTCTAAGGGTATATTGAGGTGGGTAAGAGAGGCCATACAAATAGTTGTCCAAATTAAATCACTTTAATTCCCTATCAAAATGACCACACATTCTCCCAAAACATATATGCTGTTTATATAGTAATAGTAGACACTAGACCAGTGGTTCTCATCCTGGGGTCCCCAGATGTTTTTGGTCTACAACTCCCAGAATTCCCAGGCAGTTTAACAGCTGTTAGGATTTCTGGGAGTTGAAGTCCAAAAACAACTGGGGACTTCAGGTAGAAAACCACTGCACTAGACCAAATGTCTTACTATATGAATAAAACAAGTGATTTAAGTGCTGACTCTTTTGGGGATAAGTATAGGGCTATTTATGGGGCCCCGGTGGCAAAGTGTGTTAAAGCACTGAGCTGCTGAACTTGCATACCGAAAGGTTCCGGGTTCAAATCCTGGGAGCAGCGTGAGCGGCCACTGTTAGCTCCAGCTCCTGCCAACCTAGCAATTAGAAAACATGCAAATGTGAGTAGATCAATAGGTACCGCTTCGGCAGGAAGGTAACAGCGCTCCATGCAGTCATGCTGGCCACATGACCTTGGAGGTGTCTATGGACAACGCCAGCTCTTTGGCTTAGAAATGGAGATGAGCACCAACCCCCAGAGTCAGACATGACTGGACTTAACGTCAGGGGAAACCTTTACCTTTTTGCAGGGCTATTTATAGCTCCTTAAAAGTGGATTCACCCTCCCCTTCACTGTACCATAAGCATTGCTATCCACACATATTTGTGACATATCCTTTTTGTACATTTTTATTTTATAAAGTCATTATATCTTATTAGAATTCATTTTAGCGAGTACTTCTGACTCTGTGTGTCATACTTATGAAGTCAAAAAGACCTTCTGTCACAGGGGCAGAAAAATTAAAATTGGAAAAAATGTATCTCATGAGTCTGTTTTTAGGCAGCCTAATCTGTGTGATTTGTTTGGGAAGAAAGCAGGGAAGGGGAAAGAAAAAAGAGTGGAAGTACTGGATGTGAGGAAAAGAACAACTAGGTATGGCAAAGGAAAAAAGAAAAATAATTAAAAAGAGGTAAAAAGTGAATATTGGAATGGAATAAAGGTAGGGCTGTCAAAAGTCAGATGCCAATAAGAGAGCAAAACACAGTTTATTAAAGCAAATGTCCAAAAATAGCTCAACAAACAAAAAAAGGCTTAAAACACTTAACTTTCAGTGTTATTAAGCAGATTGAGCAAGAAAAAACCCCAAAAAACAAAGACTGGCAAATAATCTGGATTAACCAGATTATTTAATCTGGATTAACCAGATTAACCAGATATAATCCGGATTAAACTTAGAGTCCTAGAACTTGACTCAAGCGTTCACAATGGGCTGAAAAATGAGGGCAAAAACTAAGACAAGCAGTATTGAAGTCCACAAACTCTTCCCAAAACTTAAACATTCAAAAGGAGTTCAAAACCAAACAAATGCCCAAACTGGGCTAAAGGACTTTCAGTTAAGAGCAAACAAGCCAGCGGAACAGCGAGACGCTGGCAAGCCCGCAGCAACCGCTGCAGGAACACATGCCAAACCAGGAGTTAAAGGAGCGGAGCAGGAAAGCGTCGTCGAGCCGGTCCGGAGTCGGGATAAGCCAGCAGCACCAAGCCGTTGTAGAAGCAAATGCCAAGTCAGGAGTTAAAGAGGCAGAGCGAGAAAGCGTCGTCAAGCCAGTCCAGAGTTGGGATGGGCAGTCAGGCAGCCATTGAGTAGAGAATGATGCCAAACCACGATTTGAGAGCGAAGAGCAAAGCTGAGTGAAGTTCCAGTCCAAGGTCCAAGGTCCGAGAGGTTGAAGAAGGTCACAACACGAAATGGCACAGAGAGCCAAAGCAACGAGGGCGAACAGCAGATCCGTTGCAAAGTCCCAGTCCAGTCTTCAGTAACACACACAGGAAACCCAATGGCGCCCAGCAACACCTTGCCACACACAAGATATAATGGCCAAACAACCCCAATATATCCAAGTCTCCTTGGGCTTCCAAAACTATCCACGCCCAAAGAGCAGGTGTCTCAACTTCTTAATCTGAATCAGAACTCCACACAGCCAATGCCCTTGGGTCAGGTGTTCCAAATTCCTTATCAGAGTCCCAATCATCCTGCCCATACCCAACTCTATCCACACCTGTGGACCCCCTCTCACTCCTCCAAGCAGACCAAATGGGATCTGCTTCTGAAGACACCCAAGCGTCCCCAGCATCAGCAGCATCCATGGGCCCCGATTCTTCTCCAAGCATCTCCGGTGCCCGTGGCCAGTCCGTGCTCGGTTCCTCCGTTAATACCTGTTCCCAGCATCCATTTCCTCTTCCAGATCCCCATCTGAATCCTCCTCAGAAGACTCCCCATCAGTCTCCCTGACCCTCTTCCTAAACAAATCCTCCAATGAGCCCTCCTCGTGGGGGTTTTTCCTTCCTCTCCTGATCCCACCACTATCATCCACAGTCTCCGAAGGCGCATTCACAACAAGGGCAATGTGGGAAAGGGTCATAGATAACTATTTTTTAGTGAATTCTAGGTCCTAGTCAAGGACCTGATATTGAATATCTGTTAATGCAGTTGCTCACTGCCTCATAGTGAAAAACCAATCTGTAGTCATACACAGCAAGCAGAGCAACAAGGGCAAACCATACAAATAGACCAGAGTTCTTTCCAAGAATCAAAACCAAATAATCTCATTAATTCAGGTCACAGTCTAAAAAAATAGTCATTCACCAAAGTCAAAGTTCCATCCAAGAGTTCACCAACAGAAACAGGCTGTAGCAGTTCCACAATGCTGTTCCCAGCCACTACCACATCCAGTCACTTCCCCAGTCACTTTCCTAAGTACTTTCACCTGTTGGCCCGTCCAATTCGATCTCCTGAGTTGAATGGCATGAGTCCTTAATTGTAGCCTAGCTGGAATGCATGAGAGGCTCCATGATGGCCAGGGACCTTTTCAGTAAGTTTTAGGGAGTAAATTGGGGACTTCAACTGGGTTAACATGTAGTCACCATGGGAGGGAAATCCTGGGGTTGTGGAGGGGCGGGGACTAGAACACATGCTGATGCGGGTTACTTTAACCCATTTTGGTATGGGTTTTAGGTATGTGTGGAAGCGCCCTCCAATGCTGGGCAAAGCAGCCTTCTATCTTCATCCATATCACTAGCCGTAACAGTCCTCCAAGTTGATTCTATGGTCAACTTTTAGCTTAAATTAACCATAAAGTCACTCTGGAAAACCAAGAGATTCCTAGGGAAAGGTTATCTTAAGTTTACAAAGTCTGTGGGAGAAGTACTAAAAATGCCTGTGTACTCCCTTCTGTGCTGTTTTGATTCTGGTCTGTGAGTCATGGGACTAAAAACATGCTGGGACATTTTCTGGGGGAACACTAGATGGGGCATGGGTGTGTGGTAGTAGCAGATTAATATACAGTACCCCTGGATGTCACAGGGCTCTCTTTTTCCTCTTTATGGTACTGCTTTAAAAGAGAGCAAATAAGGGTCATTTTGTCTTTCTTTATCACAGCAAATAAAGATATCCATTAAGAATCTTAAGCTGTGCTACTGTAGTTAATTGGTTTGTTCAGTAAAAGAATCCCCGATTATGTGAAGGATCAAAGAAGTATCAATAAAACATGAAATGTTTCTTAGGTGGACACTGTAGAACTATTAAATCACTGCAGCAACCCTGTACAAAACTTCTGTAGCCCTCCAAATGTTTTGGACTTCAGTTCCTAGAATTCCTGACCATTGGACAAGTTGACTAGGGCTTTTGGGAGTTGAAGTCCCAAACACCTGGATGGTTATAGGTTGTACAGGCCTGTACTATAGTATTTTGCCAACAAAACCTAACCCAAATCTAGAATCTCTTCACAGATGAAACATTTCAAAAAGCAGGAAATAATACAAAAATACATGAATAAAAGAGTTTAAGAACATTTTCACATGTGTATTATAAAGCAAAACAGAATTAATGAATGAATGCAGAATTGTGAATTAATTATTTTCTAGAGACCTGAAGATTCAATGTTGATACTAAATTTCACCTGTTCAGAGGATAAATCAAAACATCCAAGAGATTTTGAAGGTAGTTAAAAGAGTTGTTAGTAGAGGTAGTGATATTACTTCCAGGAGGACAAAGAGGCCACATGTCTCTATGCCAAAAAAAAAGGGGATCTTGAAAGCTGCCTGGTACATAACAAAGTCAGTCTTAGTTTTCTGCTAGGGATGAAATTGATCAAATGAAATACCAAATCTGTATTCCACTGATCTCCCATTTTGTATGTATGAATGTTTAACGGTTTTCAATTATCACATCCATTCCATAATCTTTCTTTAATGAGATTTCTCTATAATTAGGTTTTCTTTAATACTCTCACTTTCAGAGGATAATAGCTAGTTAAATCAATTAAGATCTCCAATACCTAAAATTGATGATGTAGAATGAAAGAGACTAGATTAGGGTCTCTGTGTGTGATGCTTTCATTTTAGAAAACCTGAAGAGATTCATGTTAAAGTATGATGAATTGCATTTCTAAAAATGTTTAATTATCATTTATACATTTTTTTGGAATATTCAAAACATTTCACATACATAATAATATTGGCAATCCTCAGCAATATCTTTTGAGGTGAATCAGTATGTTGAAAGGATTGTTATACTAAATGTTGCCCAGTTAAGGGTAGTGATTTACTTCTGGGTAAATATGTATAAGAATATGATGTTTGTGACTTTGCAGCTGGGATGAGATGCTACACTGGAACAAAGATGGAAAGGACCTTTATGTATGTATGTATGTATGTATGTATGTATGTATGTATGTATGTATGTATTTCAATTATTTATACCCCACCCTTCTCACCCGAGGGGACTCAGGGCGGCTTACAAGTGGCAATTGATGCCGTTACACTGTTATACAATGAACTAAAATGTTAAAACAGTTAAAGCAGTCATAAAATACAATATACAAAGTTTAAAACAATGCAAAGTGCTTATGCCATTCATCCACTAGACCAGGGGTCCTCAAACTTTTTAAGCAGGGGGCCGGTCCACTATCCTTCAGACTGTGGAGGGGCCGAATTATCATTTGAAAAAAAAAAAACCAAACAAATTCCTGTACACACTGCACATGTCTTATTTGTAGTGCAAAACAACAACAACAAAAGAACAATACAATGTTTAGAAATGAAAACAATAGTTAACAACATAAACCTATCAGGATTTCAATGGGAAGTGTGGGCCTCCTTCTGGCCAATGAGATAGTCAAGTTAATTAGGATTGTTGTTGTTGTGTGACTTCAAGTCATTTCAGACTTTGGGCGAGCCTAAGTCTAAAATTATTTATTTATTCATTTACTACATTATTTATTACATTTATTTCCTGCCCTTCTCACCTTCTCACTCCAGAGCAACTGTATGTACATACAATATATTATATTATTAGCATATCACAATATTAGCATTATATATTACTATATTGAACTATACCACTATACTGTAATATTATATGTAATATATAACATATAATTAATATTATTATATGGTATTATTATTAGAATTATATTGTATAACATTATAATATTATTATTAATATTATATGTATATACAATACATTATAATATTTAAAATGATAGAGCTTCTGGGCCGTCTTCAAAGGCAGCCCCACGTAGAGCGTGTTGCAGTAATCCAACTGGGATGTGACCAGAGCGTGGACCACCATGGCCAAGTCAGACTTCCCAAGTTATGGGTGCAGCTGGTGCACAAATCTTAGTTGTGCAAATGCTCCCCTGGCCACCGCTGAGACCTGGGGTTCCAGGCTCAGCGATGAGTCCAGGAGAACCCCCAGACTGCGAACCTGCATCTTCAGGGGGAGTGCGACCCCGTCCAACACAGGCTGTAACCCTATACCCTGTTTGGCCTTACAACTGACCAAGAGGACCTCTGTCTTGTCTGGATTCAATTTCAATTTGTTAGCCCTCATCCAGTCTGACACAGCAGCCAGACACCGGTTCAGGACCTGAACAGCCTCCTTAGTGACAGGTGGGAACGAGTGACAAGCTGGACATCATCTGCATACAAATGACACTGCACCCTGAAACTCCGTATGATCTCTCCCAGCAGCTTCATGTATATGTTGAACAACATGGGGAACAGTATTGAACCCTGTGGGACCCCACAAGTCAATGGTTGTGGGGCTGAACAGGTGTCCCCCAGTGACACCATCTGGGATTGACCCTCCAGGAAGGACCGGAGCCACTGCAGAACAGTCCCTCTGAGTCCCATCCTGGCAAGGCGCCCCAGAAGGATATCGTGATCGACGGTATCGAAGGCTGCTGAGAGGTCCAGCAGAACCAACAGGGACACACTCCACCTGTCCAGCTCACGGCGTAGATCATTTGTTATTCCTTTTCCAATCAGAAAGAAGAAAAAGAGGAGGAAGAATACAAACTCATGGAAGCTACTCAGATATATTTGGCATGTTGGAAAATATTTATTTCCACCAAGATACAAATGTTTATTTTGCACATAAACATGTTTTCTGCACAGCAAATCCACACACATTTTTGCACAATAAGTGCATTACCATCTGAAGTAAACATGATCCTCAACACTGTAGATATGCCAGATATTTAAATTGTGGTACAAATATTAAATAAACAAATACAAATTGGAACTGTTGGCTTCTCATGTCCCCCACCTTTTTCATGTGACACAACTAACAAAATCCACAGAAATAAACCACAGACTCCATTTGGATACAATTCTAGTGCCAAAGACTCACAATATCTAATACAAATATTTGTGGAAGTGCCCAGAATTTGTTAGAGAGTATTGCCAAATGAATATTATAAGCTACTCAAGGAAGGGTGCTTCCAGATAACTCCAAAATCTGCAATTTAAATGGGAGATAAAAAAATTCCCAAGAACTGACTGCAGGTCCCCACACAGACCTGTTAGTCTGGGGATTGGGTCCCCCACCATCCCCACAAGCTTCCACTGCATTGGAACAAGATGAAGTGCAGATGGGACATCCAGTGGAAGTTTTTTTTAATCACTCGGTTATGTGCTGGACTGTGTATCCAGCACATAACAGAGTGATATGTGCTGGATATAAATATAAGCAGATTTACATGTGCGCACACCCATCTGTTTTGTACATCCAGCACAAAACAGAGGAATTCTTTTAAATTCTCTCTTCCCCAATTGTTAATTCAAGCTCTGTTTAAATTTATGAAGTTTAATATAAAGTTTCAGAGAGTTCTAATTGCTTTCCACTTCTGCTTCCCTTGAGCCACCTGTGTCTGTTCAACAGCCCAATCAGCTGAACAGCTGTTTTGGCCTTTTAAAAAGCACACATGTGCCGGAGCAGTCTACGCAGGGGGAAGGGAAGGAAAACACATGTTTTTAATGACTTAAGGGATATACAGTGATGCGAATATGCATATTTTTTGGCTTAAATGAGAATATAAGTGCACCTTTTTAACACACATATTTGTCCGTTGCTGTGAATCAGTGCTGATTTACTACTTTTAGTCACCACCCCCCTTTTAACCTGGTAACTTCCACATTTTAGGTGCTGTGTAGAAGAGCCTGAAGTCAGGGATGTTTGAGTGCCAATCCATCAGGAAAAGACTTAAGAGCCTATTGAGAAAGGCACAGGGGTCTCAATCCAAGACTATACACAACAATATGTTAGAACTGAGAAGGAAATATAAGCAAACCATTAGAGCAAAAAAGAAAACCCATTCAATATCCATCTGGAACGGGTTAGAACTTGCTGCTAAAGGGAGGAACACAGTCCTCTTCTGGAATTCAGTAGCTGGTATTCTTAAAGAAAGGAAATATGCATTTGATGCCCCTATTCCTGCAGCGAATTGGGAGATCTATTTCTCTCAACTGTTTGCCCCCTCGCCCCTTCCAAAGAAATACCTTACTCCTAGTATAGACAGCCCCGAAAATTTGCCAGACTGGCCCCCGACTACCGTACAGGAAATAAAGAGTATAATTGAAAGCCTTAACAACAATAAAGCTCCTGGAGAAGACTTTTTACCACCAGAGTTATTTAAATCCAACCCTGACTGGTGGGCCACCCTAATAGCAGGTCTATGTACTCACATAAATAACACTGCCAACATTCCTACAGGTTGGAAATTGGCAATAATTATCCCTATTTACAAAAAAGGGTGCAAAAAAGATCCAAAAAACTACAGACCTATCAGCCTAATAGATATAGTGGCCAAAATCTACTCTAAAGTGCTTCTTTCTAAATTAGAGCTTTGGGAATATGATAATAAAATTCTATCAGAAGAACAAGCCGGCTTCAGATCAGGAAGATCCACCATGGATAACTGTTTTATCCTAAACCACCTAATATACAAACATCTAAAAAGAAAGAGTAGACTTTATGTTGCTTTCATTGATCTAAAAGCAGCCTTTGACAGCATCAACAGAGAGCTCCTCTGGCAAAAACTAACAGTACATGGAATAGACTGTAGATTACTACTCCTGATCAAAAGTTTATACTCCAACAACCATATCCAGGTTAGGACGGGAATCAGTGGTGCCCTGACAAAGAGAATTGACTCCTGCAAAGGTGTAAGACAAGGCTGTTTATTAGCCCCTTTACTTTTCAACCTTTATATCAATGACCTGCCAAACCACCTCAGCAGCTCCGAGGTTCATATGCCCATAATTGGTAACAGACACATAAATACTCTTCTATATGCGGATGACATGGTTCTGATGTCTAATACCCAAATAGGTTTGCGAAGATTACTGATCAAACTAAACATCTACGCGCACAAAAACGAGCTGACAATAAACAAAACCAAGTCAAAAATTATGGTGTTCGGAAAACGCCCATCTAGACACAAATGGGTTCTAGATGGAGAACATATAGAACAGGTTAGCTCTTTTACATATCTAGGCTTAGTATATTCAGAGACTGGCTCTTGGTTAGCACATTCTCAATCTTGTGCGATCAAAACCAGGGCACGCTCCAACACACTGGCAAGACTGCTAACCCATAGATATCCTGGCTCTTTAACTCCAATAATCAAAGTTTATAAAGCAAAAATCCTCCCCATGATACTATATGGAGCAGAAATCTGGGGCCTAAGCCAACTACCAATACTAGAACAAACACAATCAAAATTTTTAAGACAGATACTTGGCGTTGACTCTAAGACCACCGCTGCCGCAGTTAGAGCAGAGTTAGAAATACATTCTATCGAAGGTCTCGCCAAAATCAGGGCCTTTAACTATTGGTCTAAAATAAAAAATCTTGAAAATAACAGACTGCCAAAATTGTGCTTCTTAGAACAATCTAATGGCTTTAACCAAGACTCCTGGGCAGAACAACTAGCAAGGTTTCTTTGCTCCTGTGGATTACAAATTACTTCATCAGACCAGAATAGGGATGCCGAAAAAAGGACAGTAATCCAAAGAATCCTAGATATTGAAGCCCAAAAAGACATAGCCATCCTGTCTAATACAAGATCTCTGAAGTGGTTAGGGCACTTTAAACGTAATTTCCAGAGGCCATTGTACCTAAAAGCAGATATGCCAAGACACCTAAGAATCACTTTCACTAGGGCAAGATTCGAACAAATTGAGTCCATGGAGAGACACGGCAGATTCAATCATATCCCGTATGAAGAAAGATTATGTATTTGTGGCAGCCCTGAAGTTGAAAATTTGAACCACATTTTGCACAACTGTAATCTATATAAAAAAGAAAGGAAACAATACTTATGGCCTTTTATTGGTAATAAAACAAGCTGGGTTATCGAAGCCAAAACTTCATTTTTGTTGGCCGGTTATAACCCCACTTTGACAACAAAAGTGGCCCTGTATTTGTTTAAAGCTGCTAAAAGGAGATCAGAGTACATAGATCAGATTGGGTTGCAGTGTAGGGGAGACAAGGATAGTTGATGCACTGATCTTTAGCTAAACTACATTGGCACCAAGCAGGCAGACACCTGTATATCTGTATTTTATTTTAAGTGAACCAGATGTATGTTGTATGTTGTTTTTGTATTGTCTGTCCTTGATAAGGCCAACTGGCTAATCAATAAATTGTTGTTGTTGAGAAACAAAGATGAGCTTGTCTTAGTGCAAGAAAGTAAATATGATAGGGTAGAATGATTCCCAGGACTGTAATGTTACAATTGAAAAATATAATATCCTGAAAGACAATAGATGGGGAAGAAAAGGAGAAGTAGCATTATATGTCAAAGAAAAAAATACAAAAATCCATATTAGTGATTAAATGAAATCATTTGAGAGCATTTGGTTAAACATAAATGAAAAATACCACTGTTTTAGGATTTTACTACAAGCCATTAAACTAAGACGCAATAATGGATGATGCTAAAATTTCTTGCTTTGTTCAAGAATGAAATTAGCAGAGAATTACATGCATGCTCCACAAAGCAGGGTTTATGGAAGAGTGACAATAAGAATGACATTGTTGAAACAAACCTTTAGCAAATCCCATTTGGAATTTGTGAAGAGGCACACAGAGGTCAGAACAGACATAGGGGAGGAGGGGACCAACACTGAACTTTCTGTCCTTGTTACAAATACCATGTGTAGCACAAAGCTAATAGCATTAATTGTTCTCAGAACACAAAATTCATGTTGAAGTACACAGCATAATGTTGTTTTTTCTCAGGAGTCACTGAGTCACTAGTCAGGCCTGAAGACAAGATGGATGGAATCAAATAGACAATTCCTAAGAAACTCCATAGAGGTCACCTTTCAACAAAGCAATGAGCCCAAACACAGAACCAAAGTAACACTGAAATTATTTAAAAATAAGAATCTAAATATCATGGGGTTAGTCTACACAAGCTAAGGCTGCAGCATTTCTCTGAATGAAGGAGAGTGTGTTTGAGGATCAGGACATCCGTAGGGACACCAAGATGTTTTTTTTATAAAGCTATTGTCCTCCCAACCCTACTATGTGCCTGTGAAACATGGACTGTCTACAGATGTCACACTCAACTCCTGGAAAGATTCCATCAGCATTGCCTCTGAAAAATCCTGCAAATCTCTTGGAAAGACAGGCGGACAAATGTCAGTGTGCTGGAAGTAGCAAAGACCACTAGTACTGAAGCGATGCTCCTAGGCCATCAACTCCGCTGGACTGGCAACATTGTCCAAATGCCTGATCACCATCTCCCAAAAAGTTACTATACTCTCAACTCAAGAATGGGAAACATAATGTGGGACAGGAAAAGAGATTTAAAGATGGGCTCAAAGCCAACCTTAAAAACTCTGGCATAGACACAGAGAACTGGGAAGCCCTGGCCCTTGAGCGCTCTAATTGGAGGTCAGCTGTTACCAACAGTGCTGAAGAATTAGAAGAGACACAAATGGAAGGCTCAAGGGAGAAGCATGCCAAGAGGAAGGCGTGTCAAGCCAACCCTGCCCGGGACCACCTTCTGTCTGGAAACCAATGTCTTCACTGTGGAAGAACATGCAGGTCAAGAATAGGTTTCCACAGCCACCTATGCATCCACAGCCAAGATAGTACACATGGAGGACCATCATCCTCGAACTACGAGGGTTCGCCTAAGTAAGTAACACAATGTTGTACCCTAGGCTTCAGAGGCACCTCAAAACCACACTGGAACCCCAGAATATAAGCAAGCAAGCTGCTTATTGAAAATTATATGCAAGCAAAAGCAAATCAAAGTTAAAAGTCAGAGTTCAAAGTAAATGAAATAAAGTTTAAATCTACCAGGTACAAAATACTTGAGAATCATGAAGCAAGAGTCTATAAAAGTCACACAGAAGATCAGAGTCCAAACAGGTTATCAGAATCAGTCCAAAAAAGGTATCAAGCAGGCTGGGCTTCAACACACAAGCTGTTTAAGAGGGGGATGCAGTCTGTTATGGCCCTTGCACAGCCATGTCAACCAGATTCACCTGGCTGAACCCATTACACTGCCACACTGGTGTCTAGACAATCCAGCTATGCTGACACCATGGTGGTGACATGAAGATGAGCCATCCCCTTCCCCTGCACTGATCACTGCATGGAAAGTGACAGTGTGATGTCCATCTCCACAAGAGTTAAGCCAAATTGGACCTGGTCCAGCTGTTCAGACTGCTATGAAGCCCTAGGATACTCTGAGATTTCCAGCCAACTCTGGAAATTCCCTCAAATTTGCCCAAAGCAGGGCAAAGTCTGGTTAAAGCAAGAAAACCCACAATACACACCAGAAGTGTGGGATAGTCAGTGCTGGATTTGTGATGAGCATACATTTTCTCATTCATGTAGACTCACCTCTAGAATTTATTGTTGTTTATTCGTTCAGTCACTTCCAACTCTTCGTGATCTCATGGACCAACCCATGCCAGAGCTCCCTGTTCGCCATCGCAACCCTAGTTCCTTCAAGGTCAAGCCAGTCACTTCAAATGCCATCCATCCATCTTGCCCTTGGTTGGCCCCTCTTCCTTTTTCCTTATATTTTCCCCAGCATCATTATCTTCTCTAAGCTTTCCTGTCTTCTCATTATGTGGCCGAAGGACTTCAGCTTTGCCTCTAATATTCTTCCCTCAAGTGCGCAGTCGGGCATTATTTCCTGGAGTATGAACTGGTTGGATCTTCTTGTGGTCCAAGCCACTCTCAGGATTTTCCTCCAGCACCAAAGTTCATCTTTGCCTCTAATATCCTTCCCTCCAGTGAGCAGCCGGGCATTATTTCCTGGAAGATGGACAGGTTGGATCTTCTTGCGGTCCAAGGCACTCTCAGAATTTTCCTCCAACACCACAGTTCAAAAGCATCTATCTTCCTTTGCTCAGCCTTCCTTATGGTCTAGCTCTTGCATCCATAGGTTACTACGGGGAATACCATTGCTTTAACTATGTGGACCTTAGTTGCCAGTGTGATGTCTCTACTCTTCACTATGTTATTGAGGCTGGTCATTGCTCTCTTCTCAAGAAGTAAATATCTTCTGATTTCCTGGCTACAGTTTGCACCTGCAGTAATCCTTGCGCCTAGAAATACAAAGTCTGTCACTGCCTCCACATTTTCTCCCTCTATTTTCCAGTTATCAATCAGTCTGGTTGCCATAATCTTGGTTTTCTTGATATTTAACTGCAACCCAGCTTTTGTACTTTGCCCTCCAACCCCCCAAAATAACAAGCCGACACAATAAACTTTGATTTAAAACTGGGCAACTTTATTAAATGTTACCTAATTAACTTTTAATTTGTACTTGAATCTCACTCTCAGTTATCATCTATGAATTTGGTGAGGCATAAAGCCCATATTGGTGGTCCTTCCCGACCAACCCTTTAACTGAATTTAGGGCGAAACATCAGGTCCCCAGCATAACTAAACCTGGCTGAGGTAAAGGGAAATGTGGTGGAGAGTTCTGCCCCAGGAATGCTTGAGGTCATAGTCTCATTCCTAGGCCATAATCGTTTACCCTCGCCGGGGCTTTATGAACCCTAGTTGAGGGTTCACGCCTCTGGCCTACACCAAAATTGAGGTGCCTTGTGGTGCACACCAAAAATATGCGATTCCCCTATGTATTCCACCACAGATCAGGAGCAAATGTCTATTTAGCTCCTGACCCCTACCAAATCTAGAATTACCCTAATTCCTTTTTGGAGATCAGCCAAAAATATTTGGTTGCTCAGTTCGGAAAGATGGATATCATCATTCTGATAGAGGGCCGAATTGTTGTGCTTTATAGTATTGTGTGGAATATAATAACTCATGCCTTCAGCAAAAAACATTTCATATGGCACGATTGACCCATTTTCGAGCCCTATCCAATTTTTTTACCATCACCATATGGCCAACATGGCCTGGGAATAACCACAGACCATTCCAAGTGGGTTTGAGGCCACACCTTCTTGAGCTTGTGCAGGTCATCCAAAACTCGCAGAAACAGGGCCCTGCCTTTGAGCAGTCCCAAATCATTGCCACCGAGGTGGATAACAATAACATCAGGTGGATAACAATGTCCTGATTTGAACATCAATGGGAGCAAACCATCCCAACGAAGGCCTCTTCTGCCCCTCCAATTGACAAAGACCATGGAAGCAAGGCCAAGATGTTGGCCGTAGGAACTTCTACGCACCTGTCACTCGGCCCAGTGCACGTAGCTGTGTCCGCAGATCAGCACATGACATCTACTCACCAACAGGATCGGTTCTGAAAAGACAAATCCTAACACGGCATATGACGCACATATGTACGATAAGCTCCCCAATGCTTTAATTTTATCCACTGAATATCCCATCACAGCAGCAGTGGAAACAGCTCAGACCCTATGCGTACCAAATTTCTGATCTTTGATCCCTAAAATTTTTAATGCCTTGAAAGTCAATGCCCAAAATTGGTATTTTGTCAGCGGCGCTCCATCCTGGTGCCAAAAAGAAAACCAGGAGCTATTCCTCTGCATGCTGCGTAGTATGCCAATGGTGAAACTGGGCATAATTCAGGGTCACTGCATCGCCCCAATTTAAGGATGGAAACTCTACCCTTTTGATCTGTTTTAGAAGTTTGAATAACCAATTGCAATTCATCCTGCTGGAGCTGAAGTTCTGAAAATTGAAGGGCCCTTCGGGATTGATCCGTTTTTGAAGATGCAACCAATTCACTAACCTGAAGGGCTCCAAAAAAGGCAGTGAGAGCTGCTGGCTGAAATAATAAGGATTCATATTGGGATTCACAAATTTGGGACCAAATTCGCTTTAAACCTTTAAGGATCTTAGGGGTTAATGGCTGGTGATTGTCTTGGGGTCTGGCTTGCTTCCTAGACAAGCCTTCCAGCCATTTGCGAAGCTGGAAATTTGCAGTGACATCAGGAAAGCCCTGTGCCTTAAGCCAATAAGCAAGGGCAGATAACTTTGCTCGAATGGTCTAAGGGGCCAACCTCTTCCTCTCCAAGAAAATGCCAAACTTTGTAACGTGCTTATATGGAACTGGTGCAACAGAACTTATTGCATACAACTTCTTGAACTCCTGCACGAATCTGATGTAAGATTTTCTGGAAGTCGTAGCCAGGGCTAATTTCATGCCCTAGACTATGGACTGGACCCAATTTTCCAAAGATGGACTGGCATGCTGTGAGGGTGGAAATCTGCACTGGGGGCAAGCTGCCTGAAGCGTTCCATCTGCATACGGGACAGAGCATCAGCAAGAGAATTATCTGTCCCCACAATAAGAAAAGCTCTAAACAGTATGTGATACTTTAGACCAGGGGTCCCCAAACTTTTTAAACAGGGGGCTAGTTCACGATCCTTAGGACCGTTGGAGGGCCGGACTATAGTTAACCACTGAGCAATAATAATAATAATAATAATAATAATAATAATAACAACAACAACAACAACAACAACAACAATAAAAAAGAGGGTTGGAAGAGACCCTTTGGGCCATTGAGTTGAATCCCCTTCTGCCTTTGTGCACTGAAAACACAAGCAAAACACCCCTGATGGATGACCAGCCAACCTCAATGATAATAATAATAATAATAATAATAATAATAATAATAATAATAATAGTAAAAAGGGTTGGAAGAGACCCCTTGGAACATTTAGTCAAACCCCCATCTGCCTCTATGCACCAAAAGCACAAGCAAAGCATCCCTGACATATGGCCATCCAGCCTCAATGTTAATAATAATAATAATAATAATAATAATAATAATAATAATAATGTAATAATAATAATGGTTGTAAGAGAAGAAGTGACCCCTTGGGTCATTTAGCCCAACCCTCTTCTGCCCTTGTGCCATGGGGGCCAGATAAATGGCTTCGATGGGCCGCATCTGGCCCCTGGGCCTTAGTTTGGGGACCCCTGATTTAGACAGTAGAGGGTAGAAATCCTTAAAGCCTCCATCAGCCTGATTGACGTAGATGTTAAAGAATTGATAACCTGCATCGAGGCCTGAACGGTGGAATTTGAAAATTGATTTGCCCATAGTGTCACAGCTACTAATATAGGAAAAAATTCCAGGAATGTTAAGTCATAGGTGATCCCTTTAGTGTGCCAACTCTTGGGCCATAGCTCAGCACACCAATGCCCGTTAAAGAAGACCCCGAATCCAATGGCTCCAGAGGCATCAGACACTATTTGAAGGGCATCCTTCAATAATAGGCCCTGCCTCCAAAAAGAAATGCACATGATGATGTGGTAACCTAAGCCCTGAAATGGCATCGCAGAACCTGTGCAAAAAGGCGTGCCTGGGGGCCACTACTCTGCATGCAAAATTTAAATGCCCAATAATTTCTTGAAACTCATGTAAAGTGGTGAAGCACTCGGCAGGGAAGGGTGCTTAACAGGGGCTTTCTTAGCCGGGCCCTTACCTTCCAGCCCCCCAACATTCTTCTTAGGTGCCATACTGTAAGAACAATTAGAAAGAAAACCATTAACACATAACCACACCGATGAGCCAGCAGGCCGCCCTGGATGTAATAACAAAATGACCACAAGCCAACATGCTATACACATGAAATAAGGTTTGGCCACTTAAGGCCATTTTATTATTATTACTATTATTAATAGTAGTAGTAGTAGTAGTAGTAGTACATCACCTCAGATTACCAAGGAGGCATACCTCATCTAGCTATGGCCAAAAAACTCCTCTATACCCCAATACTATAAATAAGAGGCCCCTAAAGCCAGCCCTAAGGCCCACTAATGGCCCTCGGGCCATACTAAAAAGAGGCTGCCAGGTCTGTTCAAAATGGCTGCCTGGCCCACACAAAATGGTGACCAGGCCTATACAAAACGGCCATTAGGCACCCACAAAATGGCCACCAAGCCTGTACAAAATGGGCCAGGCCTGTACAAAATTGGCTGCCCAGGCTAATAAAATAGCCGATGGGACCGACCATATGGCCTACAGGCCTAAACAAAAATGGCCGACGAATCAAAACCAAAATGGCTGAAAGCCTAAAATGGCTGCCATTCCTAAAAGATTGGTGCCAATAACTGAAGGTTCATGAAAAAACCACTCAACTGGCACAAAATTCAAAATTGACAGCCAGCCCCCCCCCCCCCATGGCCACCTCGAATATCTGCCCAGCAACAGCCATGGAACATTAGGTGGTGGTGCCAAAACGCCACCAAAATGGCCACCACACTGGAGCCGTTGTAATTGTGGCCAGCCATGGCCATAAGGACTAAATAACTGGTCACACTGAGCTAGAAGGAGAACTAAGGGCAGCCAACCGTCCTCAACTTCCCTTGAGCTCAAATTAAATAAACCAACACTGCCCAGCACGCCAGCTTCAAAGCTACAAATGGGGCGAAATTAAAAGAACCAATTTGCCCACAGAGGCCCACCAAACTCAGTTGACTTATGGTGAGCTCGGTTCTAGCCAGGGCCACAGAGCAAAAGGATCGTAGCAAAAGCCATCTCACTGCACCCAGAAGAAGTATGGCAAAAGGCGTGCTCCTGGAAAAAACTGCCACCAAGGCCCACAGGCCTGTGTGGCAGCAACCTGAAACACAAAAGCCAATTGGGGGGGGGGGCACAAACAGCAACCCAAAAAGGAGGCCGGGTGGAACGGAAGGGAGGCACACCACCATGGCATGCACCCCCTGCCGCACCCATCCCGAGACTCTGCAACTAAGAGGAAGGCGAACAGGAACCTTGAAAAACACCACAGGCAAGGGAGGCGAAGAGAAGAAGCAGGGCGACCCCTGTCATCCCCACACACTCGCCTGACCATCCCACCTACAGACCTCTCCACAGTAAGAAGCAAGGTGATGAGATCCACAAACGTCCAAAACTCTCCCTAGCTGACGATTGCCTGGAGACCTCACTTTTGGAACCTTCCTCCTTGACAACAAAAGGTGAGTGATAATGGGGGCGGGTAGCTTCCTCTCTTTCAGTGGGAGGGGGCAAAGCCACTTCCCTCCCTCCCAGCTGTGTGTGTGTGTGTGTGTGTGTGTGAGGGGGGGGGTATTCTTCTTTCACCTTGCTTATAAGGCTCCTCAGTTCCTCCTCACTTTCAGCCATCAAAGTGGTATCATCTGCATATCTAAAGTTGCTAATGTTTCTTCCAGCAATTTTAATTCCAGTCTTGGATTCACCAAGCCCCACACATCGCACAATGTGTTCTGCATACAAGTTGAATAGGTAGGGTGAAAGTATACAGCCCTGCTGTACTTTCCCAATCTTGAACCAGTCTGTTGATCCATGGTCTGTTCTTACTTTGCTACTTGGTTTTTATACAGATTACTCAGGAGACAGACAAGGTGACTTGATATCCCCATTCCACCAAGAACTTGCCACAATTTATGTTCCACACAGTCAAAGGCTTTAGAATAGTCAATAAAACAGAAATAGATGTTTTTCTGAAACTCCCTACCTTCCTCCATTATCCAGCGGATATTGGCAATTTGGTCACTCGTTCCTCTGCCTTTTCTAGAATTGCTAGATCTCAATTCACTTAAGATTCAGTCACTAGACATGAAAATGGTTGTCCAATTTAGATCCCAAACCAAGGTAACAGACTTGGAGAAAATTTGCTACCAAAAATTGATAATAACCTCAGGATCCAGATGCTAGATTTAATACGATACTTACCCAAGGAGAGTCATGGGTGTAATTACTGCCAGAAGTACATCTACTATAGACATGGGAAGGGAAACCTGCAAACGCCATTTTATCTTTATTTATTTGATATTTTGGCATAATAAAACTATTCTACACCATGTTAAGTATTTTGTTTAAATCATGGAGGGTAAAACTAATTAAATCAATTTCAGTTATAGATGCAATGTAACAACATGTGAACAAGGTAAATATATGTTTTTATGTGTGTGACACTATGCTTCATGACACTTTACCTTTGAAAAAATCTATATTTTGGATTGGCCATATGTCAAAGACAGAACGCCACAAGATCAAAGATAACAGAGTTTATTGGATAACAGAACTCAAAATGCCCGTAAAATACAAGGGCCAGGCAGTATTAGCCTTTAAAAGCAAAAAGGGGCAAGGAAAAACGTTCAAAAGATAAACCGGATTAAACCGGAGTTTAATCCGGGTAAAAACAAAACAGCTTGCTTCAGCCTGGGGATAAACAAAACAGAAGCCGGGGAACAAAGTGTTCAAAAGAATGCAATTAATTGGCAGCAGATTCCTCTCTGCTGCCAGCACTGTGCTTTGAGTAACTTGAGTCACTCCTCCACACAGCAGGCAAGATTTCCAATACACACAGATCAGCTGAGGATTGAAGCAGTAGAGTAGACCCAGTTCCTTTCCGTAGTTCAAGCCAGAAGCAGACGTTTGTAGTTTCACCAAGTCCGAGTAGGGGGAAGTCAAGCCGTGGTCAGTTCAGTCCGAAATCCAAAGCAGGAGATGGCGTCCGTCAAGAAGACGACGGAAGGTCAAAGCTAATGAGATTAAGCACAAGTTTGCACAAACAAAAGCCCACACAATTCCTCCCGCCGTCAGACCCCAAATTCCAAAACAACTTACGTATCAGCACACGAAAACACACCAGTCTTCAGGAAAGCGTCCCACACAGATCCCAAGCGTTCGTCCAGATTACCTTGCCCAACGCAATTTGCAATTGCTCCCAAGCCTCATTTTATGCCAGTTACAAATCCTCATCACTATCAGCTGCCCTCCTTAACCCGGGCGTTTCCTCATCACTTTCCTCATCAGAGCTGGAACACCTCTGACTACGCCCCACAGCATCCCCAGCTGTGGATCCCGTCCCATCCCTCCAGCTTGTCCATGGGTCTAATCCTGAAGGTCCCCATTCATCTTCCATCCCATCATTGCCAGTGGCACCCAATTCCTCCCTCACCCGAGTCCAATCCATCTCATCCTCCTCCGAGCTAACCAGCCCCTCCTCCATTCTCTCCGTAAACCCCTCAAAAGACTCTTCGTCAGATGGTGCTGCAAAGATATCTCGCAGTCTCTTTCTTTCTCGCTCCTCGAGAGTATCTGACTCTCGAGGAGTCTTACGCCCACGTCTGCCAGTAACAGAGCCATGAGGCTCAATCATAACACCATAAGTCTAGATCTTCTTTTATCCCTCTATAATGAATTATTTTAGTTATTATTCAGCCTACAATTGCTAGGCAAAGTAATGAAGCATGTGGCATTCCTTCTTCTCCACTGCTTTCAGTCCCAATTTGTGGTAAAAGTAGTAAATAAATAATATCTTGTTGATCAGAAAGCTGAATAAAGCAAAGGATCAAAAGTACAATGGGGTTTTTTATTATGTTTTCAAATAAAATTTCAGCAAACATCTGCTTCAGCAATAAATGGGGAGAAAGATAATTAAAATAAAGATGTGCTTTAAGGAGGATAAACAGCAGGCTAAGTGAATTATGCTATAAAAATTCCATCAATCTCTTGAGAGAATATTATAGTTCAGAGGTCAAAATGTCCTATTTTTCATGAAATCCAACACAATAATAATATTTCCTGCAGCTCAGCCTCAACAAACAAATAAAAATGTCTTTAGTAGAGTTCCCATTATATTTTGAGTGCTCTTTATCCTTCCATTTACTTTCATATATTCTTCATTGGCAGCTGGCTTTCCTGCTCTTCCACAATGACTTATTCAGCCTCACTTGATTCCAATATGGGATGAAACACAAGTAGACCACTTAGGTCACTGAGTAACCCCATCAGCCTCATGGTGGCTAAATGCTTCATGGGGTTAATCTAGGTTAACCTAGGGCAAGACTTCCTTAACACAGACCTATCCCAGGTAACATCTTCACGAATGATCAGCCACAACCACCACTCACAAAGAGCTTTATATATGCTGATGACCTTGGCTTAACAACACAAGCAAAAGATTTTGAAACAGTTGAAAACCAACTCACTAATCCCTTGAAAGATCTCTCCAGCTACTACAAAGATAACCGCCTAACCCTGCCAAGACACAAGTGTGTGCTTTCCACCTATGTAACCGTGAAGCCAACATGAAACTGAAAGTTACTTGGGAAGGCCAAGAGCTTGAACACTGTTTCCATCCTAAATATCTTGGTGTCATCTTAGACCGAACACTAACACATAAGAAACACTGCATGACCACCAAGCACAAAGTAGGTGCGCGCAATAACATCCTGCAGAAACTTACTGGCAGTGCATGGGGTGCAGACCCACAATTAATAAGAACATCAGCCTTGGCCCTGTCTTACTCAACTGCTGAGTATGCCTGTCCTATGCCTGTCCTGTCTGGCACAAGTCTGTCCATGTGAAGCAGGTGAACATACCACTGAATGAAACATGTAGAATAATCACAGGATGCTTTAAACCTATACCTGTTGATTAACTCTACAAGTTAGCTGGCATTGCTCCCCCCCCCCCCCGATGTGCAACAGGAAGTTGCTGCTAATTGTGAGAGAAATAAGCTCGAACATTGCGAAAGCCATCCACTGCATGACTATCAGCCCCCTCCCAGTAGACTCAAATCAAGGAAAAGCTTCATGAGAACCATCACTCCTCTTGATGTACCCCCAGCAACAGCAAGAGTACCCCCCTGGGCAGCTAAACCAGGCAATTCAAACTGGATGGCCCCCCATGAAGGTCTGCCTCCAGGGGCAAACCAAGAATGGGCAACTTGGAAGTCCCTAAACAGACTCAGAAGCGGAGTGGGCAGATCAAAAGACAACCTGGCAAGATGGCACTACCTGGAGGAATCCTCCACCTTGTGTGACTGTGGAGCTGAACAAACAACTCCTCATATGTATGCTTGCCCACAATGCCCTGTCCCATGCACAGAGGAGGAGTTGTTTAAAGCTATGGACAATGCGATTGCTGTTGCCCGCTTTTGGTCCAAAACTATTTAGCTGTTTGTGATTCCTTTATTTTATCACTTTAAACTTAATTATTATGCAATGTTTTTGACACAATATAAATAAATAAATCCCAGGTAACACTAAGTTGGTTCTCCTGATTTAGGGGAAGTGAAGTTGGTTCCTAACTGGAACTGCCCGCAACTGTCTTCACTGCCATCCTGTGTTCCCTGTGTGCAGGCAGTCCAGGGACATGGGATGGCAGTCCCCTTCATTCCCCTTCCCATATCACAGTGGTCCCCAGATATGACACACCACGTATCTGCTCCTCAGCACTCTGACTGATGTCAACTAGAATGCTACGACACCAAAAGTGATGAGATCATTGGGGGAGCTTTTCCTTCTCCCACCTCACAACATCCTCAGTGCAGTGGTGCTCTAGCTGACATCAACCAGAGTGCCAAGAAGCAGGATGATGGAAGCTGGGAACTGCCACAACAGGGAGAATGAGACACCCCTGAGAGCTGCTCAGTGGCACTGAACTGTGTTCAGCACAGCTGGACAATAGAGACTCCCTCCTGCCTCTGAGACAGTTTCAGGACCTCATGAAGGACTGATCTGTTGTCCAAGAAACTGGATTGGGCCTACAATTAACATCAGTGTGGAGGGGCCCCTTGTGAGACCACATTTGATGTGGGACCCATTTTGAGGCTGAACTGATTATATATGGGGCCTGATACAATCACTAAGCTGTACTAAGCAATCCTACATGAAAATCAGAATGAAGTCCTTTCAAGTTATATGTGCCAAGATAACGGCAAATTTTGAGAAACGTAATTGGATGATTGTGGATGTCATTAAATTAAAACTTAGATAAAGTCATTTAATGGAAATATCACCATTATATTCAGAATATAGAAGCTATTTAAAAAATAATTAGTTATGCTAACAGTACCAAGGTTCCATAAGGCAGCTCATTACCCTTATGGAATAAATTTTGTTAGAGTAATTCTTCATTTTCACAAAAAGTAACTAAATAATAACTTAAAAACAAGTTATTTACAAACATCTAGTTACTTCAAAGTTAAGGATATAAAAATAACCAGTATTTCTCTGTTAATTCAGAAATAAATAGAAATGCTATTTTGTAGGACTTAGACTTGCATACATAACAAAAGATTGCTCCTTTTTTCAGTAGCCAATCAGGATGAACAGTTATACCCTTTCTTAATGATACTGAATACTACTGCGGAACTGAAGTAAGTAAGAAATTCATTTCATTACATTTTTAGAGTAATTTAGCAAGATTCACAAAGAATATCCTGTTCAGAATAAAATGACTATTTCAGTTTTTAAATAGAAAAAAAATGTTGGGAAAACCCAAACAGAAAGACACATCCACCTAGGACCAAGGTTTTGAGTGCTTTTCTCAAGGAGTATATTCAACCATATATTTTATGTTGAATTTAGGGGTCAACTTTTAATTCCTGACTGGCTATTCATCTTTGGTAGTTAAATAAAGGCAGATACAATTGAATTTTTTGCACCAGGAATGGAAAAAATGTAGCTCTTGGACCTTAGTCAATGCCCAAAGCCATTTTGTAGTCCCTTTCCTTTCAGATGGCCCCATTTATTATCTAACCATCCAGCCATATTTTTCTGTATCTCTCTATGTATCTATTTATTCACACACATGAATTGCTTCTCTGGGAAGCCTCCAAAAATGGAAATTCACATTAAATACATTTTAATTACCATCTTTCATAAGCATTACGCTCAGAAGGAGACTGGGTTTATTTTGTTTTGTTCTTTATTTTTTGCCAATTTTACCAGTCCATATAGTCCAAGGAGATCCCCAGGAGATTGAATTTGCACTGGAATCTCCTAACTTTGCATACTGAAAAGAGCTGTATGCTTTCAATTCAATTAATACAAACATTTCATATCTTTCTGCTTTTGCTAAGTGTTTGCCAATATTCAGAAATCCTTTCATATTCAGGCGGGAAGAATTACCATTAGCATATGGCCCTCTGAACCTGATCTATTATCTGGCCAAAATAGTATAATTAAGTAATGTTGAAGAATACTGGGAGTCAGGCCTGTAGCAAGGGGGTGGGGGTTAGGTTCAACCCCCCTCCCTGAAATTTTTCAGGTTAAAAAAAAACTGGTTTAATCATGAATTTTAACTGGTTAACCAAATCCCCATGCTTAGTCTATGAGATGCAAAACATTAAGAGTCCCTCCAGGCACTATCTCAAGCAGATATTGACAGGTCTGTAGCCAGGGGAGGGGGTGCTAGAGGTTCAAACCCCCCCACCCAAATTTTCAAAACCCCTCCCGAAATTTTTTTTTCTGGCTACAGCCCTGCTGGGAGTTGATGTATAATAACATCCTATTGGCCACACTTCATTCACTACAAAATAAACAGTTTCAAAACACAGAATGGAAGAAGTTGCAAAAAAAGATTTTTCCACCCCTGCATCACAACTGTTAATACCTCTTCCCCAACTTTATGTGTTCCATCTGTACATTATTGTTTTAGTGCTAATAAAATTGTACAATATCAACCCTTGTACCCAGAGAAGCAGTACCTGTGGTTTTACCTATCTGAATTCTACAAAATATGTCCTCTGTGGGAATTTTCTAGGTCTTCCAGGGAAACTCTATGACAACTTTTGGTGTTGATCATTCATTTCAATAGGGTTCACTATTATCCATTATAACATGTACCATGTTATCATTCGCCTTCTGTCATTGAGGTTTTCAGATCATGCTTCATTTAGTTCCTCCCCTGTGAACTTACTGTCATGGGAGACCCTACTGGGAGTATATGACTCCTGATGACTTCTCCGACAGGTTCACTGGAACACACAAGACCCTTCACTATGACAAGGTGATGATCTAGTGTAGTAGACAAAGGCTGCAACAGATAAGAGGCCACCAGTTATCATGTTAACCATGGCATTGGATCCTTTTCTATGAAGATTGTGTGTTGGTCGTTGTGCACCAGTTCTACACATGAAACAAATTCATGCACAGGCATCTTCCAAGACAAACCATAACCAACAAAAGGTCCAATGGTGAGTGGCAAGTGGCAACCAGGGCAAGACTGAAATCCAGATGCTCCTAGCCATGGACTGGCACATGAGAGGAGGATATGGGTGTGTAGGGAAACATTTGTTGAAACAACATTGATGGTATTGGTTAATGCAAACACTGTGGAAGACATTTTCCAATTCTATTATTCTGTTCTCCTTTTTGAGAAATTGTGACTTCCAAAATGTTACTAATTATGTTGGTTGGGGAATTCTGAGATTTGTATTCTGGAAAAGTAATTTGTCTAGGCTCAGTTAAAAGCATCAGAAGATGCCCCCTTCTCATCATTTTACCTATTTACATGTCGAGTATTTAGTTATTAGGTAAAGGTAAAGGTTCCCCCCCTGACATTAAGTCTAGTCATGTCCAACTTTGGGGATTGGTGCTCATCTCCATTTCTAAGCCGAAGAGCCGGCGTTATCCATAGACACCTCCATGGTCATGTGGCCAGCGCTACCTGTTGATATACTCACATTTCCATGTTTTCGAACTGCTAGGTTGGCAGAAGCTGAAGCTAACAGTGGGCACTAAATCCGCTCCCCGGATTCAAACTGCTGACCTTTCAGTCAGCAAATTCAGCAGCTCAACTCATAATTTAGTTATTGTGGCACATGAAATAAAAACCAAAAAAAGCCACAGGCATGTCCACTAGGTAAATTTGAGTAGGTGATGTTTATTTATAAAGGACCATCATGCAAGAATGTATTTAATATATTTTTAAAAAACCTTTTAAATGTAATAAGCATGAGGATTTGCATATCTCAAACAGATTGAAGAATAGCCAGTGTAATATGAACTTGTGGTAGAAAACAGGTTAAATTCCCAGAATGCTCTTGTACAGTTAAAAAAATTAAAACTATTTTTTTTTCAGGAAATCCATCTTGGGGTAGGAAAAGAATAAAAATATGCTTGTCAATTTTTTTAGTAGAAAAACCACTAAAAGCTGGATCTCGTATGTACAAGCCATCCTTAGGCAGGAGCACCATGGATCCTTCCATCTCAGAAAAAAGGGGGACAAAGAACTAACTCACTTTTGAAAGAAGGGAAAAGTAACCTGTGCAAGCAAAAAGCCTTGAGTACACAGATCAGAGAGAGAGAAAAAAACAGAGATGTGAAACAAATACTCTCCAGAACTTCCTCTGACTAATTGCTGCATGCAAGTGTTGATGCTTCTTTGCTTCCAGCAATAGGAACATTTATTAGGGTGAAAATGTACCAAATGGAACCATCAACAAATGGATTTAGTGAATTGTACATACTGAAGGCCTTGTAAACACACTTATCTATTCATTTGCTTATATGACATTCAATCCATTAAAGTCTCAAAGAGAGTAAACACATTTACAACTTGAGTAAAAGTTATTAAAAGCAATTAAGAGAATGAACATTTAAAAGCCCATTATGGCACGTGAAAAGACCCATTTTCTGTCAAAGTAAAATGCACAAGATAAACTGAAACAAAGTGAAAGTATAACTTGATAGAAGAGAAGACAACTCCATAATGCACAGAATACATGCAGCAACAGCTCTGGAATTTAATTTGAGCTTTAAATGACCTATATTGGCAGATAGGATTCAACTTTAAAGTCTGGACTAAGATCTGCTTATGTCCTAGTTTGGAGTTGTTATGTATGTAATAGAATCAATGCAGATCTGCTCGTACTATAAAAATACATACTCAAGCTGAAATATTAAGGACACACTGCTAACTGGGTGAGCACTTTCTTATTTATTTACAGTATTTATATTCCGCCCTTCTCACCCCGAAGGGGACTCAGGGCGGATCACATTGCACACATATAAGGCAAACATTCAATGCCATAACACTGGACAGAGACAGAGACAGACGCAGGCATGGTCTGGCCTCAAACTCATGACATCTTGGTCAGAGAGATTTGTTGCAGCCTGCCTGCAACCAGCCTCCACCACAGCCCAGACAAGATCTTATGTCTCAGATCTTGTCTAATGACATTTTTGAACCAAGAATCATCAAAATGGATAACATGCTTTTCATTGCAATAAGAAGCTAGCCAGTAGCCATAGCTTCGTAGAGAAATGAAATGTATACTCTGGATAAATTATATTCCAATTTCTTTCTGAGACTACAGCTGGTTTGCTTACTTAATAAATTGAGAAAGCTGACTTGAAGGAACAAGAGCACCTATATCTTATTGGCTTCTCCAAGTCTCTGAAACCCCTTGCCAAGGGAAATCATCTCAGTCCCCTTGCTTTAGTCCTTCTATTGTTAGTGTGGTTTTACAGAGTCACATATTGCAGCTCCAGCTGATGTGAAAAATTCTAATTTGGAGATGCATTATGCAACACAGGGAACCTGTCAACTTCCTCAGAGGTGAGGCAGCAGCCCCACAGTTTAGCTGGACTAAAACTAGTTTCAGCACAATTGGGAATAAAGAAGGATTCCAAATCCTCCTGGCATCCTAATCCCCCAACCCCCGCAAAAGACAAGTCCCATGTTACAGAGCCTGGCAGCTTGGAAGTAGGGGAGGGGCCTCACTCCTCCCAAGCTACTTTGTTCAGTAAAGAGCATGGGGTTCTGGTAAGTGGTGCTTTTCTTTCTCTTGAGGGGCAATTGGGGTACTAGTGGATAGAAGAAACAAACAGCCTTCACAGGCTGTCTGAATTTAGGGAGCGTATTATAGCTGTGGGGACACAATCCTGGATCCTGTCCTCATTGCACCAACACAGGTGAAATTCCAAATTCAGACTTCCCCTTGTGATTTCTTAACCTGAGATTCATGAATAAATGACTTACTAAGAACTCTATCATAATTCATCTTAATCAAGGACAAACATAATAGTGCTCAGAACAAAGAGTGGTTGGAAAGATATTCACTTGCACACAAATAGCTTTCCATTTCCAATTGTATATCCTAATGAGGCCAGTTTTTGTAACTCCAAAAACTAACCTCACTTAGGATATACAATTGGAAATGAGAATGTCTAGAATAACTACAGGAGATTATATTCTTGAATGTTCTTTGCTAAGGTCTGACTTTCTCAGTAAGAAGTTATATCACAATGCTACAGCTAGATGTTCTACTTTAGAAGAACAGTTTCATATTTGTTCCTACTCCTCGCTGTTGAGAAAGCTTTCAGGAAAGCATCAACCTTACAATGAAACTTTAGAAAACAATTTGAAACTTCCTCTTGAATTGACCTAAAATATTGCTGTGTTACTATTTTTAGAGGTGTGCGAAGTGGCTGAAATTTGATTAGCAATTTCTTTCAGAGATTCAGATGCCCCCTGATTCATTTCATAAAAATTCAGAGGCATCCCATTCCAATTAGTAATCCAAATATCCAAAGCTTCATCATTGTTTCGCTAAGATTTGTTCCATTAGAGGCAAAGGGAAAAATTTAGAGACTCATTTCTGCATTATTTTTATGGCTATCAGGATGAAACTTGGCACAGTTATAAACAACATTTATGACTTTAAGAACATTTTTGTCATCTACTGATATTTAGAATTTTTTTTAAAAAAAATCCATTAAAATTATTTTAAAACAACTACAAGAGTTATCCCCTTAAATTGTGGCACAGTTAAACAACATGAGCAGGGCAGCAATCCTGCTAGGTTTCAGAACAATCAATATATCCACAGATTTTTAAGAATGTTTTTTTTTTTCAATTTAAGCATATGTGATGATTAACTTATCCTCCTTATCACACTGGGGCTTTAATGCGGGCAATCCCATTCTTCTGGCGCAAGCAAAATTCTGGGAAATGTAGTTTATGGCAGGGCCTTTTGAATACTCTGCTATAGAGGTCCTTACCTTGCCAAATTATATTTCCCAGAATTCTGCTTGCACCAGAAGAATGGGGCTGTCCTCGTTACAACCCCAGTGTGATGGGCTGCAAATCCCTTTTCCACCAAGAAGACTTGTAAGTAATAAGCACACACAGTAAGCTGATAAAAGAAGAATTTAAGAACTGAGGGGAACTATGGGCTGTAAAATTTGGGGAGGGAGTATAGGAATTTGGAAAATATAACTTTGGGGTTGGATAATTTCAACAGAGGAAGGTTATAGACTGAATATTAAGGGACAGAAAGAAACAGAATTATATAAAAAAAACTACTGGTTTAGGTTTTAACAAACACACCGAATGAAGAGCAAACGTCTTTCTCTCTCTCAGTCTCCTAATAATTTGGACAAAGAACCACAGACACTGAAGGGAGGTGACCAGCTTTGCAGAAAGGCATGTGATTGACTTTCTTCTTGGCTCTTCTTCTGATTGACTGACAAGGAAAAAAATGCAGGCAACTGCTGTTGTGAATCACCTCAGCCCCCACCCACCCCAGACAATTAAGGAGAATATTACATTGAAAAGACACAGCTTGAAACCTTATGAAAACAACAAATCTTTACTAATCTCTCTGAAATGTTTCAGAGTCGTTTGTTTCGATTTTGAATGCTTTGGGGGGTCCCAATCCGATTAGTAATTCAGAGATTTGTATTAACAAATCATACAAATCTCCGAATTATGAAACAGTGTTCCAAAGCTTTGCACATTTTTACTATTTTACTAAAGAGATTGTTTCATACAGAGCATCAGTGACTGTTACAGAAACAAGGGGCTGAGGAGGCTCTCTAGCTGCCCCTAGGAATTTTTAAACATGGAGTTTATATATTTACCAAGCTTGTGTTCAGCAAGAAAATATGTCCCATTCCAAATACATGCCTGAATAAAAACACATTTGACCACCTGGCCAGACTAGAAATAAGATAACAAACCAGCTTCTGGTCTGCTGCACTCCAGTTCATCCAAGTAGTTCTCCTAATCTTCCACTGACATCACCACCGATTGGATTCCAAGAGAAACACAATTTACTGTGGAGAATAAGAAAGCAGTGATCCAACAGCAAAGTGTCTAAAATAATCCCTTGAAAGACAAGTTAAATTGTTCCAACTCAGATAATAAAAAATAAGTACCACCACTCCTTTCGTCTTCTTTCATAAACCAGAGAAAGATACCAAATGTTTTTCTTTTTCTATGTTTGAAACACATCATGATTTGTAGTATTGTCAAACTGTAGCATGCTCTGATTTGCAAAAATTATCATGCCTGCTCACATCCAGCTACCCTGTCATACTGGCCACTGGAATCACGTGGATAAGCAGGTAAAAAAAGCACAATCTGATGAGGTCATTAATCCTGTAACATGACTTGATATTCTTGTTTGACATTCAGACCCAACTGTAAATTAGAAGTGGAACCTTGTAGTCCTTTCTCTCAATGTGTAGAGGAAGAGTGAACCCTGAGACCAGCCATCACCCATTTGTGTGCTGTCAAAGCAGGGTTTGTTAATGATTAATTGCACTAGTGTATTTTGTGAAGTAAAATACTGTATTAAAACAATGGTGACTTGTGAGCACATGCTTGTCATTACTGCCCACATTTCTGGACATTACATATTTTTCAATATATATATATGTTATATTTTTTGTCAGCAACAAACAAAAATCTTGAAAAAGGGCTAAAAATAATGTAAGTTAGCATAGTCTGAGCATCCCTTGTCCAAAACTCTGAAATCCAAATTATTCCAAAATCCAAAACCCAACATTGTTTGCATGAGTTGCTGACATAGTTACACCTTGGCTTTCTGATAGTCCAGTGTATACAAACTGTGTTTCATGCACAACATCATTAAAATATTATGTATAAAATTACATTCTGGCTATTTGTATAGCATACATATGAAACATAAATGAATTTTCTGTTTAGACGTGGGCCCCATCACCAAGATACCTCATTATGTATGTATATGCAAATGTGAGTTTTCCAGAATCCAAAAATAAAATGCAAAATACTTCTGGTATCAAGGTTTTCAAATAAAGGGGATACTCAGCCTGTATATGACATAGGTAATTTAAAATAAATATTATGAGATCAAAGGAAAATGTATGTAAAGGAACTATTATTATTTTGTGGAAGCTCAGACTAAATTTACCTGGAGAGGGGTTTTTTTTAATAATAGGAACAGATTTTTAAAAATCAAAAGTTATTCTTGCACAAACCTTTGCACAAAGGAGAAGTAGCCACTGACAGAATTTAATTAGAATAAAGATTCCCAAGCTGATTTCTGACTAATATACCTTCCCATTTCCTTTTATTAAGCCCAAATGTCCTTTCGTACCATGAAAAGCATGAATTAGTGGCTTAATTCCAAAAGAGATTTTCAGCTTTAGACATATTTCTCTTGAGATTTTGTATTTCTGGCTGCTTTATGTTTGTATAGAAAACAAATGATTAAAATCTGTTTGTTTTAATTTTAAAGAGGCACTTGCTTTGATTTCTGAAAGGTTACATTACCTTAGTTGTGTTTTGATTTGCTTTTTTTCACTATGGGAGCTTGATTCTTTGTTGTTAAAAACACGCACACACATCACAGGACAGGAACTCAGGCATCATCTGGACAACTATTAATTCCATGATGCTAAAATATCTGAAAGCAAAATTGTTCAATGTGGTCAAAATAATTTTATCATCCACGAAAGGACATGTATACCATTGAGAGACATTTAAGAGCACAACTACACTAACCACTTAGATTAGTTTGACTATAGATCATAGGGCTGTTTTTGCTAACCCAAGGGAAGGCTGCCTTAACATGATTTTGTCCCCCACGTTAACCTAACGTAGGGGACAATCCTGTACCAGGATTTGAGTTCTCCCCCATGTTAGGGGTGTCAATACAGTTGGGACAATTCATAATCAGAACTGGATGCAGCTGTCTTGATACATCCAACAATCTTTGGATTCAGGTAGCCAACATGGGATCGCATCCCATTCCCTCCCCCTGTAAAATGCTTATCACCAGCCACAATATCCCCACATATTTTTTCACGGACAATTTGGCTGCCCCCCACCAGACCACAACCTCACTAAAAAGGCTTGGAGGGGGAATGGGGAGCTTCCTCCTCTCCCCCTTTCAGCCACCAAAACAAGCAGTGCCCTCACTGATGGTAGCAAAGGCACTCAAACTGTAAGATAGGTGTGATGTCAAGGCTGGTAACAATCGCAATGCAAAGGATGAAACCATGTTCAGTGCAGCTGGGCAGTGGGGATTCCCTGTCACCTCCAAGGGAGACAAGGGAGTCCCAATTGGGCTGTCAAGTGGGCTCAATATGTCATTTGGGACACCAGATCTTATTCACTAAGTGGATCAATGTAGAAGGGCTCTAAGCTTTTGGCTTGTACTGGTTATCAAACTTCAAAGCAAAGAAGTTCCTCACCTAACACATTTTGAACTATGGCTGATGTCTGTGATGTAGTCCTCTGGCTCATTTCATGCTTCTCAAAGAAAAAGATTGTTGAATGTAGAAGTTTTTTTTGTTGTTTTTTTTTTGTGTCAGGAGCAACCGGAGTTGCTTCTGGAGTGAGAGAATTGGCCGTCTGCAAGGACGTTGCCCAGGGGACGCCCGGATGTTTTGATGTTTTTACCATCCTTGTGGGAGGCTTCTCTCATGTCCCGTATGGAGCTGGAGTTGATAGAGGGAGCTCATCCACACTCTCCCCAGGTGGGATTCGAACCTGGCAGCTTTCAGGTCAGCAACCCAACCTTCAAGTCACTTAGTCCACTACGCCATCTGGGGGCTCCAATGTAGAAGTGCATGAATGCACAGAGGTAAATCAGAGGTGACACCCTCCTGGTACTGTTGCATGGCAACTGCTATCATCTCTTGTAATTGCTTATGCTGACTGAGAATGATTGAAGCTGGAACTCAGGAATATTTGGTGCATCAGAGGCCCATTGTTGTGCCAAAGAATTTCATACTACATCCATATGGAAATCTGACAATGCTGTCTGGAGCCAACCTTCAGTACATTGAACTGAAGTATCTTTTGCTCAGAATAGAGAACTAGACCTGGCTTATTGGTGGCACAGAGACAGATAGAAGTGTGGAATGGGAGAATACGATCTTCTACTCTATTTCTTCAACTGTCAGGAAAGCTTATGTTGCTACTTTATCCCTCTTCTTTGCTATATTCATGAATGCTCAACACATTACTATTTCCTTTTGATTCAGTATTTGTATGCCCATTTTCCCCCCAAGTAAACTCAAACTAGCTGACAATAAGCAAATGGTTGCAGCTGCAGCAAAACAACAATCAATATAGAAATCATCCAAAACATGATTAATATTTTTAAATCATCAATCTATTAATAGATTCAGTACTGATAACTGTATGTTAACATTTTAAGCCTCAGTCTTATCAATTAATTTCAATCACAAATGACTCATTTAACTAACACTTGAGATAAACAGGGTTGTTGTATGTCTTTCGGGCTGTGTGGCCATGTTCCAGAAGCATTCTCTCCTGACGTTTCGCCCACATCTATGGCAGGCATCCTCAGAGGTTGTGAGATAAATCCCATTAATTTAACCTTTCGAAACTAACAATAAGTTCCAGGAGTTTTGCTTTGTAAGAACATAATGTTCAATAGACATTAAATCAATGCACTCCACTATGCATAAAAAATCATATAATTTACCAGTAATCAACATGGAGAAATGATATATAAATTAAAAAAAACAACATGATTTTAAGACATGAATCACCCTTTTATCTCCTCCCTTACCTTCAGAATCCTTAATCCTCTGCAATGTCTTTGGACTGCTGTAGGCTTGAAGGCTGTTTAGCATGTCCATATTTACTATTGTGTTTCTTTGTTCAGTACAGTTTACACTAACTGTGTTTTCAGAGATAAAAACTAAATAGTAAAAGAGAATTAAGTTATCATTTAAATTGAAAATTTCCAACAAAAAGGGACAATTTAATTTTATTCATCAAGATGTAATTTCAGCATTATATCCTATAATTAGCTATTAGGTTAAGCTATTAATGAATTAAATATTTGAGCATGCTAATGAGTCAAGAAATGTTTGTGCTTCTTCTCCCACCAGGAAAATAGTTCTTGCTCTTGTTTTTAAGTGTCAGTCAAGATTCAAGCTATATGCTTTAGTTCATAGTTACAGATACTGTTAATTTCAATATTGATTTTATACTAAGTAGTAGTAAGGGTAGTTTGGAAAGGGAGCAGTTTTCTTTGCATGCCCTGTGTTCTACATTAGACGTCTTCATTTATTTCAATTGGCATTATTATTATTATTATTATTATTATTATTATTATTATTATTATTATTATTATTGAAATACATTTGCAAATATACCTTTATTCATCAGTCAGCTATAAAAAGGATTGCAATTTTAGAAGAAGAAAGAGAAGATAAACAAGTGTTTCTGTCGGGTGAGTAGGGTGGATTAGAAACTTGAAGACTGACAGCAGACTATAAATTTGGTTACCACATGACATGACTATTGTCCCTTCCTGCAATAGATACAAGATTGTCTTTTTAGGGTTGAAGGAAGGGTGAGATGAACCCCCAGAAACCACATTTTGGAGGCATCAGCCCTCTAGGAGTTTGTAAAATCATAAACTGAAAGACTACATTATGAAACAAATTTTGCTATCTAATCATACCCAAAAAAGCAATAAACAGTAGTCTTGTGCATTTCGGCTGAACCTCAAGTCATTTCTACTATCTGGATTTTGGGGGACCCATGTATCAGTTTTTGTGCACCTTCCAAAAAAGGGTGGGCATCCAAAAGAACATTTTCAGTCTGCAAACAGAAAATACGGCTAGATCCAGTCCATTGGGGGCAATGCGGGGGGCTTCACAGGCTCCCCTTCCCATTAATTTTAGAGCTATCGAGATGAAAATGGCCACACTTGGAGGACACATCTATCACTGCTGGCTTACCAAGTTTCATAATGTTTGGGTCATCCCTTGTTTTTTAGGAATTTCTTTTCTTTCTAGAAATAAAATAATCTTTAAAATCCCCAAAAGGTATCCCTTGCTGACCCCACCCTCTACCTTCTCCAGGTGCAGCAGTAGGGCACCATTTCTTCCTGCCAAATATCAAAGATGCACTCCCACATCACACAGTCTACTATTACACTTTCTTTACTAATAAAAACAGCAGCAACTTTTTCCAAAGCTTTTATATTTCCTGTTCTCACAACATGCTGGAAGAGGCCAGTAGCCCACCATCCACAAGCAAGCAAGCAGCATGTCTCCTTAATATAGAAACATTCCTTGATCCTTATTATAAACATTCCTTATTATAGAAACATTCCTTGATCCATGAAAAAAATTCAAAATGCATTGTGGGAAATCTAGCCATTTTTTTTTAAAAAAACCATGTTTTTGGATCATATTATATTCTTTTAAGTCTTAGCTATTCAGAGCAGGTCATCATCAGCTTCACTGATTCAGAAAGGCAAGATGGTGGCAGCCCCAAAAAAGGGCAATGGAGGGGCTAAGGGACAAGGGAGGAGGATGACTTCAGATCAGGCAGACAGGCATCCAGCAACTGGAGAAGATGGGGACTGGAGATGCTGGCTGTGGCTGGATGCACCTGGCTGATTGTTTGCATTGAAGTTAACCATAGCTCTCCAAACAAGTAAAAAGCAGCAGCAGGCGGTGGGACACACTACTGCCAGCATGTCTTGGCTCCCCCACACACACAAAGAGGAAACTAATCCCTTAAAGAAGGAAAGTGGAGGGAGGGGGATGGAAGAGACCCTCAGGACAGTCAGGTGTCACGGGCAGAATAATTGGTTGGCTGGCCACCACCCTGCCCCACAAAGAGCAAATCAGTCCCCTAAAGAAGGAAAGGAGGGGGAGGGGGGAGTAGGAGACCCCCAGGACACAAACTGCTGGTTGAGTGCTTGATGTCTTTTCCATGGCTCACTTTGGTATACAGTGCACACACACTGCCTGCTTTGGATTGGCTGCATTGAGGAAGAAGTGGTCCCAAGCAGAGGAATGAGGCCTTCCGGGTGCTTTGAGGAGGACTGCTGGCTGGGAGGGGGCAGGTGCAGATGGAGATGACAACAACACAGAAGGGGAATGAATCTTGAAATCCACCCCAGACACAGATGCTACCACCACCATTTCCTCCTGTTCCTGTTCCTGTTCCTGTTCCTGTTCCTGTTCCTCTTCCTCTTCCTCTTCCTCTTCCTCTTCCTCTTCCTCCTCCTCCTCCTCCTCCTCCTCCTCCTCCTCCTCCTCCTCCTCACGTTCAATTGATTCATTTTCACTGGGGCTACCGGTGGGAATTTGAAATAAGAGTGGCAATGATATCGCCAAGGCAGTTCATCCACAGCAGCCCCCAAATGAGATGTTATTGTTGTTCTTTGTATTTTTGGTGGTGTCAAGGGAGAATCTGATTGCAGTGATTGAGTTTTTGGAGAATGAGACAATGCAGTTGTAGCACCTCCTCTCTGGCTCCCTCTGGCTCCCCAGGACACCTGGCCAGTGGCCACTGGCAATTAACTCTCAGCTAGCACCAGCAGCATGATGACCTCCAGACCTCATGATTTCTTGTTATATATGTTGTTATTATACATTTCTTTATTAACATATTAATATGCTACATATTGTAATGTATTATTAATAATAAGCTGTACTGTTATTTTGGAGTTTGAGTGGAAAGATGGGCTCAGACTTCTTGTGAAAGAGAACAGAACGGGGTGCATGCACAGCCAAAGAAAAGACTACCAGTAGAGTCAAAAGAACAACACAATCAGTTGTGAATGTTTTCTGGGAGGAAGCTGCAGTCAGCAGAGAGTCTAGAACACCATCCTTGTGGTGAGGGCAACAAACAAGAACAGGCAGTTTCCTTTGTGATTTTTAAATTAACAGTTATATCTGAAGGTACAATTGTTATGAATACAAATAATACAAGGGTTGAATGAAAAGTAATGCCTCCACCTTCATTACTTGGGTTTGGATGGGAATATTTTAATAAATCAAATGCAGAAATAATCCTTAGAATGTGCTCTTAAATTACCACTATTCACCTTTCCACATAATCACCAGACAATTGGATACATTATTGCCAACAATGAACAAGTTTTCTGAAGCCGTCACGGAAGAAGATGACACTCTGTTTCCACAACCAGCATCTCACAGTACCCATCGTGCACAGATCTTCCAATAGCCAAGCCAAGCAATAATGTGACCCACGTGTTCTTGTGAAATGCTGATTATGCTTGAAATTTCTCTCTGAGTGATACAACCTGATTGTCCTGAATCAATCTGTCAACCTTTTGCTTGTGAAACTCGGTGGTTCCTGTAACAGGACATCCAACTCTTTGTCACGCAAGTCAGTTGTTCCCCCCTCAACATCTTTAAACTAGCCCAACGACACACAGTACTCACATCAACACAATCACTATAAACAGCTTGCATTCTCTGATGAATTTCCTTTGGGGTGACACCTTCTGCTGTCAAGAATTCAATGACTGCACGTTGCTTAAGTCACATTGACCGACTGTCTGCACAGGGTTCCATACTTCGCACTTTAACAATACAACCATTCAATGCTAAGACTTTCCACCAAATGGAACTCTAGAGGAGAGTCTACTGAACAAGCCAGTACCAGCTGCATATCAGTACAGTAGAGTCTTGGTAATCTGAGCCCTGCTAATCCGAGCCTCTGTATCATCCGAGGCGCCACCGGGGGTGCCCCTCCCTCTTCCTCTCCTTCTCTCGAGTGAAGGGAGCTTGAGAGAATGAGCTGGAGAGGGAGAAGCATCCTGGAAGTGCCCCGCGATTGCTGCTGCAGCAGCACTCGTGGACTGTTTCCCTGGGCCGAGCCCTTGCCCCTTGGGAAGCACGAGTGCTGCTAGGTAGCAGTGCTCATGGGCTGCTTCCCAAGGGGTGAGGGCTTGCCAAGGGACATTTCCCCGGATCTCCCTCAGCCAGGCCCTTGCTGGAGGAAAGAGTTTCCTCCAGCAAGGGCCTGGCAGAGGAAGATCTGGGGAGATGTTCCTTGGCGAGCCCTTGCCTTATCTGAGGAGTTCGGTTATCCGAGATTGGGCCCACCCCTTTATCTCAGATAACCGAGATTCTACTGTACTGCCATCTGTTGAGGAGTTATGAAGGTGGAGGCATTACTTTTCATTCAACCCTCGTAGTATTAACAAGAATAATCTTTTATGTGCTGATGGAGGTTGGATTTAGAAAGAGATGATGGGTTCTGTTGGTCTCTTGGCAAAGCTTCCGCAGAAGCCCAATTATATTATTATTATTATTATTATTATTATTATTATTATTACTACTACTACTACTACTACTACTATTATTATGAACAGCCAAAGTATTATCATTAAATAAAATTAAGAAGGCAGACAGATTGCAAAAGATAGTATTGTTTTTAGAGGAAGACTGTTGGGACTTGGGTTGTTTTGTGGTGTTTTTCTGGTATAATTTTTATGAATACTAGTACAAATAATAACAATTATTTTTGATGTGCTGATGGAGGTTGGAGTAAGAGAGAAACAATTGGTTCTGTTGACTTCTTGGCAAAACTTCCACAAAATCCCAATTCTATTATTATTATTATTATTATTATTATTATTATTATTATTATTATTATTATTATTAGGTAGCAACAGCCAAATTATTATTATTAAATGAAATTAATAAGGTAGATAGCATAGAGAGAGATATAAACAGAGAGAACTTGTTATGAGATTGCAAAGGAAAGAAATTATTATTTACTGGTGGTCAGTTCAGGTAGGTAGGTAGCTTTTCTGAGAATGAGGCTTTGCTGTTTGCTAGAATTCCTATAATAATTAATAACAATAACATTTTAAAAGTACTATTTTCTGAAAGAGAGGAGGGAGGAAAGATAAGAGAAGAAACTAAAGGCTTTAGTAGAGGCTAAAGATAACTCAAAGATCAGCGCCACTCTAAAAGAATAGCCAAGCCAAAACCTAAAGCTAAGAGTGCGTGGCAAGGCAATCAGACTGAAGCACCTCTCTTTAAAGCTAGGACACAACTGAACAATGGAGGTGATCATCCCATTAAATAGACACAACTTGTGTAATACACATCATGACTTCCATCTATTCTGATTGGCCCAACAGACAGGGCTTACACAGGGAGACCCTGTGCCAGCATGCAGCAGCCTCTCCACATGCCACATGCTCCCCAATAGAGCCACAACTGGTAGCCATGTGGTCTGGCTCAGTTGAAAAAAACATGGTGGCAGAGCCCTTGCCATTATGGGTGTCCAAACAAGCCAAAGAAGCCAAATGCAAATGGCCAAAATGAATCCATGCACAAGTCTAATATGCAGTCTGTGCCTTTAGAGAAGTTATGGCAGCCTCATGCATTTTACAATGTTTTCTTGGGCTAAGAGTACTTACAAGTGCAAAGAAAAAGAGGCCCACTGTTTGCCTCAGCAAGCTACTGCAAAGTCGTGGGCACTATTCTGACCCACAGGTTTCCTCAAAAGTAAATCCCACTGCATTTAAGGGCTCACAGAAAGTGACTTTTTGGAGGACTGCACTTTTCAGAATCCCATAGCTGGTTGTAGTTCTCTCTAAAGTCACTTCTCCCAATGTCTTTTGGGAAGTATGCTTAGCACTCCTGACTTGCTCAGCCAGACCATTGAAATTGTTTTCCCCTGAACATCTGATGGGGAGTCAACCTCACATGATATTCATGGGAAGTAAATCAGAGGAAATGAGTGTGAGATAGGATTGCCTTTGCCTACAGAAGATGCCTTTTTGGGCCAGGATTGCTCAAGACACCTAAAACTGCTGGTTAACTCAATTTCCAATAAGTTAAATCCAAGCACAAAGAAAAGTACCTCAAATCAATAAAGCAAGAGGGGGAGAAGAAAACAATGCCCCCTCATATGACAGGACAATATTGCAAATGGAACAGAAGGTACAATTGCACAAGAAATAATAATCCAACAGCATTAATAGTGACAATTAATAGTATTTTCACATCAGTAAAGAGATGTGAAATCAAAACAACTAAAACCCAATGCAGCATGTATATGGGCATGATGGTGTTATGCTATAATTGTGATTTACCAGCCTCATATGAGAAAGTCCTCAGTCTCACAGAAAAGCAAAGGCAATCCCTCTTTGAACAAATTTTGCCAAGAAAACCCCATGATAGGTTTCCCCTTAAAATCCCTTTAAGTCAGCCATGACTTAGAGGCAGACAGCAATAAAGCTGTAAGATGTTGCTAAATTTAGAGTAGCCTTCTCAATTGTCTCAGTCCTATTGATAGTTCTGACTGCCCCTAGTTTTCCCTGAGTCTGCTACAAATTGTAACATATTTGATAGAGATGACCTTTCATTTCATTGTTTTACTTCAAAAGGCAGTGTTCTGCCCAAAACCACTTTTTCATGTTCTTAGCAAAAGCACCAAGCTTTTAATTGAAATACAATAAACAGGTGGGAGGATTTATTTCACATTCAGACTATAGTGTTTCCTGCTATCTTTCACAGCCTGACAAAGAGAAGTACCTTCAACAAATGTTACATCTTTTCATTTTAAGGGGATAGCATCAGTGACACAGGTAAACATGTTCATTCACAGAGCCTAATAGTGACTCCGTCTCTGGAGAAAAGGAACAAAGCAAATGGCTTCTTGTAGAAATCACCTGTATGGAAAAAAAATGAACTGACAAGTTTTATGATTATACAGATGGGCAGTGAAGCTGAGAGCTACCAAAACTAGCTAAAGTGAGATAATAGCCAAGCCTCTTTGAATAACTCAACTAGATTTTGTTTCTAAATTACTTTAAAGCTCTGTGTGTTTGTTTTCAAAAGCCAAATGCATTGCTAAAATTAAGTATGTGATTCACCAAGATAAACTGGATGATTCTCTGCAAATTCAACACAAGCCCAGGTATATTTCTTTTCTGAACAAAGTCTCAAGTGCTTCATAAAAAATACAGTCTCTCCTAGGCAGTCCCTGTAAATCCATGAAATTGAAGCATTCCATCTTCCCAGCCTAAAGCATTATAGTTGCAGAGACATGAAGAGGAGATGGGTATACAGAAAGGACATGGTAATTGTTCACACATATACAGCTGTAAAGAATCTTCAGCCTGTTTCCATTGTCCACTAATTATTGGGAGATGTTTTAATGTATACCACCAGTCAGCTCTATAGCCATTAATTAGTTTTAAACACTTTGGAAAGAACTCCAGAGAACCATTTGTTACTAGTACAGCTCTGAAACAGACTACAGAATTTTTTAATAGCTTGATAATGAGCATGACTCTGTTGTATTCAGCCATACAGGATATCCAGAAGTTGATTGCCTGTGAGATTTATTTTGCTAAAGAGTTCATTGGCAGTCTTTAGAACTGAATTTGGTGGTGGTCTGAGGTTTGGGGATTTTTTTTCCTGAAGCTAAAGTCACTCAAACACCTTCTAGACCAGGCATGGGAAAACTTTGGCCCTAGAGGTATTTTGGACTCCAGCTTCTACAATTCCTAACAGCCGGTAAGCTGGCTGGGATTTCTGGGAGTTGAAGTCCAAAACACATGAAGGGGTTGAAGTATTCCCTTGCCTGTTCTAGGCCCTAGTCATGGCTGTCTTTAACATTAAAGGTTGCATCAGGTAGAAGGATGGATTACTGCAGTCTCCCCTCACTGAAAGTACCCTCACTAAATTCCTGGAGCCTTTTCCTCCATTTCTAGATACTTTCAGTAGCTTCTTTTCCTGCTGTACTCTTCACACATACCTTATTTTCAGTGGCATGACAGTATTTTATTCCTTCAGCCATGGAGCCAGATGGTTCCTATCACACCCCAGATAATTACTTCCGGGGCAGCTCCATGACTGAAGTGCTGCCGCTGCCAAAAAAATGGTGATGGCGAACAATGGCAGATCCATCTTTCCATAAGGAAAGATGTGCCGAGTTGCTGAAAAAAGCAGCTCAACATGTGATGAGGAAGGGTGAAAGCTGTGACAGAATGGGGCATGAGGGGACAGGTCCCCATGCCCCCTGTACAACTGCTGCTGGGACATGGCAATACTCTTTATTGCATGTCTGACAAGGTCCTTAGACCCTTCACCATCTCTTCCAGTGTAGTCACTTAGTCACATTAATCCCCCATACCTGTTTCTGCTCCCCTCCCCTCACGTGCTGGATACTTTAAGTAGTTAAAATGGTTCCCAGATATAGCAGGATCTGTGTGCTCCTGCACGGTAGGGACAGACTATATGGCCATGATGGACTCTTCCAGATCTATGATTGTCTGATTCTGTGTGGTTCTTCATATTTAGCAGGACCATTCTGTCACTCTGAAAATTGTTTTACATGGGGCATACTCTCCAGTACAGCACAATTACTAGGTACGACGCTTCCCTTCCCAGTTCAGCCACAGAGAGACTTTGGTCCATCTCTGACCATACCACATTGTCCAAAACAACATAGCAAGTGAAGTAGCACTTAGACGTTTTTGAATTAACTAGGTTAATCATCTTTAGACCCTTGGATTCAAGGAAGGTGCATAGCTGGTGTATTAGCAGAACACAGTCTTTCAGGGGGAGTGTAACCCCATCAGAACTGGTTCACACACCTCCAGCCCCAGATTAGGACACTTGACAGCAAGCACCTCTGTCTTGTCTAGATTCAGTTTCAATCCAGCCCATTAACTCCTCCAGGCATTCATTCAGAGGAGATAGGCTATATTTAGTTGAGGCTGTTTTTGAAGGCATGGAGAAATATATTTGGGTGCCATCAGCATACTGACAACATCCCGCCTAAATGCCCAGAGCCTGGGTGGATGAATCTGTCACTTTGCTTTCATATAGACTTGGTTTCTTAAAGAAAGTCTTGCATTTATTCAGTTGAAGAAATTTATGAAACAACTTGTGAATTTAGGAGAGTTCTGTAAAACAAAAACCTCCCTTGATCTGATGAAAATCTGCCACCCTTAATCTAGATAATCATTTCTTAGGCATTTATGGTAATTTCCTACCTTATGAATTTTTGCATGGATTTAAAAGTCTTATTACAATAATTTAGGAAATATTGAAGTAGGATTCACCAATCTCATGTTGGCAGGGAAAACATTGCATGATAGTGACAGCCCAGACTACTGTGGGGATGATGTTTTCAAGAAGTAGCTGCCAACATTCAAAACCTGAGAGCTTATGAACTGTAATATTAAGACTCAAGAATCATGTAGGATTATAGTTTTAAAATGTCTAAGGTTGGATATTAATTGACAACTGTGAATTAAACAAGAATAAGACACTACATGGTTTAACTGTAAACCCATGGGCTAAAATTTACAATGGGATGGAAAGGTTTTTGTGTGTGTTTGTTTTTTTAAAAACTAGAATTCTCAGGAGTCTGCTCTTATATATCACCCCAGAACAATGTCAATGTATCATTCATGGAAATGTTGTAGAATCTTGCTTTCTTGTTGCCAAAGGTGTCATTGCCCATAAGATTGTATTGTACAAAAACTTGTTGGAATGAGCTGTCCCCATGTAGACAGTATAGTAGGATTGACAATCCAACTGTATATACTGGTCTAGAGCAGACATTTACTTAGTGATAGCAAAAAATAATTGGAGATGAAGATTTGGCAAAGGTACATCTTGCAAGACTCAGGCTGCTTCTACATAGCCATATAATCTGAGTCAGAATGTGGATTAAAGAAATCCAGTTCCACTCTGGAGAATTTCCTCATACACTGTGGGAACCATGAAAAAGTTCCTGCACAATCCACAAAGCTCACCTTGTAGCAAATCAATACAACAGGGTGGCTTTTTCTTACCCCATTTGGAGAAGTGCACTGAACTGCAGAAGCCCATCAGATGAGAAAAAGGAATCAAGCTCATCTTCCAATTCAAAAACAAAAATTGGAAAGTGATTTCTTTTCAGAGAGGGAGAGAAAAGGTATGTATTTACCTCCCAGAGAGCACCATCCTTTGTCTGAATTTTCCAACAGCAGCACTGTTAACACAACTGCTATGCATGTTCCTCCCAAATTTCTGCTCTGCAGCATCCATACACTGAACAGCTACAACACATTTTATTGCCAGTTTGAGACTTTCTCCTGACCTTTTAAAACTGTGTTTTCCATGTGAATATGCATTACAACACGCATTAAGACTGTGCGTTTTCTAGCCACCCACCTTATAATCCTCAGAATTCTGGATTTTACATCATGTGTAGATGGGGCCTCACTGAGATGTAAAGCATATTAAGGGTGTGCAAATGTTCATTTTTAAATTGTAAATTGTATGTAATTTGTACGTTTTGTATATACAAAAAATTAAGAAACACAGGTTGCCCCCACACAAAAACTTAAGAATCAAAACTCACTATAATGGGGTTTTTTTGTTCAATTTCCTCCTAATAACTTTTCCAAATCAGTAATAGACTTGTGTTGTTGAAGGCTTTCATGGCCGGGATCACAGGGTTGTTGCATGTTTTCCGGGCTATATGGCCATGTTCTAGAAGTCTTCTCTCCTGACGTTTTGCCCACATTTATGGCAGGCATCCTCAGAGGTTGTGAGGTATGGAGAAACTAAGCAGGAAGGTTTATATATATCTGTGGAAAGTCCAAGGTGAGGGAAGAACTCTTGTCAGTTGGAGGCCAGCGTGAATGTGAATGAACTAATAGATTTGCTGTTATGGAATGTTTATGAAAAACTTTATTAATTCTATCTTTTCCATACCATAAATACGCATGCCAGCCAAATCTTAGGTTATATCCCTCTAGGTTGAGTAAAGCTCAATTTTCTAATATAACCCACTCCTTTAACCAACTGAAGCCTACCTCTTCATAATAATACCCAAGTTCTGGCAGCGTTAAAACCCCTCTCTATTTAGCATCTATTAGGTTTTGTAAGCAATTCTAGCTTTTTTCCATTCCATATAAATTTAGTCAAATCCTTCCTCCAATGTCCAAAAATTCTCCTTCAATTATAGGTAGATTTTGAAATAAAAGCATTTTTATTGGATGTGGAAGCAGGTCTTTGACAATAATTGACTATCATTTAAGTGATGGAGGCTTTAAAATTCCAATTCCAAGTAGATTTTAATTGGTTATGAATAGGAGCTAGGTTTTTTTTTTTTGCCTCCTATGTATAATGCCTTATTCCATCACAAAAAAATTATACCTGTTGATGTGTTGATTTTATAATTTAATATTTTTATGACAGCTTTTGTTTTTGCATTACGATTTGTTGATTTGTTTTGGTTGCTATTAATACTATGTATGTTGTATTTTTGTTATAAGTCACCCTGAGTCCCCTTTGGGAGAAGGAGCAGGATACAAATAAGGTTTATCATCACCATCATCATCATCATCATGAGAAACACTTTCTTTTCCCTAAAAGCAGTTCTAACTGTAACATTCCCATCCTCCTAGGAAACTTCCTGACACCCCACAGAAATAACAGGCTCATAAGTAAGAACCCCAGGCCCCTCCAAAAGCTCCCCATTCTCATCCGCAGAGGCTTCACAGGTCTCAACATTATCTTTAAATGTTTTTCTTTCTCATATTCTGTATGCCATTGATTAACTTTATGAAAACTTACATATGAAAAAGCTCACCCAATACTTTTTCATTTGAATTCTGTAATGCTTTGAAGTCAGTTTTATTTTCAGCACAAGTGAAGCAAAGCCAAAAAGGATGACATTCCTCTTTAAATTAAGAAAAGATAGGCTGCCTCTCACCATGAGGAGAGGAAAGCAGCAGATAGGGATGAGCTGAGTGAGCTGGGAAAGAGATTGAGAGAGCACAAATTTCTGGGAAATGTAATTTGGGAAGGCGAGGAACCCTATGGCAGAGAATTCAAAAGGTCTTGCCCTAAACTACATTACTGTTGCATCCCTAGGCTGCAAAGATACCTTAAAACCACACTCGAGCCCCAGGCTATAAGTAATGCAAGCTGTTTATTGAAGATAATATGTAAGCATTAGCAAATCAAAGTTCAAAGTCACTAAAACAAGGTTATAGTCCACAAGGTAGAAGGCACTTAGAAATCTTGAAGCAAGGGTCCATAGAAATTCAAACACAAGAATAAACTTCAATGAAGGTCGTCAAAATTAAATTAAAAAAGGATCATGAACTAGAACAGGATATTCAAAATGCAAGGCTTTTAGGAACATGACATGGTAATCCAAAATACCCAGGAACAGGAACAAGGCTCAAGGTACAATGCTTACAGGAACTTGGCATGAAAACCCACAGGAACAAGGCATGAAAATCCACAGGAACAAGGCACGAAAGTCCAAAGGAAACATGAAACAAGAGTCCACGAAGCAGGACCAAACCTCTCGATGAGTTTGAAAAGTACTGTTCCAGTAAATTCCCCGCTTGTGTCATCAGCCCTTCCCTTTCTCCCTTCCTGCAGTGTAGCCAAAACGCTGCGCTGCCAACCACACCCCCATTGTTGGAAACGGAGGAGAGAGGCGGCAAATTTACTGGGGCAGACCTTTTCATACTCATTTAACTATATGAGACGTGCCTAGATTTCAATGGGGATTACGTGAAATTGTAGTATTGGGATGTGTCTTTCTGCTGCATACGGTAAATGATTTCTCCTATACTTTGTCCTTTTTAAAATCCAAAATGTAACCTACTTTGTGGATAGCTCTCATAGATAAGAGTTAGAAGGCATGATCATCAAGTTTTGAGATGACACCAAATTGGGAGGGATAGCCAATACTCCAGAAGACAGGAGCAGAATTCAAAATGTTCTTACCAGATTAGAGAGATGGGCTGAAACTAATAAAATGAAGTTCAGCAGAGACAAATGCAAGATACTCCACTTAGGCAGAAAAAATGAAATGCAAAGATACAGAATGGGGGATTCCTGGCTTGACAACAGTACATGAGAAAAATACCTTGGAGTCCTCATGGACAACAAGTTAAACATGAGCCTACAGTGTGATGCAGTGGCAAAAAAGGCAATGGGATTTTGGCCTGCATCAATAGGAGTATAGTGTCTAGATCCAGGGAAGTCATGTACCCCTTTATTCCACCTAGGTCAGAACACACCTGGAATACTGTGTCCAATTCTGGGCACCACAATTGAAAGGAGATGTTGACAAGCTGGAATGTTTCCAGAGGAGGGCAACTAAAATGATCAAGGGTCTGGAGAACAAGCCCTATGAGGAGCGACTTAAAGAGCTGGGCATGTTTAGCCTGCAGAAGAGAAGACTGAGAGGAGACATGATAGCCATGTATAAATATGTGAGGGGAAGTCATAGGGAGGATGGAGCAAGCTTGTTTTCTGCTGCTCTGGAGACTAGGATGCGGAACAATGGCATTAAATTGTAGGAAAGGAGATTCCACCTGAACAGTAGGAAAAACTTCCTTGCTGTGCCAGTTGTTCGGCAGTGGAACTCTCTGTCACGAAGTGTGGTGGAGGCTCCTTATTTGGAGGCTTTTAAGCAGAGGCTGGATGGCCATCTGTCAGGGGTGCTTTGAATGTGATTTTCCTGCTTCTTGGCAGGGAGTTGGACTAGATGGCTCACAAGGTGTCTTTCAACTCTATGATTCTATGATTTGCCAAGGGATAACTCAACCTTGACTCTCCCAAGGAATGCAGTTCAAGCTGCCTGCTTGAAACCATTGTATGCCTGCTCCCAGAATCCTCAGGAACACCAGACTCATCTAACGCTGGCTGTACAGAATCGTCTACGTCTGGCTACATGGGAATCCTAGGCCCCAACCTAGATTCATCTGACAGGTCAGGTGCAGGTGCAATCACAGGCTTAACAGGTTCAACCCCAGGCTCACCTAACAACTCAGATGCAGGCTGGAATACAATAATTTCAGAGAATTCTGCTCAGCATCGGAGAGCTCCGATTAGGAGAGAGAAGAGATTTGCCCCTCCTAGCAGCAGTCAGTCAGAGTTTCAATAAATTTTTGAGTTTACAAAGAGGAGGACTGATTGATACTTCAGCACTAGTAAGTAAATGTGTGCTGGGCTGGAAAGAAAACCCTAAATTGAAGTTCTATTAGTTAAAGACATTCAATGAGATAGCTGTTGTGGCTTTTTGAAAAACATCTTTGTCAATTTTCTAAAAATCTCAAAAATTATTAGATGTATGAATATTTCTGAAACTTGGACGGGGCTGATCCCCTGTTATGTTGTGTCATTGTACAGAAAATTCAAGGAGGTAGCTCTTGTAGTTTTTTTGTAAAAAAAAAATTGTTGTTTTAAAATCTTTGAAAATTCCCCAAAAATCCATGGATGAGTGAAATCTTCTGAAACTTGATGAGCTAACAATGGTTAATGTGTTCTATAATCATAGTAGGTTTCATGCCAATAGTTCTATCAATGAGGGAGAAAGTAGCCCCTGAAATTTTCCCATTGACACAATTACTTAATGAAGAGTAACCAAAAGTACTTAACTCCAGGCCGGTGGCCAGAGGGAGGGATTTAAGAGTTCAAACCCACTCCCCCAATGTGTCAGCTTTTAAAAAAAATATGGTTTCCTCATGATTTAGTTAACCCATTAAAATTAATGAGTAAACCAGGTTTTTTTTTTAACCTGACTCATGGGGGGGGGGGGAGAAGGTTGAACCCTTAAACACCCCCTCTGGCTACAGGCCTGATTAACTCATTACAGTTATGATATGGACCCCGTACAATCTCGTAAATACTTTAGAACCCCAGAATTTCATGAGTATTGAAACATTTTTTTTCATTGACTGCACAGACCAAATACCTTGCCTTGGACATCTGCAAAATCACAAGGTATATTGTGTATTCAGATCAGGTGTGTGTTTCAATAGTGTAAATAGCTAAAATGTGTAGAGTTGAAAAATAAGGACAAATCTTTTAATCAGTGTGAATACATGACCAGATAATGATTGTTTTTGAAACCAAATACAGATATGTATGCATGAAGAAATGCATATATAAAAGCATGTGCATTGCAATGCAGTAATAAAAATGTCTTATAACCTAGATTTAAAAATGACAGGAAAATTATGTTGGGTTGTGGAGAAATGCAACAAAATTGAAAGTATGAATGTTTAACATACCTTCCTCTTAGGTGTTGTATGATACAGTCCATTACCTGAAGCTGTTACGTTGTTACTAGGGTTGTGAGGTCTTCAGGCACTAGCTAAAATTTCAAACAGTTTTTGCATTCATTGAATCAAGAAGAAATACATTTCAAGCAGTAGTAAAAGAGGAGAAAAAGTCATGGTTCTAAAGCTTGAGCATCCATAATCATTTAATTCTAGCTGGTTCCCAAGTCATTTGCTTTAGTGCAAAGATATTTGTATTTATGATACATTTATGATGTGCTGATGCACCAAATAGCTGAGACTGAGGAATAAGGGCCATCATACTATTACTACAATATCTGGAGTAGAAGCAGCATATATTGTGATTTTTCTTGCTATACAAAGCATGGCCCTGGTACATGGCCTGGTTGGGGGAGATGGAGAACTCCCCTAGGGTTCATAGTGATATTTCAACAAGCTCAACCAGCAGTAAGAATCATAGAATGGTTGTTCTCAACCTGTGGGTCCCCAGATGTTTTGGTCTTCAACTCCCAGAAATCCTAACAGCTGGTAAACTGGCTGGGATTTCTGGGAGTTGTAAGCCAAAACACCTAGAGACCACACAGGTTGAGAGCCACTGCTCTAGAAGAAGTTCCCAGTTTTACTTATCCACTGGTCTTAGGTTTTGGTCCTGAAATCTTAGGGCATGGAAAGCTGTTGACTTGGCAATCCTTCTTGTTATTGTGTGAAGTCATGTTTGAGATCGTGTTTTCTGCATGAAAAAGAATTATGAGATAGACATTGTCCCTTAACTTGTCAAGTTAAGTAGTAATATTTATTTCATAGCAAGAATAGTGTTATCTGCTGTATTTTAGTTCAAGCTTCATTCTGCATCAGCCATTTCTGTTTCTAGTTTCTCTGTTTTCCAGCACAAATGAATGGATAGCGCTTTTGAATCCAACCAGGCCCCCTCCTCATCTCCCCAGATTAGAAAATGATGGCTGATTTTGTTGAAAAACAATCACATTTACTTTAAAAATGACATGAACTGTGAGAGTACTAAAATGCAATCCTAAAATTACAAACCCATTTTTAAAGCTTTAACCCTAACTTGTTTAACCGTTTTGCTGATTTTCACTGGTTTATCTAGGTTTTATGGACGTTTGTTATCTAGATTATATAGATAATTTGAACAGAGCAATAAGATGAGAATTAAACTGATGGGAAGAATGGATAAAATAAGAACTATAAAATAGAGATAACAATGCCATATGAGTATTAGCATTTCTAGATATTTCTTCATTATGCCCACATACAATCTCCTAGACACATTATATGAATAAGACTATTTAAAGTAGTATTACTTTTATTATACATAAATGAGCCATAAAAGAATCTCTCAAAAATAAATGTTGAATCTCTGACTTAAACCTAATATTGAAAATGTAAGTAGTTTAGTCAAATAATACTCTGCAAGGCTAAGTCAATGCTGAAGCTAATCAAATAGTAAAGTGATTGAATTTAACTGGGTCCAACTCCCTATCTAGAGTGAAAGTACAGATCCTCTTGGTGTCCAAGGTAGAAGTTCATTTGAACTGAGAATAAATGGGATAAACAGTGTTCAGTTACTTAGCATTTAATAGCTTTTGGGAAATTTTACATGAAAGTTATGTCCCTGAAACTCAGTAATCATAGCAACATTTCTAAATATCAGACAAATTAATTGAAGTACAAGAGGATAGACATATAAAATATATTATTAGCATTCAATTGATGATAAGCTACATCATTTGCAGTTTGTGGTGTAACATGGTTGTCAGCAGTGGTACTCATCTCTGGAAAATCATTGTGTTTGAAAAGACCACCACACAATCAAAGCATTCCTGACAGTGGCCAGTCCTCTGTTTAAAAACTCCAAGAAGAAGAATCCACCAGCCTCAGAGGCAGCATATTCTACTGTTGAACAGCTCTTACTATCAGGAACTTCTTCTTAATGTTTAGATGGACTCTTTCATGGATTTGGGCCAAGAGGTATAACCATATAGCTGAATGCAAATCCTCACTGGAGACTCCCAGGACCAATTGCTCTGTGCTCACTATATACATAAATTACAGTGTTACCCACAAGGTACGGTATTACCAAATACTTTAGACATGCTGCATAATCTACCATAGATTCCATCATCATTTACTACACTGAAACAAAGAGAAATTGACAAATCCGTTTTCCTTTCTTAGATTCAAAATGCTTCTACAGAGTGTGAAATAATGTGTCCAGTGGGGTATCTCCTGACAATGTTGGAGCCAGCATGCCATTTTGTATGGCAAAACAAAGTTTTTATATTGAAGGTAAGAAAATAGCATTTTGTTTAGTTTCAGCCTGCATGCCTATGGCTTTAAAAAGTGCTTAAAAATCTCTTGAGATAACAAGAAAATGTTCCTGAAACTTCTACAAAAGCCAAAACTGTTCCTCTTTGTATGGAATCCATTGTGTATCTAGTTTGTGGTGAGGGAAGAGAAATAAAATCTACAAGCACCAAGTAACCTATTTCTTCACTGTCTTTTTCTTCCTGCTGTCACCACCTAAACTGACACAGTTAAACCTGTGAAGATAGATTCCAGTTTAAGAATCTTTTGATTAATGTTAACCACAAGAATACATGGATACATCAGCGATATATTTCATCCCAAAAATATTATGCAATCATGCAGGTGTCGCATCAGGATTCCTTCTCTAGGTATTTATCAATGCACTCCCATGCTTTGGAAACATGAATATGGGTTATAGAAGCAAATTAATAGGAAGAAAGCTGAAGAAAACTACGCTTTTTGCTTTTATGATTACTTTAGTGTGTCTCATAATGAAAGCAGATTCCAAGAGACTGAATACAGGGACCGATTAAAATAGATCCAAACAGGGAAAATCCTTTAATCAGTTTAACCAGGGTCCTTCAGAAGTTGCTGTATTTATCATTTTTGTTTTTGCTAACTAGGGTGGTAGAGATTTGCAGTCTTAACAGCATCTAGAGGGCCAAACATTCCCCAGCCTGCTCCAGTTCCTAAACATTAATAGACAGCAGTAGAAAACTGATATTTTCTCTATTGGATTAGAAACTGTCTTGCAGAATGCTATTTGAGCTCTCTATGGACCACAGAAATGCTGATGTTGAGGTGTGAAAATATCCACTTTAGTTCTTTAGTGAGTTCTTTTTTAGTAGCTTTCTCTGTCCCCAAAGCCTCTCCTGAATTTTTTATCAATCACAATTTTACATCTCTGATGCAACCAAGTCCATTAAGGAAAAGCTAATAAAAAACTCCAAATAGATAGAAATCCTCTTAAAAATTTCACAGAAATGGAAAGTACAATCTCAGAGATGAATGGGTATCCTTACGATGACACTTTTGGTGAGAACATAGGACAGAGCATCCTTGGTGGCTGCTCCAGGCTGTGGAACTTTCTCCACAGGAATTTCAGTTAGCTCATTTGTTGATCTCTTTTTGCTGGCAGTCAAAACTTTTTCTATTTTTTGTATTGCTTTTTGAAAATATTTTCCCTTGCCCCCTTTCTGGCTGCGCAATTTTTCTTAATAGTTTTTGGGGGAGTCTGAACTCCCTGGGTGGGGAAAGCATGGAAATGAATACAGGTAGTCTCCAAAAAACCTGTAGGCTTGTTCTTAAGTAGAATTAAAATGTAAATCTGAATAGGTACATTTTAAAGTGAAGCTTCAGCCATATCTATATCTATATCTTGGATAGCATAGGAAAGGGTTAACATCACTGTGGTGTTTGTTTTGTTGTCTGTGCCCCTCTTCAAAAGATTTCACCTCATTTTCTGTCCCTGTGGTAATTAGATCTTGAAAAATGTGGCTTATTGTGGAATCAAGGATTAGTGATAATGCTTCAGTTGCGATACCTTTTCCCAATGTTGGCTCTTCCAGGAGTGATTTTCCTTCTTAGGGGAAGATTCTTCTAACTTCTTGTTGTCTCGCCCTCATTCTTTTTAAAATAATAATAATAATAATAATAATAATAATAATAATAATAATAATAATAAAAACTTTATATCTAGACCACCCACTTTCCCCAAAGGGACTCAGGGCGGTTAACATACATATAAATAGCAAACATTCAATGCCACAATTTTTGTTTGCTTTTTTATTGAAAAGTTTATATATTGCAATAAAACATAAAAAGGTAGGGAGTGGACAGAAAAGAGGAAGGTAAATAAAGAGAAGGGGAGGGAAGAAAGGGGGTCATGTAAAGAAGAAAGAAGTCTTAGAGGGTGTGGGGGGGGAGGGATGGGAATGGGTGTGTGTGTGGGGGGGGGAGTTGTTGCTTCCATTCTTCTTCACAGTGGTCTCACTTGTTGGTTGTTCTTTTCCATCTTTTCTAAAATTATATGCATCAACTCTTCTTTTTTTCTCTTGCTGTGGTGTTTTATCTTTCCTTTTCATTTTATTCTATTAGCATCTTTATATTATTATCTTTCATCAATTACTTTAACAACATCCAATTCATTGTTTTTATACCTTTTCCTTGTGTTCTAGAGATCAGGAAAGTTAATCTATCAGTGTTCATGATATCTATTTTCTTTAGCCAATCTTTTTTTGTCGGGATTATGGGTTGCCTCCATACCTTGGCAAACACCCATCTTGCCGCTGTCATAAGATATGTAAACAGTTTGTCTCTATTTAAGTCTCAGTCCATTTGTCATTCCTAAAAGAAAAAATTCTGGGTGTAATGGAATTTTTTGTTTCAAGATTTTTAGGCATATTTCATGAATTTCTTTCCAAAAAGTTTTTGATTTCTCGCAAGACCACCACATATGATGTACCTATTCCTTTTCTGCACTTCCAACATTTGTAATTTATCCCTTTCCTGAATTTTGCTATTTATTTGGATTCAAATGCCATCGGTACATCATCGTCATCTCACCCTAATTCTTAACTAGGAGTAATTTGTAACTTTGATGTTTGTAACCCAGGGGCTGCCTGTAATCAGAAATCAATCTAGTAATCTTATCCAACTTCAGGCATGCAGAAGATAATCTTGGCTTTTTTCTTGGCATGAGTCAGAAACATGGCTTTTGATGTATGGTTGCACTCCCATATGCATCTCATCAGCTGTGCCAGTGACGTGTCCCTTGGGGCATGTTTTTGAGAAAATGTTTTCCTACCAATTGATTTTCCTTTGTGGAATTGGCTGTCAGTACACTTCCTCTGGCAGTCAGAGAAATAAAGATATTCATCTTTTCTACTTTCACATTATTGTTTTTATTAATTAATTTATTCATTTATTTTGTTTAAATGTCAGAACAACACAGAAAGATGTTTTTTTTCTTTCCCCCATTGAGTTGGAGGTTACAAACTTGTATAATTGTACAAGATCTTCCCAAAAATACCAAAAAAAAGAGGAAAACGGTAATTTTGGGTAAGAATTTTTAAGTTTATTTGATGCACCGTATAGGAGATTTTTAAGGAAAGCCGGGGAGACAGGTGTGGTCTTATGAGAAGAAATGCTGGAGACAGTTACACCTACCCCATTTGAAGTCCCAACCCAGAAACTGTGACATATAAGAAGATTGGACAGATTGGGAGGAGTCACATGTCTGCAATGATTAGACAAAGAATATTATTTTAACAGACACAGGAAGGAAAAAAACTGATCTGATTTGTATGTGTCCAGAATTTATCCTCAAAAGCCACAGATAGTTTGGAGGAAAAAATCCCCCCACTGTGATAAGGTCCCAGTGTTGAAGATGTAGCTGTTGAAATGTATCAAAACTTGGAGAAAGTTGCTGGGTTCTTTTTGGTGATCTGCTCCCTTTGCCTCTCCCCAGGCACGTGATCAGAGGCAATTACTTTTGATATGCTTTCCAAAGACTTCAAGCTGTTGTGAGGGTTGGAGTTGTGTGACCACCACTTGTTCTAGGACTTTGCTTAGAAGGAAATTACAGACTTTGTGATAGTTATTCAGGGAGGCAGGGTTCAATAAAGTTTTTTTCCTCAACAAAGGTCTTGTAATTGTTCTTTTTAGAGAGATTGGAACATAGCCTACTGCAAAGGAAGCATTTGCAACTTCCACAAATGAACTGGCCAATCATTGTTTGGCATCTTTAATTACTCTAAATTACCCTTCCCCCTGTTGAAATTATCCAACTCTAAACTGCAGTCCCATTCTTCTGACACAAGCAGAATTCTGGAAATGGAGTTTGGGAAGGCTAAGAATTCTGCAGCAGCGTATTCAAAAGGCCCCACTCTAAACTGTATTTCCCAGAATTCTGCTTGCACCAGAAGAATGGGGCCACCCACATTAAAGCCCCAGTATAGGTTAATCACATGTGATTAGGTAAAGGTAAAGGTTTCCCCTGACATTAAGTCTAGTCATGTCTGACTCTGGGGGTTGGTGTTCATCTCTATTTCTAAGCCGAAGAGCTGGCATTGTCCGTAGACACCTCCAAGGTCATGTGGCCAGCATGACTGCATGGATCACCGTTACCTTCCCACAGAAGCAGTACCTATTGATCTACTCACATTTGCATGTTTTTGAACTGCTAGTTTGGCAGAAGCTAGGGCTAATAGCGGGAGCTCACTCCGCTCCCCATATTCGAACTGCCAATCTTTTGGTCAGCAAGTTGAGAAGTTCAGCAGTTTAACCCACTGTGCCATCAGGGGCTTAAATTGAAAACAAATCTTTAAAACCAGTGGATAGACTGAATGTTCTGAAACTTGGAAGGCTTGCTACCCTGCTTGTGTTGTCTCCCTGTGACCCAGCCAGATTTTGTTCAGTTTCATGGTTTCCTCCTTTCTGCTGAAGTTGTCCACATGCTTGTGGATTTCAATGGCTTCTCTATGTAGTCTGACATGATAGTTGTTGGAGTGGTCAAGCATTTCTGTGTTCTCAAATAATATACTGTGTCCAGGTTGGTTCATCAAGTGCTCTGCTATGGCTGATTTCTCTGGTTGAATTAGTCTGCAGTGCCTTTCATGTTCTTTGAATTGTGTTTGTGCGCTGCATTTGGTGGTCCCTATGTAGACTTGTCCACAGCTGCATGGTATCCGGTAGATTCCTGCAGAGGAGAGAGGACAACTTCAACAGAAAGGAGGAAACCATGAAAATGAACAAAATCCGGCTACCAGTATTAAAAAACTCAAAAATCAAAACAGTAGATGGGAAGCAACACTTTGAGGGCAGAGGAGCCCCAGGGACGGCTAATGACTCTTAACAAAGGATGCCCCCCAGGCAAGAGACAAACCTTTCCAATGCTAATTAGGGTGATTGACTGAAACATTAACGCTGGCTTCCAACTGACAAAGGACTCTTGTCACACCCTGGACTCTCCACCGATATATATTTTTTCCTTCCTTGCCCAGTTTATCCATGCCTCACAACCTCTGAGGATGCCTGCCATAGATGTGGGCGAAACATCAGGAGAGAATACCTCTGGAACATGGCCACACAGCCCGAAAGACATACAACAACCCTTAACGAAGTAATTACAAAGCTTCAGAGATTTGGATTACAAATCGGAAACGAACCCCTCCAAAAATTTACAAATCAAAGCGAGGGCCATCCAAATCTCCTAAATGTATTACTAATAGGATTTCAGCTAATTCACACACTTCTGCTTAATTTCTTTTATTTCCCATCTAGTTTCGTTTAATTTTTCCATCATTTGTCTCATCTCATCAATTTCATCCCCTCAAGCAATTTCTGAAACATTTCTGATGAATTTGTGCAGATCACCTCCTTGCTTCCATAGTATTCCCTTTTGTTCCTTTTATTATCCTAAAAACAAAAGTTAAAAGGCAACCATCACACTTCTATTTTCTTGCAAGGTTGTTGAAAAAAAATCTCACTACTATATCCATAGACGTAATGATGCACTAAAGTTCTAAAATTATTTTAGTTATTTCTAAGTAAACAAATCACTTTTGTCATGGTTTGCAAATGCATTGTGCTGGGTGTTAACTGGAAAATGAAGTGCATGAAGCTGATTGGCTGAGCCTGCAAAGATCTGGTGATTAATTTGATACTGTTTCTGTTCTGGTGCTGCAGAACCTGTTTGGACAAGTTTTCAGTTGCTGACTGAGTACTAATGGTGAACAGGAGCAGTGTACTCAGAGAGAGGCCTTGCTATTTTGAGGTCTGTTTTGCTACTGAGAAAAAAGGGAGAAGAACCAGGACTTATTCTTCTCTGAAGCAGATTTGTGAACGTCTGTAAGTGATCAGAGGGACAATTGTTTATACTACTGTTTTTGATCTCTTGAAAACAGTAAAGTTTCTGTATTTTTGTTTTGCAAACCTGAGTGGCATGTTATTGTTCTAGGGGTGACTCTAGATCGCAGGCACATGTAAGAGCTTTCATTTATCATCAACAATCCACTACAACTTTCATCTTCTAACATTAAAACATTCTGTTCATTTTACTCATTTAAATCCTTATTAAACCATGATCTTTTGGGGTTTTTTTTCAAAATTAGTATCTCATGTTTATGCATAAGAAGCAATTTTTGAGGTCTCAATATCACTGTTATGAGCTATATAAAACACAATAATGGTTCAAAACATAAGTAGTACACAATATGTATATTAGAGCATCATATACATATTACATTCACAGAATCAATGCTCAGTCCTATGGTATATAACCCAAAAGTATAAAACTCAGTATTATAAATCAAACAAGATGATATAAGTCTCTGCAGTCCTAAAAGGATTTGATTGGCTTAAAGGCAAACCGATTCAGAGTCTCTGCAGTTCTGGAAGGATTCCTCAGGACTCCACAGGTTTAGAATCAATACTAAAGCCAAGGAGACAGAATCAATGCTTATGTAGATCCTGAGTAGCTGTGGTTATATATCCATTTACGCCGTTTACAACTGGTTCCCGGGTTTTATCCCAGTTTCGGTAACCCTTCTTCTGGTAAGCGGCAAATGTTTTATAATTTCTTTATTGATGGCTCTGCTTCAGGTATTCTTAACAGAAATAAAAAAATAAATCATAAATTATATAGACCTTGTGAAAATAGACATTTTACAAGGTCTATATAATTTATGATTTATATCTTATAAAGAGCACAACATTAGACAAATTTCCTTTTATTTTTTATTTATGTTGTAAACATCAGCATTGATTCTGTCTCCTTGACAGAATCAATGGTGATGATTCTGTCTCATTGTTTAGAATAGACATCTGTGTTTATCCAATAGTCTCAATATCACTGCCAATCATAAAGAATTATGATTCTGATGTTATTAAAAAGGTCCTTTTCCACTTTCACTCTAGTGCTTCCTTGTCCTGAGCTTCTCAGAAAACTAAGGGGTCTGTACTCATCACCCAGTTGCCCAGCTGGTTGATCAGTTGCCCAGATCAACCAAGGCGTCAACAGAATCACTTACTATAATAGTTTGAACATCTCCCAGAGCATTTAGTAATTCCTTTAAATATGTTAGTTTCTGTGTTCAGATCATTTTAGTTAGTCCACCAGCCCTGCAGAGGTCAATAGTCTTAGGAAATCTAAGCCCTACTGATCTTTTCATGATAACAGGGTTCTTTCAAACCCATCTACCCACAAATCTCCATCCTCCTGACCAGGAATGTGTAGGTCAAATGTGAATTAAGGACCTCATCAGAGGGGCAAAATTTCATGTCCTAGAATGCTTGAACTTCAGTTGAGGCACAAAGCCTGGCAGCTCTCATCACATGACACATTCAACTTCCAGAAGGGCTCATGCCTCAGCTGAAGTCCAAGCATCACATGAAGCTGTGGCGACAACATGGGAGGCTTCCCATGTTGCATAAGAAATAAAGGGGGAATCTGGGCTGTGACACTTCCCCTCATGGGTTGTGGTGAGTGGCAAGATAGGTGATAAAGGTCCGGGGCAACAGGTTTCCCTGACCCCACATCAGGCCCCACCAGATTCACCATGATAGGTGGCAAATCGGGGGTGAATGTGATGAGGTCGTAAGACAGAGTTGTGAGTTCCATGGAAGCCATGAAATCCTGAGCTCGCCCTGATAGGATGCTTTGGCATAGATGTTAAAATATCCAGCAAAATAAATTGTGGAAAATTAACACCACTTCTGGGATCATTTCCAGTAGCTTCGGCAAGGAAGCAGTAGAGCAGTGAGATGGATGGCACAACAACAGTTTCTCCATTCAATAATAATAATAATAATAATAATAATAATAATAATAATAATAATAATTTTATTTCTTGCCTGCTTCTCCTCACAGCTCAAGGTGGGTTGCAGCATTATTGAAACATAAACAATTCTAAAACATAAACAAACACACAATCATTTTAAAACATTCCATGAATTACACATATCAAAATATACCTCCAAAAATATGTATCAAAATACAGAAAACAAAAACAAGGCATACAGTGGAGTTTAAAATTCACAATTAACACTGTCTAGGTAGGCCTGCTGGAAGGTATCTGACAGACTTGTATCTGATGGCTGATCCAGCTGTTGGAGCTCTACTGGCAGGTCATCCCACAGTCATGGAACGACTGATGAAGAGGTCTTCTTGGTGGTGGTTGCCAGTTGGGTTTTGGCTATTTGTAATAACTGTCCCCCAAATGACCTTAAGTGTGCAGAGTGGATTGTACAGAAGAAGGCGATCCTTTAGGTAACCTGGACCCAAACCATGTGGGGCTTTAAAGGTCAAATTGTGAGGGAGAGATGAACTACAATAAATCACTGCAACTCCCCCTCCACACCCAGAAAGTCATGGATCATGCAGCTTTTCATAGTAACCAACTTGGAATTAAGTGGCAGTACTTTCTGTTTTGATGAAGCCCTTCTACAGTAGCCAGGAATCTGAAGAATAACTACAAGATGTCTCTTTTCCCTTCTCCTTTACTAACTTGTTAAAGAAACATCACTACATTTTCTGCTGATGCCTAGCTACATCAAAACCTATTACACTGTTTGAATTTGAAGCCGGAGGGGGGGGGGGAGAGGGAGATTGGGGGGCGGGGGGGATAGGAAACATAACTGAGAAAAGGCAATAACAATCCTGATCAGTATGAAGACAGATCAAGGCATAATTATTCAACTTGTGGCAAATGTGTTTGTATTCCTCTTAAAGGCTGTTATTAATATCTTGCATCAGCTGTAGAACTCAAGTTGAAGAACAGAGTTTTCTACAACATTATCAGCATATCCTCAAATATACAGATCTCATATGATTTTGCTGACTGAAGTTTCTGTAGTATTTAGATGGGAAATCAGCAGAGAATGGTAGGGGTCCCCAGAGAGAGCAAGCCTTAAACTATGGAGAACCACTATTCATCTTAGCTGTCAATGCTGGGCTCAATGAATGAGCTTGCTATGTTGCTATCTGATTGGTCACAGTGTGAGCTGAATGCTGACCTAAAATGTGCCTTTAATCTTACCCACCATAGTTGTTCTCCTTACGCTTTTGTATTTTGTAGCTTTTACTGAATCTGTACTTGAATTTGGATATTCAGGACTTGGTTTTAGCCAAAAACTGTTACAAGACTGTTTATTGTTGTTGTTAAATAAGAAAGTCATAGAAAGGCATATATAATATCTCATCTGAACTGCTGCAACGAACTACACAAGGTTGTCTTTCAAGAGTATTCAGAAACTTCATCAAACTTTGACTGATACACAGTTAACTGAAGACTATTATAAGGAACATAGTCTGCAACATTTTTTCCTTTTTTTAGTTTGTTTCCTGGTATAATGCAAGATTCTAGATATGACTTATAAAACACTAAATTACTTACAGGTTAAGTACAGTATAATAATCTCCAGTAATATGTTGTCATTTGACTCACTGGGAGAAATGCATACTGTACATTCTTTGCCCAAAGCCCTGCATTCACTAGTAGTCATTTTGCAGGTTTGGGAGGCTTTATATAATCCTTATTCCATTCCCTGTAGTTGTTATTGACAGGGACTGAACAGTTTACAGCTGTGAGGTAAAAGGTAAAGGTTTTTCCCTGACATTAAGTCCAGTCATGTCTGACTCTGGGGGTTGGTGCTCATCTCCATTTCTAAGCCGAAGAGCCGGCGTTGTCCGTAGACACCTCCAAGGTCATGTGGCCGGCATGACTGCACGGAGTGCCGTTACCTTCCTGCCGGAGCAGTACCTATTGATCTACTCACATTGGCATGTTTTCGAACTGCTAGGTTGGCAGAAGCTGGAGCTAACAGCGGGCGCTCACTCCGCTCCCAGGATTTGACCCTGGAACCTTTTGGTCTGCAAGTTCAGCAGCTCAGCGCTTTAACACACTTCGCCAACATGGACAGAATTGTAAAAATTGCCCCCAAACTGTTAAAAAAAGAGGTGGCCGGGGGGGGGGGGGAGGGAGAGAAAAGAGAAAATGTATAACAACTATCCAAATGCTTAGTATCTTTATTTGGACATGTCTGTCAAGCTTTTTTGGGGAGGGGGTCTAGATGCCCTGCCGGTCTTTCCAGAAAGGCACTGGGACACAAAACAAAACTCCCCAGAAAAGCATTAAAAAAAGAAAATAACTTTCCCGGCTGGCATTTCCCTGTTGCTGGAGCTCTCCTGGCACATCATTTCTACACATCAGGATAGCTCTCGCATCAGGGAAATGCTGGTCGTATAGTTATAGTTATTTTCTCTTTAATTGCTTTTCCGGGGGGGGTTTCTTGGGCTCCAGCAGCCCAAGAAACTTGAGAGAACTGTGTATATGGGCACCAGAAGTCGTGCAACAAGATCCCCAGTCCCCATCTACACAGTGCTTGCAGCTGGAAAGACCCGGGTATTCTGAAAGACCCGGGTCTTCTGAAAGACCCAGGTCTTTCCAGCTGACAAATTAATTCAGCACAAAGTAGGCTTTTCCTGCTTTGAGCTGAATGCATTCACTTTTATGTGGGGCATCATTTGGATGTCCCACATGAACAAGCGATGGTTTCTGCTTTTAAGGAGCTGTCTGTATGTGCCCTAAGATATGGAAATTGCTTCTTTTTTGCAAAGTAGGAAGTAGTACCTAGTGAAAGGTGATGAATCCTTCATCTATTTACATTTTTTGCTCTAAAACTTCCTTTATGAACCCCCTTGGAACAAATAGGATCTAGAACTCAGTGGAAGAGAGGCATAGTTTACCAAGACATAACAAGGGCCAGAAGGAAGCAGCAATTTAGCTGCATCACTCACCACTTCTACACTTCTAATTTTTTTTCCTTGGGATATGTTATAGAAGAGGCATGTATCTAGGATTTAGCCAGAGGGGAGTGTTCACGCCTGTCCTTGGGCTTCGTCTCAGTACACTTCACTTCTTCTTCTCCCTCTCTATCTCCTCTTCCTTTTTCTTCTTCTTTTCTAGAAACCCTAAAAGATTTACTTCCAACCAAGTGATTCATTATGAAGTTTTCTCTTGTCTTGCTTGCCTCTCATTTTTTTATGATATTTGGAGGTGGGATCAAAATTTTATTGTGTGTAATTTCTATTGCTGCCATTATCTGCATAAATTTTAAGGTTATCTTCGCTACTTGTATAAATTTTTAGGTCTCTGGAAGAGGAAGCAAGAGCATCATTTCCATGCCATCCTGTTTCCTTGGTTGCTATGGAAACACTGTTGTACCACTCCAACAAGGTGTATAGATGCTGCAGACAAGCTGAGACACAAAGATTTATTGCTTGATTCCAGGTACCCCTTAGGCAATGCGGTTTCTGCCTGTCTCTGTCTATGTGTTATGTGTAATGACTTAATTTGAAAATGTCTCTCAAACTCCTTAGTTTACATGAACACTTTGACATCTTTCCTCCTAACCAAAATACTCATGATAATGGTGGAGGATGTCCATTTAAATACAAGTGGAGACAGTGATGAAAACATAATCCTGAAGAAACATGCATGTGTGTGCAGCTGCATACAGAAGTGTTAAGAAGCAGCAGAACAAGGAAGGCAGGTTTTGTGGGTCAAGGACCAAGGACCCACTGAAGATCACCAGTCATAATAATGTCTCAAAGAGGTAAACCTCAACTGGAATTGTTTGCACATCAATGCCAATTTTCTTTCTACTCTCTCCCTTTCTCTCCTTTTTGAGGGTTAGGACAAAATAAGAGAAGTTACACAATATTTCAGTTCAAAATTACTGATCATGGCAACTCTAAGAAGTAGAGGATGACTTCGATTTTGTCCAGTTGTTATGCAGAAACATTGAGAAGTCCAGAAGTGTTCCACAATTGTGAAAAAGAAAGCCCTTGGGAGTTACACTTTATTTATGCTTCCAGAGAAACTTCTGAGTTGCATTTTCAAGCAGGACTGTCTCTTAATTGAACATGTGTGCACATTAAATTACATGGATCACTGAACATCTTTAAAGGATGCTTCAAAAGAACATGATAGGTCCAGTCTGCCTCTGTTATTTTGTCAGTCCATTCTGCAATCTACCTGTCGATTTGTGAACAAAATAATAGATTAGTTCTAGGCATGTTGCCTGAACCTCTATAATGTTAGTTCTTTTCATTTAGCAAAACTATGAACTGCCTAAGCTACCTGAGAAGTCTTTTATATGATAAATAATGTGAGTCACTTCTCCCAATCACCCCACATAAATGGTTCATATATAACTGTTGTTTCCTATTACAAACAAAAAATGCAACATGATAGGGGTGGGAGAGACAACTGTAGGGGACAAATGCCCCAAAACCTTCAACTAAGCAGAGTGCCATTAACTATAATTCCAAATGATAATACACTAGGGCGCCATCTGTAGAACTGCAGTATATCATCAGTGCACTCATTTGATCCAGTTTAACTGCATTGAACTGCATTATATGAATCTACACTGACCATTTTAAACTATATTATATGGCAGTGTATATGAGGCCTAAGATATATGTATATGGTACACATGTACCAACATCACCACCGAGGAGAAAAATTCTGTCTTTATCATGTTTTTAGGAAAATGAATCTTGTGTGAAAGCTTGTTAGTAAAACTGGCAAGTATTATGTCAGCTACAAAATGAGACAAACCAATAGTTCACACATTGCTGTTAAAATATTTCCCAAAACAGCTTGATTTCAGAAGTTGTGAAATATAACAATCAAGAAAGATTAATTATGTTTGAAATTTATAGTTTAGGTATACAAAATATAGGAAATAATTTTGCTGGAACTGAAATTCTCAACAAAAGGATGCATTTTCAATCTTATGACTTATTCTAAAAGAAAGCATTTATTTTCTTGGAAACTCATACATCTGCTATGCTTCTGGCATATTTCAAAGAAATGAAACTTTACATACGTTTTAAAATGTGGCAGGCTAAAAAGGTGAACAACTCAAAGACATACACTTTTTAGTCAATGTGAAAAGGCTTACAGATACAAAAATGTGTATGCTTAATGTATACAATTTTCCACTGATAAGGGGAAAAAAGCCTTGAAACTTCATAAAATCAAGAGATAATATACCTTGTAGGCGACTTTCAACAAAATTCAACAAAACTGAGGTTAAGGGTTTTCTACATCCTTTCTCTTTGCAGTGAAGAGGAAGGTGTGCATTAATAGACTGCTTAATAGCCCAGGAATTTGATTGGATTAGGTTACAAGATAAATGTCTTTTCCCCAAAACTGAGCAAACTGCAGTCCATGGACCACATCTGTCCTACCAAAAAATGCTTATCTATGGCTTGCCAACATACTTTAAATGCCAGAAAATAATCCAGAAGAATTAGTTGTTCAATATTTGCTACGCATGTGTTAAACTCTTTTTTTTTCAAATATTCTTTTTGTCTGTATTCTTCCCCTCTTAATAGATTCTCTCAAAGTCAGACTACCTTATGGGTTAATTCCAATGACCCAATTTCCTTGACAGATAGATATCTGGGCCACAACAGGTTCTTAGACTTAAAATGGAGAATTGGACTAAGTGGCAACTACAACCATAAAGTAAGAAACTCTGGGAACACATTTTTCTACTAATTAAATTCAGAAGCCTTCTATATTAAATTCAAACAAACAAAATGTTTAAACTGTGTGGTTCACACAGATAACAGTGTTTCTCTATACTATTGGACATAAATCTGTTTTCCCTCACTGAAGTAGGTGCATTGTGCTAGCCAGATCATTAAATTACAGAATAAACACACCCAATTTGCATATTGAAAAGAAAAGTTGAGATTATTTTCTTCAGAAATTTTTAATGGATTTTTGGAAATGAATATTTATTAGACATTGTGAAATAACATTGATGATGGTCCTTAAATGTGAAGCTTAAATTATTTACATGTGTAACATTCTATGTGTGCAAAACAGGGTGCCATTCAAAATGAAGCAATCAATGTTTAGTGATCCTACATCTAATAGTCAAAAGATGTCAACATTTACAAGCAGCAGAGAAAGCATTACCTGTTTTATAAAGCAACTAGCTGTGCCCGGCCACGCGTTGCTGTGGCGAAGTGTGATGTCTCATGGGCCTTGTAGTCCCGTTCCTAGTACTATTGTGGCAGATGAGGAGGAAAACATGGGATTTCCACCGGTTCAGCCAGAATCGGAGCCCCTGCACCTGGAGGATGTTTGCCCTCAAGAAGTCAGCCAAACAAGCCTTGGGAAGAATTCTCCCCCATTTTCTCGTAGGGACAATTATAATAGAGATAGAGGAACTAGGGAGGCGAATCGCCGGAGCGCCAGAATCGCAGCCAAACAATTAGCTGATTAGGTCTGCTTCCCTTGGGAAATTCTAAGGAGTCATGCATCTGGACACAGTTTGGGTTTCACTTCTTGTTCTCCAGGGAAAGTGTTCCTTGGCGGGAAAACAAGATCCTATATAGGTGTTTTGCCGCAAGGGGAACCTTGCGGAGTCAACTCGTCAGCTTGAGGAGTGAGATCGTGTGTGGACTACGCAACTCCAGTTCCTTGTTTCTAAGACCAAGTTCCAAGCCTGCCTTGTTCCCCAGACCTCGCCACGGACCTTGTTCTTGCTTCTTGTTGCCTCGTATCAAGTCTTGTTTGCCAAGAATCTAGTTTGTTTTCCAGCCTTGTTGTCAAGCTCCAATGGACTAAAGGACCTTGTCATTTCCCCACACTTTGCTCGGCAAAGTGTGTGTTTCGGTTATTGGATTATAACTTTGGACCTTAATATCACATATTGGACATTATTTTCCTGGACTATATTTGACCTTTCCTGAAAGGTCTATTTCTGAACTTTATTCTTCACTTGTTTTTATTGACTTTATATATTCCTTTAATAAAGATATTAGATAGAGACTGGCCTCTGTGTAAGGTTATTGGTGCTCTGCAGCCTGGGTCCTGACAGTTTGACTCCGCCGCCTTAAGCACCAAACAACCTAAGGCCAGAATGTCTACGGGAACCGGGGCAGAAGCCCAACCACTCAGCTACACCATTTCCAAGGACGAATTCGACAGAATCCGTGATACACTCCGTACGCAGGAGGGAGAAATACGGGGCTTGAAGGAACGCGGTGTTCGGCTCCCTGCCCTAGCGCTTCCAACCAAGTTTTCTGGAGAAGCCTCCAAGGTTCATGTTTTCCGTCGCCAGTGCCAGGCGTACATAGAAGCCCGCCAAGCCGAGTTCCCCCAAGAAGAAGTCAAGGTGGCATGGATTTACAGCCTCCTAGAAGGGCCTGCGGCCAATTGGGCGACGGCGCTATTTGATGCGGGTTCCATGCATCTGAGCTCCGCGCAAAACTTCCTGAATCACCTTAAAGCGACATGGGGGATCGAGGACAACGAGGAGGCGGCCGGTCATAAACTCCGGTGCCTTTTTCAAGGGGACAGGCCGTTGTCCCAGTACATAGCCGAGTTCCGGGTGTTGGCTCAGAACACCGGCTGGAACGATATAGCCCTCAGAGAACAGTTTCGTGAGGGTCTCAACATCGAGATGTAGGAAGAAATCTCTAAGGTGGATCCCCCAAACTCTCTTGAGAGACTTATCAATCATTGTTTACGAGCCGAGGTCCTGCTTGCCAATAAAAAACAGTGGCTCCGAGGCCAGAGTGGAAGGGCCGGAGTGAAACCTCCCGCTTCTGCCAGTATTCAGCCACGTCCAGTGTGGAGACCCCCACCACCAGCCCCAAACCTCAGGGGAAGCGAGGAGGAGCCAATGCAGTTGGGCAATGTGCGCCCCAGACTAGATGTTGCCGAAAAGGCCCGCCGCCAACATTTAAACCTCTGTTGGTACTGCGGGAATGGGGGGCACTTCGCCAAAGGATGCCCAGCCAAGGGAAAGCCGCGGAGGCAGAAGCGGCCGCGGCGACTGAAATCAAGCCGGCGGGGGAAGCCAGCGACCGGGCGTAGTGTCAGGACCCAGGCTGCAGAGCACCAATAACCATGCGCAGAGGCCAGAATCTATCTAATATCTTTATTATAGGAATATATAAAGTCAATAAAAACAAGTGAAGAATATAGTTCAGAAGTAGACCTTCCAGGAAAGGTCAAATATAGTCCAAGGAAACAATGTCCAATATGAGATATTAAGGTCCAAAGTTGTAATCCATTAACCAAAACACACACTTTGTCAAGCAAAGTGAGGGGAAATGACAAGGTCCTTTAGTCCATGGAACTTGACAAACAAGGCTGAAAGCAAACTAGATTCTTGGCAAACGAGGCTTGATTCAAGGCAACAAAAGCAAGAAACAAGAATAGGGTCCGTGGCGAATTCCGTGGCAAGGTCCGGGGAGCAAGGCAAGGCTGGGACGAGAACAAGGTCCTGGAAACATGGAACTGGAGTAGCGTAGTCTACACACGAATTCACTCCCGAAGCTGACGAATTGACTCCGCAAGGATTTCTTTGCGGGCAAACACCTATATAGGATCTTGTTTTCCCGCCAAGGAACACTTTCCCTGGGGAACAAGAAACGAAACCCATACTGTGTCCAGATGCATGACTCCTTAAAGTTTCCCAAGGGAAACAGACTTAATCAGCTAATTGTCTGGCAGCTATCCTGGCGCTCCTGCGAGTCGCCTCCCGAGCGCCTCTATCTTGATTATAATAATCCCGGCGAGAAAATGGGGGAGATTTCTGCTCAAGGCTTGTTTGGCTGACTTCTGGTGGGCAAACATCTTGCAGGTGCAAGGGCTCCACTTCTGGCTGAAATGGTGGGAAACCCAAGTTTTCCTCTTCATCTGCCTCAATGTGATGACTCATGGGCCATGTAGTCCCGTTCCTAACGCTGTTGTGACAGATGAAGAGGAAAACTTGGGTTTTCCACCATTTCAGCCAGAATTGGAACTTTCCCAGCCTGAATTGGAGCCCTTGCACCTGCAAGAGGTTTGCCTTCCAGAAATCTGCCAAACAAGCCCTGAGTCAGAATCTCCCCCATTTTCTCGCCATAGTTATTATCAACAACAAAAAGGAGTTCAGCAGGCTAATCGCAGAAGCCTGAGAATCGCAGCCAGGCATTCAGCTGATTAAGACTGCTTCCATGAGAAATTCTAGGGAGTCATGCATCTGGACACAGAGATTGACTTTCGGTTCTGATTCCCCAGAGAAGTGTTCTTTGGTGGGAAAACGAGACCCTATTTAGGTTCCTTGCCCCGAAGGAATCTTGCGGAGTCAATTCGTCAGCTACTGGAGTAGGCTGTGTGTGGACAGCGCTATTCCCGTTTCCAAGCCTCGTTCCTGTTTCCAAGCCTTCGTTCACGTTTCCAGCCTTGTTTCTGCTTCACGGACCTTGCCTTGTTTCCTAGGACTCAGCCTTGCCTTCCAGGACCTTGCCTTGCTTCCCGGACCTTGCCAAGTAATTACCACGGATCTTGTCCCTGTTCCTCGTTCCTTGTTGCCTTGAATCAAGCTATTTCCTTGCCTTTCCTAAGTTTCATGGACTAAAGGACCTTGTCATCTCCCCTCACTTTGCTTGGCAAAGTGAGTGTTTCGGTTACTGGATTACAACTTTGGACCTTACTATTTCATATTGGACATTGTTTTCCTGGACTATATTTGACCTTTCCTGAAAGGACATCTTCTGAACTATATTCTACACTTATTTTTATTGCCTTTACTTATTTCCTTAATAAAGATATTAGATAGATTCTGGCCTCTGTGTATGGTTATTGGTGCTCTGCAGCCTGGGTCGTGACACTCAATAGTACCAGGAATGGAACTACATGGCCCATGAGTCATCACACGTAGAGAGGCTCGACAACCCGGTCAAAAACCCCGCTCAAGAGCTGCAAACCGGGGTCCTATTTCTCCTGGTGATTATGCTGTGGTCAGTGAAAAAGGGACCCGTCATGATCCATGCCATGATAGACTCAGGGGCAACAAACAATTTCATCGATAGAGAGTATGCCGACTCTCTGGGATTACAATATCACGATTTCAAGAATGCCCGGGTGGTGCAAGCCATAGATGGACGTCCCCTAAAGCCGGGCCCAGTAAGCCAATGGACTGAACCCACCAGGATGTGGATAAGGGAACACATGGAAGAAATTTCCTTCTTCGTTACCGAGGTTCCCCACTTCCCTGTGATTTTGGGGATTCCATGGCTGACGTTCCACGACCCAAACATCTCCTGGTCCAACAGAGAACTACAGTTTGCCTCAAAATATTGCCAAAACCATTGTCTAGTAGCCAAGGTCTGCCATGCCACAGATGCTGAGAAATATTCGGACTTTTGGGACGTTTTCAATGAAAAGGAAGCCGAGAAACTGCCCCCACATAGACCCTACGACTGTGCCATTGATTTGGTGGAGGGGGCCCCGATTCCGCAAGGACACCTCTACTCCCTGACTGAACCAGAGCAAGAAGCTCTCAGGGAGTTCATAGAGTCAAACCTTCGCAAGGGATTCATCAGACCCTCTCAATCCCCAGCTGCTTCCCCAGTAATGTTTGTGAAAAAGAAGTCAGGGGACCTACGCTTGGTTGTGGACTATAGAGCATTGAACAATATCACGAAGCGGAACCGCTACCCCCTGCCTTTGATCTCGGACCTATTAGACCGGCTTCGAGGGGCCAAAGTTTACACCAAGCTGGATCTCCGGGGGGCTTACAATCTAGTTCGCATCAGAAAAGGGGACGAATGGAAAACCGCCTTCCAGACCAAATTCGGATTATTCAAGTCCCTAGTCATGACTTTCGGATTATCCGGAGCTCCCGCAACATTCCAGCGTTTTGTCAACGATATCTTCCAGGATTATCTAGATCGGTTCTTGATCATATACTTGGACGATTTTTTGGTGTTTTCTAGATCACAATCGGAGCACGAGAAACACGTCAGAATGGTGCTACAACGATTGCGGGATCATGGACTGTATGCCAAGTTAGAAAAATGCGCCTTTGATCTGCAAGAAGTAGACTTCCTGGGGTACCGCGTCTCGCCTCTAGGGCTCTCCATGGACCCGGCAAAGGTCTCAGCAGTATTGGAATGGCGGGCGCCAACCAACAAGAAGGAAGTGCAGCGCTTCTTGGGTTTCGCAAACTACTACCGCAAATTCATCCCAGACTTCGCTCGCTGGTCTGACCCAATCACCAGCTGCATCCATGGAAAACAGCCTTTCCGCTGGACGGAGCAAGCAGAGAAAGGGTTTCAGCAGTTAAAGAAGTTATTCACGACCCAGCCAATTCTTCAGCACCCTGATCCTAAAACCCCTTTTGTTGTACAGGCTGACGCCTCTGATGTGGCAATTGGGGCTATACTCATGCAACCAGTGGGAGAGCATCTCCATCCTTGTGCCTATTACTCCTGTCAACTAACAGCCCCAGAGAGAAATTACACTATTTGGGAAAAAGAACTTTTGGCCATAAAGGCAGCTTTCGAAAATTGGAGACATTGGCTAGAAGGGGCCAAATTTCCCATTGAGGTTCATACTGACCATCGTAATTTGGAACATCTAAGAACTGCACGAAAACTAAATCAAAGGCAGCAGCGCTGGGCTTTGTTCTTTGAACGTTTTGACTTCCAGATCCATTATGTGACCCCGGCTCAGACCAAGCAAGCAGATGCTCTATCACGGAAACCGGAGTATGCTGCAGGGCGCAGAGAGACCTCAGAGTCCCGATTGCTGCAGCCGGAAAACTTTGCCACGCTCACCGTGGGAAACACCAAATCCACTCCAACTGATCAACTCCCTCTAACCCAGAATCCCTTTGCTCTCAAGAAATTAGAGCCAGTCAACAGACAGATGCCTGGGCTCAAGAACAGATTCGCCAAGGACTACGTTTCCCATTCTCACTTAAAGACGGCCTGCTATGCTACAGGAACCATGTTTACATTCCTCCGGGCCCCGGCAGAGAAAAGGCACTTCGTCTGTGTCATGACAGCAAGCCAGCAGGGCATTTCGGACTATTTAAAACCATGCACTTGATCCTACGAGACTACTGGTGGCCCAAGATCCGCAAGGATGTGGAGAAATATGTCAATACCTGCCCTGTATGTCAGCGCTCCAAGACACGAAGGGAGAAGCCCTCAGGGCTACTTCATCCCCTTCCCACTCCTTCTCGTCCATGGGAGATAATTTCCGCGGATTTTATCACTGACCTGCCACCCTCCCTTGGATTCACCACGATTCTAGTAATAGTGGACCTTTTCACCAAATTGGCCCATTTCGTTCCCTGTGATGATCTTCCCACGGCCAAAGAGACTGCAGATTTATTCCTTCAACATATCTTCCGCCTACATGGGTTGCCCAAGAGTTTGGTCACTGACCGTGGATCTCAATTCACCTCTCGGTTCTGGAAGGCACTGCAACAACTATTGGGCATAGACTCTCGTTTATCTTCAGCTCACCATCCCCAAACGGATGGGCAAACGGAGCGCACCAATGCCACTTTGGAACAATACCTTCGCTGTTATGTAAACTACCAACAGGACAATTGGGCCTCCCTGTTACCTCTGTCAGAGTTTGCCTATAACAACGGTGTTCAGGCTTCAACTAAGGAAACCCCGTTCTTTGCAAACTATGGTTTCCATCCACATTTCTTTCCTTCTGTCATTGAAACCTCAGAAGTCCCCGCAGCGGAGGACTGGCTGCAGGAACTCACAGCAGTGCAAGAACTCTTGCACCAGCATCTGGATCAAGCCAAAGAGGACTATAAACGCCTCGCTGATGGTCATCGCCAGCCGGGCCCCCAGATCAAGGTAGGAGATCGGGTTCTATTGTCCACTCGCTTTTTGCCCTCCCACCGTCCCTGCCAGAAGCTAGATGCCCGTTTCATTGGTCCCTACCCAGTGGTGGCGCAACTTAACCCTGTGACTTTCAAACTCCAACTTCCGCGCTCCATGCGCATACATCCAGTGTTTCATCGTTCCCTGCTCCTTCCGGCGGATGGTGTACGCCCTGATGCAAACCGGCCGGCCCCCACCCCTGTTTTGGTGGACGGGGAGGAGGAATTCGAGGTTCAGGACATTTTGGATTCTCGCTTTCATCGCCGCCGCCTTCAATATCTCATTGACTGGGTGGGTTTTGGCCCTGAAGAACGCTCTTGGGAAGACGCTTCCACAGTCCATGCCCCCGACTTAGTCCGCCGCTTCCATCAGGCCTATCCTGCCAAGCCGCGGCCCCGCGCCCAGCGGAGAGGGCCCATGTTGGAGAGGGGCCTTGAGGAGGGGGATAGTCTCATGGGCCTTGTAGTCCCGTTCCTAGTACTATTGTGGCAGATGAGGAGGAAAACATGGGATTTCCACCGGTTCAGCCAGAATCGGAGCCCCTGCACCTGGAGGATGTTTGCCCTCAAGAAGTCAGCCAAACAAGCCTTGGGCAGAATTCTCCCACGTTTTCTCGTAGGGACAATTATAATAGAGATAGAGGAACTAGGGAGGCGAATCGCCGGAGCGCCAGAATCGCAGCCAAACAATTAGCTGATTAGGTCTGCTTCCCTTGGGAAATTCTAAGGAGTCATGCATCTGGACACAGTTTGGGTTTCACTTCTTGTTCTCCAGGGAAAGTGTTCCTTGGCAGGAAAATAAGATCCTATATAGGGGAACCTTGCGGAGTCAACTCGTCAGCTTGAGGAGTGAGATTGTGTGTGGACTACGCAACTCCAGTTCCTTGTTTCTAAGACCAAGTTCCAAGCCTGCCTTGTTCCCCGGACCTCGCCATGGACCTTGTTCTTGCTTCTTGTTGCCTTGTATCAAGTCTTGTTTGCCAAGAATCTAGTTTGTTTTCCAGCCTTGTTGTCAAGCTCCAATGGACTAAAGGACCTTGTCATTTCCCCACACTTTGCTCGGCAAAGTGTGTGTTTCGGTTATTGGATTATAACTTTGGACCTTAATATCACATATTGGACATTATTTTCCTGGACTATATTTGACCTTTCCTGAAAGGTCTATTTCTGAACTTTATTCTTCACTTGTTTTTATTGACTTTATATATTCCTTTAATAAAGATATTAGATAGAGACTGGCCTCTGTGTAAGGTTATTGGTGCTCTGCAGCCTGGGTCCTGACACGAAGTCTGGTGGTCTGGGAAATAAAGTATTGAGGAGTTGGTGGTAGTTAAGGTCAAGGGTAAACGTTTTCCCCTGACATTAAGTCCAGTTGTGTCTGACTCTGGAGGTTGGTGCTCATCTCCATTTCTAAGCCGAAGAGCCGGCGTTGTCCGTAGACTCCTCCAAGGTCATGTGGGATGACTACATGGAGCGGCGTTACCTTCCCGCCGGAGCAGTACCTATTGATGCACTCACATTTGCATGTTTTCGAACTTCTGGGTTGGCAGAAGCTGGGGCTAACAGTGGGGGCTCTCTCCGCTCCCCCAATTCAAACCTGTGGCCTTTCAATCCAGAAGTTCAGCAGCTCAGCGCTTTAACACGCTGCGCCATCAGGGGATATTATTTCCTAAAGGTTGTGAATATACAATATTTCTGATTTTTTGTTTGTTTGTTGGAGGCAAGTATGAATGCTGCAATTAGGAAAAATGATTAGGATGTAATGGCCTTGCAGCTTTAAAGCCTGGCTGTTTCCTCCCTGAGTGAATTTTTTGTTGGGAGGTGTTAGCTGGCCCTGATTGTTTCCTGTCTGGAATTCCCTTGTTTTCAGAGTGGTGTTGTTTGCAATATTTTATGTGCTTCTACTGTCTGTGGCCCTGAGAAAACAGAGGATTTTCCAGACTTTGATGATGGGAATACTTTGTTGGGAGGTGTTAGCTGGCCCTGATTGTTTCCTGTCTGGAATACCCTTGTTTTCAGAGTGATGTTGTTTGCGATATTTTATGTGCTTCTACTGTCTGTGGCCCTGAGAAAACAGGATTTGCCAGACTTTGATGATGGGAATCCTTTGTTGGGAGGTGTTAGCTGGCCCTGATTGTTTCCTGTGTGGAATTCCCTTGTTTTCAGAGTGATGTTGTTTGCGATATTTTATGTGTTTCTACTGTCTGTGGTCCTGAGAAAACAGAGGATTTTCCAGACTTTGATGATGGGAATCCTTTGTTGGGAGGTGTTAGCTGGCCCTGATTGTTTCCTGTGTGGAATTCCCCTGTTAATTTACTGTCCTGGTTTTAGAGATTATATTGTTCTGCATTATTCTATCCCAGTAATTATTTCATATTAAAGAAGAATCTCACTTATCCAACATTCGCTTATACAATGTTCTGGATTATCCAACGCAGTCTGCCTTTTCATAATCAATGTTTTTGTAGTCAGTGTTTTAAATTCATTGTGATATTTTAGTGGTAAATTTGTAAATACAGTACAGTAGAGTCTCACTTATCCAACATAAACGGGCCGGCAGAACGTTGGATAAGCGAATATGTTGGATAATGAGGAATTAAGGATAACCCTATTAAACATCAAATTAAGTTATGATTTTACAAATTAAGGACCAAAACATCATGTTAGACAACAAATTTGGAAGAAAAAGTATTTCAGTACACAGTAATGCTATATAGTAATTACTGTATTTATGAATTTAGCACCAAAATATCACGATATATTGAAAGCATTGACTACAAAAATGTGTTGGATAATCCAGAACGTTGGATAAGCGAGTGTTGGATAAGTGAGACTCTACTGTAAATACTACATAGCATTACTGCGCATGGAACTACTTTTTCTGTCAAATTTGTTGTATAATATGATGTTTTGGTGCTTAATTTGTATAACGATTACCTAATTTGATGTTTAATTGGCTTTTCCTGAATCCCTTCTTATTATCCAACATATTCACTTATCCTGCCGGCCTGTTTACGTTGGATAAGTGAGATTCTACTGTATATTTCTAATCTTATATTATCTGCTCAGAACTGGATTATATGAGGCTCCTTCTTCACAGCTGTATAAAATGCACACTGAAGTGGATTATATGGTAGTGTGGAGTCAAGATAATCCAGTGCAAAGCAGATAATATAAGATTATAAATGGGTTATATAGCTGTGTGGAAGGGCCTTGAGTCTACACTGCCATATAATCCAGTGCAAATTAGATAATCTGTGGAAGAAGTCTAAGTGAGGCCTAAATCTGCCTGTCCCCTAACTGCAACCTGGCTGTCCCTTGGTTGCTAGGCAACCAAGTGGGCAGAGATTAGCCCTCTAAACTGGCAGCAATTGGATAAAAAAATTATTGCTCTCCCTCTAATTAGGACTTTATTTTTCTTTTCTTTTTGTTGTATCAACCTTGAGGCATGGATGATGGGTTGTGTTGTCAAATTTTGAGGTTGGGGGGCCTGTACTTTTGTTGTTTTGTGAATTGCCGTGATGCCATCACTCTTTTATATATATAGATCATACATTAAGTTGTCATTAAAAAGGTGCAAGATTCTTCAATTCCTAAATTCTCAGCTTTATCTCTGGGTCATTCATGTTCTGCAAACCCATGGTAGTGTCATCATGTCAACATTATGACAAAAATTGGTTTAATCTAAATAAACCATTTAGGGAAGTCAAGGAGGTGTTCCTCAACATTCATGCAATAAAATATATATTTCCATCTACCAAGAACTATGTGGAAGCAGAGGGTGGAATACTGTTGTGGGAATGCTAATGACCACACTTTTTTTCCATGGTCACATGGTAGCCAGAGAAGGCAGGTGAAATCTGTAGCTCTGCACCATCTAACCCTCTGATACTTTTCTTGCTTCATGACTGCTGTGGCCAAAATCATTTTCTTTCAGAATGACTGTCATTTTTATACACCAGTGTAATACACCAATAGCTATCTGCTTAAAATCTTCTGGGTTAAGTATCAGACTCCAGAGAGGCTATAAGCCTGGTGTCAGAGTGGGTATAGGCCTGGTCTTTCCAACTCTTCTAGATACAACAAGAACATGCAGGATCAAACCATATTGGGCATCAAATGAATTTCAAATGACAAGAAATCAGTTCCAGGGCACATTTAAGTATGATAGTCTTCTTGGATAATTGTTTAACTTGCTGCTAAGTGCACAGACTTGTTGCACTATTTTATATTTTATTTCAGTTTATTTATTTATTTATTTTAAAAATGGATATGAATAGAAAATTTACTGAGCATGTTGTCTACCAGTTTCAGATATCCTAAACAGCATGTTTTATTTTCCTACCTGGAATATATGACACATCAATTATAATAAATTCTTCAAATAAATATTAAATTCTCCTTCATATGCACTAGTCAAGTTTAGTAAGTACAGGCAATTCTAGTGTACAGAGAGTGATATAACAAATATTAGAGATAAGGGAAAAATAGAAAAAGAAGAGGAAGATTTAAATCAGCACTTCTATAGCTGAATACCCAGCGACTCAAATGAAATGTTTTCATATTCATAACCAAGACCTTGATGAATGGTTCGGGCTATTTTGGTTTCTCTCACATTCATTTTTATCTACAAAAATACATTCTTCCCATTCTAAGTATGAAGAAATTTTAAAATGGCAATGCAACCTTCCCAGAAAAAAAATGAAACAATAAAATTGGTCTCAGATATGTTGGATGGGTCGATGGATTGTATGTCATATGTTACAAAGAAAGAGTTGTATATTTTATTTGTGCACTGGGTGCATCTTACCATGAACCCAGAAATTTCTCCTGGGCTCAGAAAATGGACAATCAGGGAACATCCTGTTCACTAGGAGAAACAAATTCTTCCAGAATTGCCTGATCGAGGGTTGGCTTTATTCAGGTCCCCTGGCTATCAGAAAACCATCCTTCTGAACTCTCATAGGTGATCTGTCCTCAGGTTTCATCCCATTCACCTTCCTATAGCTTGTTGCAGGTTGTATTTGTTGTATGGAAATATGTATTCATTCATATTCCAGCGATATTTTCCTTCCTCTTGTCACTATTTTGGAATAGACACAGATTCATATTTGAGAAAGTAGATGACCCTGTGTTGCCATAGTATCAAAGTGGGGGAAGTCTCCAATGGGATCGAGGAAAATAATATATAGTGATCTTCACTCATATGAAAATGGACTGGTGAATAGGGTTTCCATTATTGGGAAGGGAGTCCTTTGATGCCCAAACCTAACTGTTGGAAGGCCAAAGCTGTAACCTCTCCTGTTCAATTAAAAATGTCTGTGCTTTTTGCTAACATGTAATGCATAACTTTCAGTGCTAGGTCTACAGAATACTTAGCCATTCTTTAAAAGTCCTGTGATATATATAAAAGCATTGTGTAGTGTGTATGATAGCTTAGTCATACCTCCAAGGCATCGTCTAGTTCTTTAATAAAACAGAACTGTGAATAGCCTTTTGCAACTTTTCCTAATTAGAAAATAAGCTCAATTGGATGAAACAGAATTAGATGAAAGGAGACTTGCTTTGGGATAAGTTTTAAACTGTTATGCTGTTAACTGCAAAATGTTCTGGTGTACTGTTTTTAACTCCTTTTGTTTTCAAAATATATTTTAGCAGCTGACATATCTGAAAATCTGCTCACACTTAGAACTACTGTCTGTTAAGAGACATCTTTAAGCTTCCAATTCCTCTCCTGAAATAATTTTGTGAAAACATTCTGTTGGATGGATACCATTGAAAACTATTGATTTTTAAAAGCTTACTTCTGCAGGTGAATGAGAAAGTGTGCCTCACTACATAAGTCTTAGAGAAATTTCCAGCATAGTTACCCCTATGTTAACATAGTTACCCTAATGCTACCCTAATGCTAGCACACAGCAGAGATTGGAGCAAAATTCCTTTAATGCCAGTTCACTTTAACAATAGTAATCTCAGGGGGCATGCAGGAAAGGCATAATCAAAGCACCCCCCAACAGATGGCCACTCAGCCTTTGCAACAACAACAGCAGCAATCCCAGAGGCCATCCAGACCAACCCCATTCTGCCATTCAAGAAAGGCACAATCAAAGAACTACACGATGTCTTGGAGGACCAATTAGGAAGGTCCGCCCCAGGAGGTTTATGGATCCTGATGGATTCCTGACAGCTCTTGGGGATTTTTCTGCCACTTTGGTAGGTGATTATGTCGAAACCCCGGCAGATCTCTAGAACATGGAGGGGGCCAAGGCAGTTGACACAATTGCTCCTGAGCATCTTCTTTCACAACACAGGTCCAAGTCAGCCCACTGGTACAATAGTGAGCTGGCGGCAATGAAGCAAGTGAAACAGAGATTAGAGCAACATTGGCATAGGGTTGTTGTATGTCTTTCGGGCTGTGTGGCCATGTTCCAGAAGCATTCTCTCCTGACGTTTCGCCCACATCTATGGCAGGCATCCTCAGAGGTTGTGAGGTATGGAGAAAACTAAGCAAAGAGGTTAATATATATCTGTGGAAAGTCTAGGGTGAGAGAGGTCAGTGTGAATGTGTAGTTAATCACTTAAATTAGCATTGAAAAGCTTATCTGCTGTCTTCTTCCTGCCTCTGGGGCATCCTTTGTTTAGAGTCGTTAACTGCCCTTGGTTGATTCATGTCTGGAAACCCTCTGTTTTCAGAGTATTGCTTTTTATTTACTGTTCTGATTTTTGAGTTTTGTAATACTGGTAGCCAGATTTTGTTCATTTTCATGGTTTCTTCCTTTCTGTTGAAGTTGTCCACATGCTTGTGGATTTCAATGGCTTCTCTGTGTAGTCTGACATGATAGTTGTTAGAATGGTCCAGCATTTTTGTGTTCTCAAATAGTATTCTGTGTCCAGGCTGGTTCATCAAATGCTCTGCTATGGCTGATTTCTCTGGTTGAATTAGTCTGCAGTGCCTTTCATGTTCTTTGACTCTTGTTTGGGCGCTGCGTTTGGTGGTCCCTATGTAGACTTGTCCACAGCTGCATGGTATCCGGTAGACTCCTGCAGAAGAGAGAGGATCCCTCTTGTCCTTCGCTGACCGTAGCATTTGTTGGATTTTCTTCGTGGGTCTGTAGATAGTTTGTAGGTTGTGCTTCTTCATCAGCTTCCCTATGCGGTCAGTAGTTCCCTTGATGTATGGTAAGAACACCTTTCCTCTGGGTGGATCTTTGTCTTGACTCTCATGGCTTGTTCTTGGCCTTGCAGCTCTTCTGATGTCTGTGGTGGAGTATCCATTGGCCTGTAGAGCCCAGTTTAGGTGGTTGAGTTCACCTTGGAGGAGGTGAGGTTCGCAGATTCTTTGTGCACGGTCTGTCAGGGCTTTGATTGTGCTCCTTTTTTGACTTGGGTGATGGTTGGAGTTTTTATGAAGGTATCTATCTGTGTGTGTAGGTTTTCTGTAAACTGTGTGGCCCAATTGTTGATTGGGTTTGCGGATGACCAGAACATCTAGAAATGGCAGTTTTCCTTCCTTTTCTTTTTCCATGGTGAATTGGATGTTTGGGTGGATGCTGTTAAGATGTTCTGGTCATCCGCGAACCCAATCAACAATTGGGCCACACAGTTTACAGAAAACCTACACACACAGATAGATACCTTCATAAAAACTCCAACCATCACCCAAGTCAAAAAAGGAGCACAATCAAAGCCCTGACAGACCGTGCACAAAGAATCTGCGAACCTCACCTCCTCCAAGGTGAACTCAACCACCTAAACTGGGCTCTACAGGCCAATGGATACTCCACCACAGACATCAGAAGAGCTGCAAGGCCAAGAACAAGCCATGAGAGTCAAGACAAAGATCCACCCAGAGGAAAGGTGTACTTACCATACATCAAGGGAACTACTGACCGCATAGGGAAGCTGATGAAGAAGCACAACCTACAAACTATCTACAAACCCACGAAGAAAATCCAACAAATGCTACGGTCAGCGAAGGACAAGAGGGATCCTCTCTCTTCTGCAGGAGTCTACCGGATACCATGCAGCTGTGGACAAGTCTACATAGGGACCACCAAACGCAGCGCCCAAACAAGAGTCAAAGAACATGAAAGGCACTGCAGACTAATTCAACCAGAGAAATCAGCCATAGCAGAGCATTTGATGAACCAGCCTGGACACAGAATACTATTTGAGAACACAAAAATGCTGGACCATTCTAACAACTATCATGTCAGACTACACAGAGAAGCCATTGAAATCCACAAGCATGTGGACAACTTCAACAGAAAGGAAGAAACCATGAAAATGAACAAAATCTGGCTACCAGTATTACAAAACTCAAAAATCAGAACAGTAAATAAAAAGCAATACTCTGAAAACAGAGGGTTTCCAGACATGAATCAACCAAGGGCAGTTAACGACTCTAAACAAAGGATGCCCCAGAGGCAGGAAGAAGACAGCAGATAAGCTTTTCAATGCTAATTTAAGTGATTAACTACACATTCACACTGACCTCTCTCACCCTAGACTTTCCACAGATATATATTAACCTCTTTGCTTAGTTTTCTCCATACCTCACAACCTCTGAGGATGCCTGCCATAGATGTGGGCGAAACGTCAGGAGAGAATGCTTCTGGAACATGGCCACACAGCCCGAAAGACATACAACAACCCTGTGATCCCGGCCATGAAAGCCTTCGACAACACATTGAACATTGGCATACTTCGCGCAGCGAGTCCAACCGAGCACGGTCTAGAGCTTATAAAAGCCTATTCCACAGCAATGAAGGCAGCAGAAAAATAGTACATTGCTGCCAACATTGCATCCGCAAAGAACTGCCCAAGGGAGCTGTTTCGAGTGGTCAGGGGACCACTCGAAACCCTGCCCATCCAGAGAACCCTGACCAATCAGCAGCTCATTGTGATGAATTTGCCAGGTTCTTTGCGGATAAAGTCACTCGGTTCCGCTCTTACTTAGATGCCAATATTAGTGCAGTCTCTGTGGATGTAACTGAGGCACCTGCTTGTCCCTGTTTAATGGATTCCTTTCAGTTAGTTCAGCCTGAGGACGTGGACAAGATCTTGGGAGAAGTGAGGCCGACTATTTGCTCTCTAGACCCTTGCCCGTCCTTGCTTATAAAATCAGCCAGGGGGAACTGGTGGAGTGGGTGAAGGTGCTGGTTAATGGCTCCTTGACCCAAGGCATAATGCCAATTAGATTCAAGGAGGCAATTGTAAGACCGCTATTAAAGAAACCAGCACTGGATCCCACTGACCTGAATAATTATAGGCCAGTATCAAATCTCCCTTTCTTGGGCAAGGTTCTAGAGAAGGTGGTGACTTCACAACTCCAAAGTTTATTGGAGGACACCGATTATCTGGATCCATCTCAATCTGGTTTCAGGCCTGGTTATGGAACCGAAATGGCATTGGTCGCCTTGGTGGATGATCTACAAAGAGAGCTAGACAGGGGGAGTGTGTCCCTGCTGGGTCTCCTGGACCTCTCAGTGGCTTTTGATGCCATCAACCATGGTATCCTTCTGGGCCATCTCTCGGATGGGGCTTGGGGGCACTGTTTTACAGAGGCTCCGGTCCTTCCTGGAGGGGCGGATCCAGATGGTGGAGCTGGGGGACTCCTGTTTGGCTCCCTGGCCTGTGGCCTGTGAGGTCCCTCAGAGTTCAATTCTGTCCCCCATGCTGTTTAACATTTACATGAAACTGCTGGGAGAGATCATCTGGAGTTATGGAGTTCGGTGTCAAATTTACGCAGACGACACCCAACTCCTTTCCACCAAAAGCCAAGGATGCCGTTCTGATCCTGAACCAATGCCTGTCATCAGTGATGGACTGGATGAGGGCCAACAAACTGAAACTAAATCCAGACAAGGCAGAGGTACTCCTGGTCAGTCGTAAGGCAGATCAAGGTGTGGGATTATACCCTGTGTTGGATGGGGTCACACTCCCCCTGAAGACACAGGTTCGCAGTCTGGGGGTGCTCCTGGACTCATTGTTGACCCTGGAACCCCAGGTGTCAGCAGAGGCCAGGAGCTCCTTCACACAGCTAAAACTTGTGCGCCAGCTGTGCCGATACCTTGAGACTCTGGACTTGGCCATGGTAGTCCACGCCTTAGTCATATCCCATTTGGATTACTGCAATGCTCTCCACGTGGGGCTGCCTTTGAAGATAGTTCGGAAACTACAGCTAGTTCAGAGATCTGCAGCCAGGTTACTAACTGGAGCCCCGAACAGGGAGAGAACCATTCCCATGTTGCGGCAGCTCCACTGGCTGACGGACCATTTCTGAGTGAAATACAAAGTGCTGGTCATTACCTATAAAGCCCTAAATGACTCAGGTCCAGGCTATTTGTCAAATTGCAGCGGAGGAGGCCCTGTTCTCGGTCCCACCCCCTTCACAAGCACAGCTGGTGGGAATGAGAGAGGGGGCCTTCTCCGTGATCACCCCCACCTCTGGAACTCCCTCCCTAAAGAAATAAAAATGGCCCCCATCATCCTCTCCTTTAAGAAACAGTTAAAGACACATTTATGCACCTTAGCATACGGAGAGGAGCAGGACTAACATAACTGCCCCTCCATAGCAGCTATTGTCTAAGAGAAACTAGAACAAGGACTGAACATTTTCAGCAACTTGGTCACTTAAATTTGTCCAGGCATACGCTCGTTCTGTGCAATAATGTTTTTACTGACTGTCATGTTTAAATTTATTGTTTCTCTAATGTGGAATTTTTATTATAATGTGTATGTTATTGTCACTTTATACTTTTGAATTTCATGAAGAAATTGTGGCATTGAATGTTTGCCGTTTATATGTATATTAACCGTCCTGAGTCCCTCTGGGGAGAGAGGGTGGTCTAGAAATAAAGTTTTTTATTATTATTATTTACTATAATAGATAGCTGAGGGAAAATTGCTTTGGAGCAAGAGGGCTGAGGAGAAAAGGCTTTTAGCAGCAAGGGATTTGGGGGGAGGGGGAGGAGCAGAAAAGAGGAGGGAAAGCTTGGATGGCAAGGAAAAGGAGGGAAGAAGAGGAGGTATGGCACCAAGAGGGGAATAAAGAGAGAAAGAGAAGCTTAAGAAGGCAGTGCTAGGCCCGGATGGTGGCCACAGGGGGGACAATCCTTTTGCAAAGGCAGACAAGGTCAGGGTGCTCGCAAATATCAGGCTGGACTAGAGATGGGGAGAAGGAAGAGGAGGAACATTATAAGCCTCTCAGGATGCTTCACAGAGCCCTTGGGACTCCACAAAGCACGGGTTTGAGAACCACTACTTTAGAGTGATTAGATTTGGATAGCACAACAAACTAAAATTCCTTATGCAAATGCAAGCTGCTTTCTCCTATCTACCATTTGATACAACTCAAACTATCTTGCTGAAATTGCTAGCTGTGAGCTTTTCCAGATGAAGCAAATGTGTTGGAAAGTTGCTGGAGGCATGGCATTTTTTACTATAGTCTTCAGTTGTTGTTTGCCTGTCTATCCATCCAAATTATGTTTCTTTTATGCCTGACAATTTCTTGCAATTCTTGACACATTTGCAACATTTTATTCCCATCTTTAAGTGGGTTTCCTTTTAATTCTGAGATACGGCGGAATGAAAAAGTGTCATTCTCTACTCTTCCTTCTCCTCCCCTCTCTCTCGTTCTCGCTGCCTTTAGAAATAGTACTAAACTGCATCAACATATTCGTGAATAAGCACTTTGAACTGTAACAAATATCAGAGGAGAAAATTTGCTTTTCAACTCATAGGATTATCTCAGGTTTATTTTAACCCTATGAAAGAGTTAGAGTCCAGAAGAAAGAACAAATAGATGCAGAAGTGATAACAACTGGCAAAACATAGCAAAATCCAAGAATTTATATTTCAGGAATTCACACTTCTTGAGAGCAATCTGGAAGAATCAAGAAGGAACTTATTACTAGGCAATCAAGGTATTTAAAGCAGTTTTTGCAAGGTATCATATGCTCCCTGAAAATGTTCCTTGGAATGGATTATTTACTTGACATAAATGGAGAAAGGAGATATAGTCACTAAAATCTCTCCATTGCATCTTGAAAAATGAAATGTGGGTATTTAACAATTCCCTCTTATATTAGGTTAATAATGTTTTCCCTTGATCTTTTCATTCATCTGCAGTAGGAGTGATTCATTGTGAATGATTGTCAGCCTGAGCAACTCTGATCAGTATATTTTATAAATAAAATATTTAAAAACTCCTATGCACTGAAATTATTTTAAGGCTGAAAGACACACTGACAACAGCCAGTAAATCTGAAGTTAAGCTTTTGATGCCCAAATTGGCTGTTTTCCAATGGGTACATTTAGTCTCAGAAAAAAGAGATCTACTAATGATTTTTACTGCCAAGGAGTCAAGGCTTGCAATTTGTATTTTACTCACAGCATCCTGGATAAAAGGCACTTCTCTTGTCAGTTTGGGGAAGGCAAGGACCAGCTTTAACCATGTGAAGCAAGGAACATTTTGCATCATGGTATTTTTTTCCATTAATAATAGGACTGTGAGATTTATCTCCCTCAAACAGTTGCTGGCAGATTATTTCTTTCTGAATACTCATATATACATGGTGAGCAGTAGAGGAATATAACAGAGACAATAATATTTTCAATTATCTTTTAGGATTTTCTTCAGTGAAAAGAAATTCAAAGTAAATTCTAAACCACATTAATAGTGAGGCCATTTTTAAAAAAATAAATCAAAAAAAATAAAATGCTAGTCCTTTTGCAAGTGGAGAAAAGATTTTGGAAATTTCACTACTCAAGACATTTTGAATTTGTCTAAGGCCCTGTCTCGGATTTTCTTCATACTGCACACATCCTACTGCTTACAATCATGATCAGAAAAGACAGCCAGGATGTAAACACAATAGTGTCTTCATATTCATATTCCCCAGAAACTGAAATTGAGAGTCATATCATGATACTGTGCTGATCAAAGTGCTGGTTTTGATCTATAAAGCCCTAAACAGTTCTGGCCCAATTTACTTGTCCAAATATATCTCCTCCTATGAGCCATCAAGAACCCTAAGATCATCTGGAGAGGCCCTGCTCTCGGTCCCACCTGCCTCGGAAGTGCGGCTGGTAGGAACGAGGGACAGGGCCTTCTCAGTGGTGGCTCCACGGCTATGGAACACCCTCCCTAGCAACATCTGATAAGCCCCGACCCTTCTGAGATTTAGAAGAGCTTTAAAGACATGGTTGTGTGCCCAAGCATTTAATGAATAAACATCTAAGTCAGCATGGTCTGAATTAAGGTTTACACACAAGGTTCTGGATGAATGAATTTAATTATATATATGTTTTTAAGTTTTATAATGTATTTTAACAGTATTATTAACTGATTTGTATTTATTGTATTGATTACAGTATTGTTTTGATTTTATAATTGTGTTTTGGGCATTAAATTTTGTCAATTTCTGTGAGCTGCCCTGAGTCCCCTCGGGTGAGAAGGGCAGGGTATAAATGCTGTAAATAAAATAATAATAAATAAATACTGCTGCTACCCTAAAAGTCAACATTGTTAAATCCACGGCATGTATAAAGAGAGTAGTTGGAATAGATCTGAGGCTGAAGAGAATTCAAACACCCACATCACATCAAGAATCCAAGAATAGCATGGAAATAGGATAATTAAAGTAGTATTAAAACACTACAATTATACTGGTCAGTGGGGTGGTAGTAGTGGATATTTGGACAGTAGTTGAACATGTTATCATGTTGGGAAGTCAAATGTAGGAACTGTGAAGGCCACATTCCAGAGAAAGGCCCAGATGCTGCTGAGAAGTCATTCTCTAGGTCAGAGGCTGAAATGAGTTCAGAAAATGAACTCCTGAGTGGATAGGAGACTTCGTTTCTGTAAACTCCATGCTGCTCAGCAGAATCTCCAAAGGCCACAGCACTTGTTATAGAAGAAGCTGTTATCAGGTAGTCCGGGAAAAAAGGATGATTTCATATGTATACTAACTTGGAGACCCGGCGGTACCCGGGTTATTTGAAAAAGGCATTATTTGTCTTTGAATGCTATGTATTCTCAGTTTGGAGTGGGTGAAGTACAATTTCCAGAATCGATGCTCCCTAAACCCTGCCAGTATTCAAAGTTGGCCATTTTGGGTCTGTGTACCAAGTGTGGTCCAGATCTGTATTGGCTGGTCATCGCCTGGCTGCAGTGCTCTCTGGATGGGGGTGAACTACTACAACTCCCAGATTCCTGGGGCAATTGTCCCGAAACATCTGTCAGTATCCACAGTAGGCTATGTTGAGCCTGTGTGCCAAGTGTGGTCTAGATCCATCATTGGCTGGGTTCAGTGGTCTTTAGATACAGGTGAACTACAACTTCCAAAATCAAGGCCCATTCCCACAAACCCCTGCAGTATGTTCAGTTGGTCATGAGGCTTCTCTGTGCAAAGTGTGGTCCTGGTCCATTGTCGGTAGGGATCACTGTTTCTCTGGATGCGGGCGAACTATAAGTCCCTTTTCCCCAAACTTGTCCAATATGTTCCTTTGGTTATGGGGACTCAGTGTGCCAAGTTTGGTCCTGGTCCATCATCGGTTGAGTTCAATTGCAGGTGAACTCTAAATTGCAGTACCTTCTACTCCCAAATGTCCAGGCCAATTCCCCTCAAAACCCACCAGTATTCAAATCTGGGCATATCAGATATGCATGCAAAATTTGGCCCAGAGCCATCATTGTTTGGGTTCATAGCATTCTGGGTGTAGGTGAACTACAACTCCTCTAAAATCCCCAGTAGGAGTCACTGTGCTCTGATTTAATGCAGGGTGAACGACAACTCCCACCATGTGGAGTCAATCCCCAAACTCCTCCAAGAAGTTTAGTTGCTGCTGTGTTTGTTATGCAGATAGATTTGAAAGGGAAGGGCAGTAGGTAAATTCCATAGCAATGGAGAACCCTGTGATGCCTGCCTGTGGTGGAGGAAAATGCAAAATCTAGGATGAAATGGTCCCCAAATGAAAGCATTCCTTGTGTGGTGGGCCGTAGTGTTTGGGAAAGACATTGGCAGGGTTTGAGCTACATGTTCATGGTGCTCGCTTTAACCACAATGTCAGTGGATGGGAGTGACTTGTTGGCTCCTCAGCACTGGGAACTATAGTCTGTTTGTGGAGGCCAGAGGCTGTCTGTGTGAGCAGACACCCATGCTATATACACACATTCAGGTTTTCACTTTTATTATGGATATAGATTAGAGAGGCCAGGGGGATTTTTCCAGCAGTTTGGTCAACATTGGTAATATAATAATAAAACTTCATTTCTAGACTGCCCTCTCTCCCCAAAAGGGACTCAGGGCGGTTAACATACATATAAACAGAAAACATTCAATGGCACAGTTTCTTCATAATATCAAAAGTATAGAATGACAATAACGTACACATTATAATAAAAAATTCCACATTAAAAACTATGAATTTAAACATGAAAATCAGTAAAAACAAGTCCTAGTCAAGCTTGCTAAGGGAATTCTAGTTCCATATCTTTGTTCACTCATATTTCATGCTTCCAAGTTTGAAGCATTGTTCCTGGATTTTTGTATTGGATTTTATGCTGCCTTGTGTATCCTGCTTCTTTTGTATTCCTGTGCAGGATGCCCTGTCGTTCTGGGTTTTTGAAACTACTCTTGAATCTTGTGGACTATTTGATACGTTTAGACTTTGACATTTTTACTATTTTTGCTGAATAGCTTTGATATAATCTTCAATAAACTGTTTTGCTGATTTAACTTAGACTGGAGTGTGGTGGTTAAGTACAGAGGTGCTTCCTGTCCTGGAGTACAACACAGAAGTTGTGAGGTCTGTTGGAAACTAGGTAAGTGGGGTTTATATATCTGTGGAAGGTCTAGGGTGGGAGAAAGAACTATTGTCTGCCTGAGGCAAGTGTGAATGCTGCAATTGGTCACTTTCATTAGCATTGAATAGCCTTTTAGCTACAAAACCACACTGCTTCCTGCCACGGGGAATCCTTTGTTTGGAGATGTTATCTAGCCCTGATTGTTTTATGCCTGGAATTCCCCTGTTTTCTGAGTGTTGTTTTTTATTTACTGTCCTGATTTTAGAGTGTTTAATACTAGAAGCCATATTTTGCTTTAAACTGAAATATAAGAGTCCGCACTCCTAGATAATCTGGGCTAAACAGAAAACCTGGTGTCAGATCCTGGGATATAAGACCTATCTGGAAGGGCCCTCAGTGTTCCTCTAGACTAGTGAAAATAGAAGAAATTACAGTAGAGTTCCGGTTATCCGAGTTCCAGTTAACCGACACTCCATATTATCCAAGGCGCTGCCAGGGGCCACCTCCTCCTCCACATCTTCCTGGGGCAGCTGGAGAAAGAGGGAGAGAAAAGTCCTTCTCCCTCTCCCTCTCCTTCTCTTGAGTTCCTTCCTGGGGCAGCCCGAGGAAGGGAGCGCTGCTGAGCCGAAGGGAGCTTGAGAGAAGGAGAGGGAGAGAGAGGAGGTATGTTGTGGAAACAAGGATTGGTAATAAAGTTTCAGTGGAGACATCTTTTCCCCATGATAGCTCTCCGTGTGGTCAATTATCCTTCTGAGGAGCTAATTTTTCTCACTTCTCACTTCCTATTGTCTCAGCCCTGTTGTCATTTGTAAGTTTGATGCTTGTGACTCAGGGACTGCCTGTACTAGCAAAAATAATGCTGTGATTACTAAGAGCTAACATGTTTTCAAAATACGTTATGACATCTTTTTCATATAATTATACACTTGGGAGATTATGTTAATGCAGTAGTTCTAGTTATAATTCAAGAATATTGCCAAGTGGTATCATGCTCAGAGGAGGGTGTCCAAGATGCTAAAAGGTTTGGAAACCAAAACCTATGATAAACAGGTTAGGAAGTTGGGAATGTTAAGTGAGGAAGTGGTTGTGAAATAATATAATAGTCATATGAAATACCATTGAAAGAATGTGGTGTAGAAGAGAGAACAAGCTTATTTTCTGCTTCTCCAAAGACAAAAAAAGAATCAATGGATTCAAATTACATTAAAAAAAGAAATAATTTTAAACTGTAGGAACATTGGAACAGATTGCCTTGCATGATGGTGGATTCTAGGTTTTTGGAAGCTAGATGGCCATTTTTGTACATGGTTTAATTGTGTATTCCCACATGGCAAGACACTGGACTAGTGGAATTAGAGATCCCTGCCAGTTCTGTGATACTATAAATCCATGACTTGATATTGTGTAGCTACAATCTAAAATTATTGACTCACCTGAGGTTATGAAGTAAATTGACAGCAACTTTGTATCCCAGCTACTCTGCAAATCACTTCAAAATGTTTTGTTTAATGCTAAAACAATAAGTGGTAACATTATTGTGCAGATAGTATAGGAACCTCAAATTGCTTAATATTCAGAAAGAAATATGCTGATTGTAGCTTTAACTAAAGAGGCAGATTTAATTATTTTACAGTGTACATAAGATCTGTAAACTTACCATGAGCATTTGATGTTGATGTGTCAGAATCTGTCAGCCAAGTCCTGCCAAAAAAACCTTTGTGAAATAGAGTTTGGGAGCTATGAGTGGCTTTTTCTTACTTTGATACGTTGTGCTGAGGAAGTACTCTTACTTCATAAAAAAACTACAGTTATAAATTCTAAAAGACAACTCTGACATTTAAATGTTTAAATCTTTTATCTACGACTAATGATTTTTTTAGATATATAAATGGAACAAAAATAACTACCCATTTTTCCACTCCACAAAATCTACTTGAAAAAATAAATCAGTATAGAGATGACATCATTCCCTGCCTCCCTCACTCCCTCGTACATATTTGCAATAAATAGATTTAAAATTATCCAACATCTCCACAAACACTTATCTCTATAGCCTAGTCTAGTCATTAGATGTCAGAGACCTGTTTCAGAATCCTGTTCATTTGTTCATTTGTTCTTTGTTCCAGTGCTGAACTATGACAATATTACTGTGGTCAATTAACATAAATTAATGGTGATAACTTCAGCTACATGGTCTCCACCTCTGCTTTAAAATTAAAACTTCAAAGAAAAAGTATTTCTCAATTATCTTGTTAGATTTCTCTTTTACTTGGCTTCCCACTTCATCTTTCTATCCTTTTTAACACCTGTCTGTTCACTCTGTGCTCTGGCTACCTATCTATCTACATACCTGCCTTTCATCTGCATGTCTAGATTTTTCTTTGGTCCAAACACTATGTCATGTTGAGAAGACTGCTCTCTAAAAGCTCCACAATCATTCAAAGGTCCTTTTCCCATGCTTTCCTTCATTTAACATAAAATGTAGCATGCAAATGAATATTTATTTATTTATTTACGATACTTTACTCTGCCTTTCTCACCCCAAAGGGGACTCAAGGAGGCTTCACAGTGTAGCAATAATTCAATGCCTTTTAAAAACAAGTACAAAATAGTCATTTAAATAATAATAAACATTAGAATATGATTAAAACATAATGGTGACCACATCACCTGAAATGCTTTTGCACAAAAAAATCTATGGTGCTTGAATTATTATCATGCTTGCCGAATTAAATCATTATATGAAAGAATTTGGAATTTGTTGTAATAATTTAAGAAATATATTATTTTCTGTCCTTAAGTAAGTTGTATTTTAATTTACTGATCTGAAGTTTACTGATTCCAAAGAAGGCATGCCTATTCAAATGTAGATGAATTGCACCTAGAGCAAAACAGATTTGGAAGCAAAAAAAGATGAAAGCCCACAAAAACTGACAGATTTTCCCATTCCAGGACAAAGCATTTCATTGATATAAAAAGTAGATTATTCAACAGAATAGATGTTATAAATAGTGCCACATGTCTTTACAATAGAGCACTTCTTTTACTCTGTAATTGATGATACAGAATCAGTGGACCTCCATTTTAAATTTTCCATTTTAAAGCATATTATCTTTACTGCTTTTAAATGAAACATTGCTTGGCTGTTTGTTGCACATTGATTCACTGGCTATATTAACACCCTCCTTTTGACAACTCTTCTTTCTAGAAAAAACCAGTTATGCAGTTGGGACTGAGTGATGAACTTAATAGTACCAACATTCATGGTATTTTAGTCTTTGTCAAAACTCCAAAGCATTCTCTGACTTACCTTAGCACAGAGCTGAACTGCTTGAACCAGATGTATTCTGCTTTGAAGACTGGAAGCACCTGAACATTGTGTAGATTTCCAGTAGTAACATCTGGAACATTCTTTGTTTTGGGATTTATTTATTTGTTTGTATTCAAGCCACTAAGTCCTTTAAAACTTTACCTTTATATTCCTTTGTAACAACTTTAGCAGAGTAGCATGGGGCAAAATAAAGTTTTTGTTTTGTTTTGTCTTGTTTTCATAGACTCATAGAGTTGGAAGAGACCTCATGGGCCATCCAGTCCAACCCACTGCCAAGAAGCAGGAAAATAGTATTCAAAGCACCCCTGACATATGGCCATCCAGCCTCTGCTTAAAAGCTTCTAAAGAAGGAGCCTCCACCTCACTCAGAGGCAGAGAGTTCCACTGCTTAAAAGCTGTCACAGTAAGGAAGTTATTCATAATGTTTAGGTGGAATCTCCTTTCCTGTAGTTTGAAGCCATTGTTCTGTCTCCAGGGCAGCAGAAAACAAGCTTGTTCCCTCCTCCCTATGACTTCCCCTCACATATTTATACATGGCTATCATGTCTCCTCTCAGCCTTCTCTTCTGCAAGATAAACATGCCCAGCTCTTTAAGCCGCTTCTCATAGGGCTTGTTCTCCAGACCCTTATTTTTGTCACTCTCTTCTGGACACATTCCAGATTGTCAACATCTCCCTTCAATTGTGGTGCCCAGAATCGGACACACTATTCCAGCTGTGGTCTGACCAAGGCAAAGTAGAGGGGTAGCATGACTTCCCTGGATCTAGACACTATACTCCTGTTGATGCAGGACAAAATCCCATTAGCTTTTTTAGCTGCCGCAGCACATTGTTGGCTCATGTTTAACTTGTAGTCCACAAGAGACAAGAGACAAAACCTTTCCAATGCTAATTAGGGTGATTAACTGAAACATTAATGCTGGCTTCCCAGTGACAAAGGACTCTTGCCACACCCTGGACTCTCCACAGATATATATATATTTTCCTTTCCTTGCCTAGTTTATCCATGCCACACAGCCTCTGAGGATGCCTGCCATAGATGTGGGTGAAACATCAGGAGAGAATACTTCTGGAACATGGCCACACAGCCCGAAAGATATACAACAACCTTGGCTGAGTTGGTTTTCCAGCAAATATTGAAATTGCCCATGACTATCATATCTCTTATTTGTGCCTGTTTGGTCAACTGTTGACAGGAGGCTTCATCAAGTTCTTCATCCTGGTTTAGAGGACTGTAGTAGATGCCCACGACAAGATCCTTTTGAGTCCCAGTTTCCTTGATTCTTATCCAGTGCTTTCAAGGTGTTTTCCTGGATTGCAGCCTTGCATCTCTTCTGCGACGTAACTGTTTTTGACATATAAGGCTACTCGTCCTTCTCTCTCCTTTGTTCTGTTTCTGTGAAAGAGGTTATAGCCCTTTATGTCTACATTTTAGTGATAGGAGTCATCCCACCAGGTTTCAGTGATGCCTATGACATCATGTGTGGTGTTGTGCTAAATGTTATGAGAAAAAGAGACAATTCATATTCCTTGGTGGGGGAACATCATGGGGAACCTACCACAGAGTAATGCCCACATCAGGGGTGTATCTTTTCTCACACCTGGTTGGTTGTAAACTACGCTGTGTCTCTGAGCCCAAGTAGCTACCTCAGCTCCAATTCCCATGGATACCTTCTGCTTAGGCTCAAAACACTGAGCTATTCAAATGTTCTAGATTGTTTGATCATTTGGTATTATCACTGGATTTATGCCTCATATCAGGACAAACTAAACTGTGTATGACCAATTAAGTTGTGGCCATGTTAACTCCAGGTTATACATTCGCAATCACTAATATTCTTGTTTCAACTCCTTTTGTTTCACACCATCTCATTGCCACTAGATCCACTAAATGATTATGTAATTTCTGTGTTACTTCCTTATTCTTAAAACCCAGCAAAATGTAGAAAACCTTTATGTTTGTGTATGCATAGTTTTAAAATAGTATTAATAAAAACAGGTCTTTGTTATAATTCAGGGCATTGCTAATTTTATTTTATTTTTGAGCCAGGAGGACAGAAATGGTCAGTGGAGTATTGATTTGATATTTTTATACTGTATTCCCTTAATTAAAATGATAACTAAAATGATTTTGCAAGCAAAGCTTTTTTTGCAAGGAAACTATGGTCAGCAGATCTGTTCCATTCCTTTGCATTATTTGAGATTAATGTAACTATATTTACATGCTAAACTCATTAGAAATGATTAGCTTTCTAACTTTTGGTGCCAACACATTGATAATGCTTGCATTGTAAAACAAGTTGTGCATTTAAGGAGACAGTATTGGGCACACTTACCTATGAGTGACCTCAAATGGAGTACATCAGGTCTTAATGCAGAGCACTGACATTGCCACCATGGGTAACCTAGATCTTTTTAAGCTCACAAGATATATACATAAATAGTGTTAGAATTTTGTGTGTATAGTTGGGGAAAACTACTCAAAAGTACAGCAGGGTATCTAAAATACAAAAGCAGGATACTTATAGTATTCAAATCACAGCAAGCAGAGCGTGAAGTGCCATGTGGCTGGAAAAAATTTAGAGCTTAAGAGGCAAATATGGACAATTCAATTTTCAAGATTATAAAGGATTTATTTACAATAAAAATTACTAAATTTCTTAATAGGTAAATAACTGGGTCTGAGCTACTCTAACACCCATCTTTTCTAAGATTTCAAAAAGAGGGGAAAACAGCAATCACTATACCTCTCCTGACAAACAAGCAGAGAGAGATCTCTCAAAACACACAGCATACAGTCAAATGCAAAAATAGACATAAAAAGCTAAAAGCTTGCAGTAGAAAAGTATCCATTCTACTTAACCAATCAGAATGGGAGTAGAAATAGAGAAGAGAAGAAATAGATACATTCTATCTGTCGTTCAGGAGATGGGAGGAAGGGACACCCTCAGTCTATTCTAAAGCTAATTCTTCCTCATTGAGGAATGCAGACTTGGGTAGTGTGGAGCTGAATTCCAACAAATAGCTCCAGGACTGTGAAAAAATCCAGAGGCGGGTTGTAAATAGTAAGTGATTTGGTAAATCTGTATGTGCGACCCACTTTACGAAGACAGTGCCCCCCCCCCTCCAACAAATGGCATCAGCCCTCTATGGAGATTTTGTGAAAAGTTTGTTACTTTTGTAACTTGCAGTGAGTCAGCTTCTTCAGCACAAACAAACTATACTGGATGGTGCAAGAAACATGGTATGTATGTCACATGCTCTCCCCAACCTATCAGGGATGAGAGGGTAAGAAAGTTTCCTTTAAATCTAGCTGCCATGTTGCCTTGGTTTCCATTATGTGAGTGAAGTGAGAGAAAACTGGAGATCTAGGGTAGTAAGCAAGCGACTCAATAGAAAGGTGTTCCATACAAGCTTAGTTTGCTTCAACTTAGGATTCCTTTTAGGATAGTGATGACGAACCTATGACACACGTGTCAGCACTGACATGCCTAGCCCTTTTTGCTGACACGCAGCCGCATGCCAAGAAGGATGTTTCATCCTTGGCTCCTGCACGTCCGGTGGCTCAGTGTGTTAAAGCACTGAGCTGCTGAACTTGCAGACTGAAAGGTCCTAGGGTCAAACCTGCGGAGCGGAGTGAGCACCTGCTGTTAGCTCCAGCTTCTGCCAACCTAGCAGTTCGAAAACATGCAAATGTGAATAGATCAATAGGTACCGCTCCGGCGGGAAGGTAACGGCACTCCATGCAGTCATGCCAGCCACATGACCTTGGAGGTGTCTACGGACAACGCCGGCTCTACGGCTTAGAAATAGAGATGAGCACCAATCCCCAGAGTCGGACAAGACTGGACTTAACGTTAGGGGAAACCCTTACCTTTACCTAGTGTAGACACTCTGTGCCAGAGGTCTGTAGGCCAAAGCAACAGAACTGCAGCACAGAGCGTGTAGTTCTGGAACTTCCAGTTAGGCCTTTAGGGGATCTTTGACCTCACTTCCTCCCAGCAAGCAGGAAGCAGTGGAATGGTGCGGGGGACTCATCTCTGGAGGCCCTGTGATTGGTGTTACCTGCAACCACATAATCATCCAATCTACTATTCTAGGGTGTCGTGGATTTCTAATTGACCATCATTACTGAGGTAAGTGAGGAGGAGGCTGGAAAAGGCAAGGGCCTGTCTATGGGTGCCATTTCCCGCCATTAGAAATAGCGGCAGCCATCTTAATTTGCATAAGGATCTCCATCTTGCAGCATAGTGCAGACTCCATTTAACCACTACTGCTGTTGTGGCACAGTGTGTTGAAGTGCTGAGCTGCTGAACTCATGGACCAAAAGGTGCCAGGTTCAAATCCCGGGCGCGGAATGAGCGCCCGCTGTTAGCCCCAGCTCCTGCCAACCTAGCAGTTTGAAAACATGCCAATGTGAGTAGAAATGGAGATGAGCACCAACCCCCAGAGTTGGTCATGACTGGACTTAACGTCAGGGGAAAACCTTTACCTTTTTATCCTTATTAACCCCTATCTATGCTTATTAACCTTGCCCTTTCCTAAATGACACTTACATGTGCCATCTTGTGGCCAGTTAGGCTAGTCAACCCCTAACTGCCTGCAGGGCTAACAGGCTATCTATAATTCTATCTTCTGTCACTGCCCCCCTGACGGAGAACCCTAAAAAAAACCAAAAAACCAAAAAAAACAAAAAAACAAAGTTAAGTAAAGAAAGTGGTAGTAGCAGTAGCCAACCCTTTCAAGAGACATGGACCAAGATGTATGGCATTATAGAAATAATGGCAGATCATTTTGTGTTCTATGTACTAAAACTATAGTAAGCAGAATGTGGAATATAAATAGACATTTTGAGACTAATCATTCCTAGCTCTTGAAAAAAGTGAGGCTGAAAGGAAATAATACATTTCCAGGCAGCTACACCTATATAAGAGCCAATCTAATTCCATTTTTAAATTTGTAAAAGGCTCTGTAACCGATTACCAGACACTTTTGGCACACTGAAAAATATAGCAATGGCTTTACTTTACTTTTTTCCCCTCTACGTACTTTTGTAAGACCTTATTCCCAACGTTAAATAATATCAAAACCAACAAAAGAAACAGATTGACAGATGAAGTTAGTAGCGCTTGCTTGGGCTTGAAGTGTACAAAATAACAGCCTTCAATTGAAGATTTAGCCAATGAAATTCAGCAACAAAAAAGTCATTAAGGTTAGTTAAAGAATTCTGCCTCCCCCTCACTTATCTTAGTTCACGGCACCCCACACAAGTTAAATCATATCAGGACCAACAAAAGAAACCAACGGATGAACAAAGAAGTCACTAACCAGGTAAGTTAAATAGTTTTTGGTTTATTAAATACAGTTATATATTACAATTATACATTTTGTTATTTAAACTATACATATTGCAAAAGTATGTTTTTTTTTTCTCGAAGTGACACACCACCCAAGTCATCCTAGGTTTTTTGGTGAATTTTGACACACCAAGTGCAAAAGGTTGCCCATGACTGTTTTAGGATCACCACAGCCAATTTTAACATTTTAGGATCATTTTTCTTTGTGTGTATCTGAATTTAGGATTCATTTTTTATTCCCCCCCCCATTTTTTCCTTTAATTTAAAATTCTACAAACTGCTTTATTCATTTTCTAGTATATTTTTATAGTATTTTAATTCCAGTTTAGTCTTTTTGCTTTTCTTTGGTTTTAAAAGTATAATTCAATTCAATGTGCAGTGTGTGCATGTGCTTTAATATCTTCTGAAGTCTGCAGTGTCTCCCCCTTCAGTGTCCATGTTTTGTGGAGTTAGGAGAGAGGGAACAATTTTTTTTAAATCTCCTAAAAATTAGTAGATGTGTGAATGTTTCTGAAACTTGGGGGGTTATGTTGTGTCATTGTAGAGAAATTCAAGGGGATAGCTCTTGTAGTTTTTTAAAGTTTGTAAAAACCTAAAAAATATCTTTAAAATCAGTGGATGAGTGAAACATTTTGAAACTTGTGGGGTTTGCAGTGGTAAATGGGTGCTACAGTTGTAGGAGGTTTCATCCCAATAGACCTTAAATGAAGGAAAGAGGAGCCTCATAAGCATTCCCATTGGCCTGAATAAGCAAATAATGTAATTGAAAACTAACAAAATTTTCTGAACTTTGTATAAGATACAACATAGACCCCCTACTAATTTTTCAAAACACTTTAAAATCAAAACAGGGGTTGCCCCTTTTCATTCTACACAGCAGATTTTGGACATTTTGCACACCTCTATTCTTCATTGTATTTAGTATGGCTACCCATACAATACTGCTTCCAGACTTCTCTTATCCTTCAAGAGAAAAATATGTCTCAGCTCATTGAGACACCTCCTTGAAAAAAAAAAAACAATCTAATGCTATAATTGATATATTTTTTTCTTTTCTTTTTATATATTGGACATTTTTGAAGAGAAAATCTTTTATACAAAACATTGTATTTTGTCCAAAAAAATTACTTTTGAAGAAAAAAGTCCCAAAATATAGAAAAGAAACAATTGAAAAGCAAAATCTTGTAAGCTAAATCATAGTTAGTTCTGAATAAATTCAAATCTAGTTACATTTTGATTAGTTTGGCAGTGATTTTCACTTTACCTCTAATTCTGTCATTTGGGTGGAGGGTTCAGTCCTTTAGGATAAGGATCTTTGTACACTGCCCTATATCCCAGGATCTAATTCCAGATTATCTCCTTTAAAATGGATTATATGAGTCTCCACTGCCAGATAATGCAGGTTAAGCAGATAATCTGGGATCAGATCCTGGGATAAGGGATAAGGGGCAGTGTGAAAGGAGCCCAAGAGATGACAGGCAGACCCTGGATTCCACGTTTGTGGCTTCTGAATCTTGACCAAGCACATTTTTTTAAAAAAAAAATAGGACATTTTCAGGTTGTTCTGTTTTCCCTAAAACCACAGTTTCCAAAATGCATGAACATGTCTTAAAATATTCCCACTCACCTGCACAAGAACAACCCATGTCTCCAAATACCAGCATTTTCCTCTGCCACTCTTCCCAAAACCAACATTTTGAGAGGGATTAGGAAGGAAAACAAAGATATTCAATTTATGGTTTTGGTCCATAGGGAGATCTGGAGGAAAATAGATCCTTAGCCCTTATTCATGTGCCAACCTCTGTTTTAGGAAATACCCCCATATCCCCTACTTTTTGAATTCAAATTATTAACAGTCAATTCTGAGAGGCTTGAGGACATGCTTTCTGTCCTGGGAATTGCACAGACGATCAAAAAAATCAAAAATTAGGGACAAACATGTAAAGAAAAGTCTATCATTCTGCATTCTGGTGAAAATGTGGATCAATGCTCCTGTAGGAATCTAACAGAGGCCCCTTCCACACTGTCATACAAAAATCCAGATTATCTGCTTTGAACTGGCAGTGTAGACTCATATAATCCTGTTCAATGCAGAAAATGTGGATTATCTTCTTTTATAATCTGGATCATATGGCAGTTTAGAAGAAGCTAGAGACATTTCACAGACACACATGTAAACTAGAATGACTAGGGTTTCAGAAACATTTTGGGGCCAACCTCTACATTTCACAGAGAGAAGCAAATATCACAAGCAGAGTACACAATCAGTCTTGCATATTTACTGGAGGTAGGGCACAGGCACCCTACAAAAGTGGGGAACATGTTAATAGAAGATGCTTAGGTTTTTTTTTTAACCTGAGCAAGGACTTCTTAAAGAATCTCTGGGTCCTCTGGCATCAGTCAGCTTCAAATGGAGGACCTGTAAATTCCCAGGGAAGTATTCTATCTAGGAATATCTAAGTGTTCTAGTGCAACTCCATGATCAGCTTCTGGCACAAGTTAAAGAGTCACACTGGAAAACCTGGAGATTCCTAGATATAACATATCAATCATATCTGCAAATGATCAAATCCATGAAACTGAAGCAAGGAAATGAGGAGGGTTGGCTGTAATGGAAGGTAGCACCAATGATGAATCTCCCTACTTTCTTTCCTTAAGTTTTCATGTTATATTTTTTTCTGCATTTTCTCTCACTTTCATTCCACATGGTCTGTCCTGTGCTGCATTAAGAAGCCCGAAATAGCAACAGAGATGAGTTCAATTTCATTTCAGGTAGCCAAATATCTTTTGCTTGGCATGTTTTTTCTTAATAAATATCCTGTCTGACTCACCTGGATGTGACAGGTGGAATCTTTAGAGACTGCCATCTCCTCATGGCTGGCCCTCCCTTTCCACAGCATGCCCTGTACTCAAGGAAGTGTGGGGAGGGAGGGCCAGAGAAGCAACCAATGGTTTGAACCAGCTAAACTCATTGGTTAGAGGTCAGGGGAAACAGTATAAAAGCAGCTGCTAGGAGCTCCCTTGGTAGTTGCTTCATGTACCCTCCTCCCTCAGGCTTAGTTATGGTTTAATTTTGTGTTCTCTTTTTGTAACAACTGACAGTATGGGCTCTGAAACTCAGTTTCGAAGGACCAATGTGAGTCTGGCGCTAGTTGTTGTTGTTTATTCATTCAGTTGCTTCCAATTCTTCGTGACCTCATGGACCAGCCTATGCCAGAGCTTCCTGTTGGCCGTCACCGCCCCCAGTTCCTTCAAGATCAAGCCAGTCACTTCAAGGATACCATCCATCCATCTTGCCCTAGTTAGAGGCAAGATTAGTTGGCACTAGTTAGGGGAAAGGTTATCCCCTACTGGGGATTCAGGTGGTGCACCCGGGGTTGGGTCCAAACTAGCAATTGGGTTGGATGTAAGTAGCACCCCTGGTTGATCTATGCAGGTCGATCAACAGGCAAGTTGATTGATGCTGAAATCCAGATCTAATATTGTTTGCTAACCCTACTGTCAAATGTAACCAATAAGATTGTGGCCATTTGTATTCCAATATACATTCATCTGTGTGTGGTTCTTGGGATGGAACAGCATTGCTCCGTTTATGAAATATATCACTATAACCCAAACATACTGTCAATATGACAAATTTAAAGCTTGTACACACACACTTTTATGATTATTTTCAGTTTATATCATCATAAGATCAGACTAGAGCACAGAATGATAATTCTATTTCTAAAACAATTCTGTATAAAGCATTTTTTTTAATTTTGCTGCATTTGGTTCCTTTGTGTACTAAAAGTGAAATAATTATAAGAGATGGGTAGAAATGAATAAAACATGAGCAACCTTCTAAACAACAATTATTCTTTTTCTCCCTAACACAAAAAAGCCATTAATTCTTTATAAGACAGAGAGGGAAGCATTTACCATTACAGACTTTCTTGTGACAAACTTTAAAGAGACTTAAGATGTTCAGTTGCCATGGTATGGCAATTTTACTTTTCATGGCACAGTATTTCCTTAGAAGTAAGCATATATAGAGAGGTGGGGAGAAATTCTTCAAATATACAAAAATGTGATACCAGGGAATTCAATTTAAGAAGAGTTGAATCATAGCCTCCAAATATCCGCAATTAGATACCTCAGTTTGATAAGCCAGTTTGTAACCACATTAAGCAACAATTTTCCTCAATGACTGAAGCTCACTTTTGCTCATTCACATTTGTGCATATCCAATGCCTTTTAAATCACATGTTTTTACTGGCAAAAATCATACATACACAGCATTATCAACTTATAGCTATGTAACTAGAGAAATTCTGTCACCATAAATGGTTGGCAAACAGTGCATTAATTATATTAATTATAATATATATTGTAATAGTATACTTCTTTAAGAGTTATTTCCAAAAGAGTCATGGGAATGTTAGTTTTGGGAGGAGTGGAATCTAGGGATCACTAATGGAATTCTCAACCTTATAAAAGTGCATGTTCAAGGACTTTTTAAATAAGATGTGATTCTCATAAAACTGGCATAAGATTTTACTGTAGATCAGTGGTCCCCAGATATTTTTGCTCTTCAGCTCCCAGAAATCCTAATAGCTGGTAAACTGGCTGGGAATTCTGGGAGTTGTAGGCCAAAAACATCTGGAGGCCCCAGTTAGAGAACCACTGTTGTAGATATGTTGTCAAGCAGTGTTTCTCAACCTGTGAGTCCCCCGGTATTTTAGCCTACAACTCCCAGAAATCCCAGCCAGTTTACCTGTTAGGATTTCTGGGAGTTGAAGGCCAAAACATCTGGGGACCCACGTGTTGAGAACCACTGCTGTAGAGACTTGTAGGACCTTTGGATAACCACCCCTCCCTGATGATACCGACATAACTAGCACTTTTGGCCCATTTTCTTTGGATCTTATCCAGGATTTTATCATGTTTTGTATGTGATTTTTATGACTTGTTTTATTGTTGTTTGACTTTTTTTTATTGCTTGTTTTTATATTGTTGATGACCGGGCTTGGCCCCATGTAAGCCACCCCGAGTCAGGCTCTGGTAGTACCGTCAGGCTCTGGTAGTCAGGTTCAGGCTCTGGTAGTACCGTCTTTGGTCTGATTGCAATAGTTGATTTTGTCTGTACTGGATGATTCTGGCTTCACATCTTTCAATTTTTCTGACTGTTGCTGTAATTTGTTCTTTCACAATTTCCAAGGCTTCTTCAATTTTTCTGGTGTTCAGCCAGTACTTTCTGATCAGGTATTGCTTGATTTTGTCATTCTTCAGTTTCTTCTCTTTCACATTTTTCAGGTTACTTGCATCTGATCTAAGTTTCTTGATTTTCAACTCTAGCCTGACCTTCCACTTTGGTTTTCCAGTTGATTTTCTTTGGGGCTGCCTTGGTTGTAGGACCCCAAGCTCTTCTGTTACTATCACTGCTGCACTGTAGGCATACTGGTTTGTTTGTTCAATTGATGTTATTTGGACAGTGGAGAGTACTGCATTCACATCTTTCATGAGAGGCGCCAGGTGTCTCTTAGGCACTGTTTTTAGAGTTGGGAGCCGCTGTCTTATTGCATTTGCTGCAGCATGAGCCATGATCTTATTCTTGAGCTCTTGTTGTCTTGCTGTCAAGGTTCCTGGTGGTTCAACACGTGTTTCAAGTGCTGGTTCTTCAAATTCTTGCAAAAGCGCCACACTTTCTTCTGGTTCAATCTGTTCCACCATTACCTGTGAGTCCCCCGGTATTTTAGCCTACAACTCCCAGAAATCCCAGCCAGTTTACCTGTTAGGATTTCTGGGAGTTGAAGGCCAAAACATCTGGGGACCCACGTGTTGAGAACCACTGCTGTAGAGACTTGTAGGACCTTTGGATAACCACCCCTCCCTGATGATACCGACATAACTAGCACTTTTGGCCCATTTTCTTTGGATCTTATCCAGGATTTTATCATGTTTTGTATGTGATTTTTATGACTTGTTTTATTGTTGTTTGACTTTTTTTTATTGCTTGTTTTTATATTGTTGATGACCGGGCTTGGCCCCATGTAAGCCACCCCGAGTCCCTTCAGGGAGATGGGGCGGGGTATAAAAATAAAATTATTATTATTATATTATGACACAGCAAACAAGATAGATATGCTGGATTTCATATCACAAAATCACAAGTCGAACACTTCCCAAGTGTCTAGGACTGTGTGATGTATTTTCGGATGATGCGCGCAGATCCCAGCAGGGTGGCCTTTTGCAGCTGGCAGATTGTAATTTTGTCAATGTCTATTGTTTCCAAATACCGGCTGAGATCTTTTGGCACGGCACCCAATGTGCCCATCACCACCGGGACCACCTGCACTGGTTTCTGCCAGAGTCTTTGAAGTTCAATCTTGAGGTCCTGATAGCGGGTGAGTTTTTCCTGTTGTTTTTCGTCAATGCGACTGTCACCTCGGATGGCGACATCAATGATCCAAACCTTTTTCTTTTCCACAACTGTGATGTCTGGTGTGTTGTGTTCCAGAACTTTGTCAGTCTGGATTCGGAAGTCCCACAGTATCTTTGCGTGCTCATTCTCCAATACTTTTGCAGGTTTGTGATCCCACCAGTTCTTTGCTGCTGGGAGGTGGTACTTGAGGCATAAGTTCCAATAAATCATTTGGGCCACATAGTTGTGCCTCTGTTTGTAGTCTGTCTGTGCAATTTTCTTACAGCAGCTGAGGATATGATCAATGGTTTCGTCGGTTTCCTTGCACAGTCTGCATTTTGGGTCAACAGCTGGTTTTTCGATCTTGGCCTTAATTGCATTTGTTCTGATGGCTTGCTCCTGGGCTGCAAGGATCAGGCCCTTCTGTCTCCTTCTTCAGTGTCCCATTCGTGAGCCAGAGCCAGGTCTTCTCCTTATCAGTTTTTCCTTCAATTTTGTCAAGGAACTTTCCATGCAATGTTTTGTTGTGCCAGCTGTCAGCTCTAGTTTGTAGTGTGGCTTTCTTGTACTGGTTTTTTGTCTGCTGTGCTTTGAGGAGTTTCTGATTTTTGACTTCAATCAAAGCAGGTTCTTCACTTTGCTTTACATATTCTGCCAGGGCATTTTCTTCTTCTTTGACTGCTTGTTTTACTTGTAAGAGTCCTCTGCCCCCTGATCTTCTAGGCAGATATAGCCGGTCAACATCACTGCGAGGGTGCAGTGAATGATGAATGGTCATGAGTTTTCTTGTTTTTCTGTCCAAATTGTCCAGTTCCATCTGTGTCCAGTTTATGATGCCAGCAGTATATCTTATGACAGGTATGGCCCAGATGTTTATGGCCTTGATGGTGTTGCCTCCATTGAGCTTGATTTTGTGAATTTTTCTGACCCTTTGTGTGTATTCTTTACTAACCACAGTCTTCACATGTTCATGCATGTCCAGCTGTAATATGCCCAGATATTTATAGGCCTCTGGTGACACTTTATTGTTTGGCCATTAGGCATATTTATGCCCTCACTTTCAATGATTTTTCCCTTCTTCAATGCCACTGTCAAACATTTGTCCAAGCCAAACTCCATGCTGATATCAGTGCTAAGAATTCGGACAGTGTTAGTTAGAGACTGGATTTCAGTTTCCGTTTTTCCATACAGCTTCAGGTCATCCATGTACATCAGATGCGAAATTTTGTGAGAATTCTTAGATGTTTGATAGCCGAGATTTGTTTTTTGTAAGACTGTTGACAGAGGGATCATGGCAATAATGAAAAGCAGAGGGGACAATGAGTCTCCCTGGAAAATTCCTCTCCTGATGTTGACAAGTCCATAGCTTTCATTTCCAACAAACAGTTCAGTTTTCCAGTGCTCCATCATGTTTTCAATGAAGGTGCCAACGTTTTTACTAATCCCGATGGCGTCCAGGCACTTGATGATCCAGCTGTGTGGGAGTGAGTCAAAGGCCTTTTTGTAGTCAATCCACGTCATGTGAAGATTAGCTTTTCGGCTTTTACAGTTCTCCAGAATCATTTTGTCAATCAATAACTGGTCTTTTGTACCCCTGCTTTTCCGTTTGTTGCCTTTCTGTTCATCTGGCAAGATGTTTTTTTCTTCAAGATAGTCTTGAATTCTATCAGCTATGATGCCAGTCAGTAGTTTAAACATAGTGGGCAGACATGTTATTGGCCTGTAGTTTCCTGGTGCTGCTCCTTTTGCTGGATCCTTTTGTATCAGGTAAGTTCTTCCAGTTGTTAGCCATTCACTGATACTTCCTTTCTGCAGCATCTCATTGAATTGTTGGGCCATTTTTCCATGTAAACTAATCAGATGTTTGAGCCAAAATCCATGAAGTTGATCACTACCAGGCGATGTCCAGTTCTTGACTTTTTGCACTCGTTTGCTGATCATTTCAGTTGTTATTTCCATCTGTTCCATTTTGTTCTGTGAGAATTTTCCTTCAAACTCCTTTATTCACCCAGCGTTTTTGTTGTAGTTCTTATTATTTTCCCAAAGCTCTTTCCAGAACTTTGTTGTTGCAGTTTTCTCTGGCTTCATGGTTACTGTGTCTGTTGTTTGGTTCAGGCTCTGGTAGTACCGTCTTTGGTCTGATTGAAATAGTTGATTTTGTCTGTACTGGATGATTCTGGCTTCACATCTTTCAATTTTTCTGACTGTTGCTGTAATTTGTTCTTTCACAATTTCCAAGGCTTCTTCAATTTTTCTGGTGTTCAGCCAGTACTTTCTGATCAGGTATTGCTTGATTTTGTCATTCTTCAGTTTCTTCTCTTTCATATTTTTCAGGTTACTTGCATCTGATCTAAGTTTCTTGATTTTCAACTCTAGCCTGACCTTCCACTTTGGTTTTCCAGTTGATTTTCTTTGGGGCTGCCTTGGTTGTAGGACCCCAAGCTCTTCTGTTACTATCACTGCTGCACTGTAGGCATACTGGTTTGTTTGTTCAATAGATGTTATTTGGACAGTGGAGAGTACTGCATTCACATCTTTCATGAGAGGCGCCAGGTGTCTCTTAGGCACTGTTTTTAGAGTTGGGAGCCGCTGTCTTATTGCATTTGCTGCAGCATGAGCCATGATCTTATTCTTGAGCTCTTGTTGTCTTGCTGTCAAGGTTCCTGGTGGTTCAACACGTGTTTCAAGTGCTGGTTCTTCAAATTCTTGCAAAAGCGCCACACTTTCTTCTGGTTCAATCTGTTCCACCATTACAAGTGTTGCTGGAGTCTCTGCTGCTGTCTGTGCTGTGGTCTGATGGTAATTTGCTTTGCAGATTTTCTGGATTTCTTTGAGTTAAACTTCACTGAACACTTTGTTTCTGATTATGAATCTTCGTTGGTCAGCCAGTCGGGGTTATGTTATCTGTGAGTCAGGGTACTCTTGTTTCCATAGCTGATGCATCCTTTTTTGGTAGCCGCACTTTTCAGGTTCAGAGTTGAAATAGCATTTCATGACTGTGCGGTTTTCTGGCATTGTATATTTCTGCCGCTTCTGTGACTGTTCATTTGGGTTTTGATGATTCTGTAGCCCACTTGTTGATGGATGTCCAGAATCAGCAGCATCCACCGCGGTCCTTTTTATCCTGGGCGACGACCGAGCCAGTATAGACTTCATTTTGGTTTGATTCTCCATAATGCTAATGGGTTAGGTGCTCTTGGTTGCATTCCTCCGCTGAGGCCTCTCTGGCTTGGTTGGACCTGCCAGTAGTTACACTACTGCCAGCACAGCCCTCAGCATCCTCGGAATGGCTAAGCCCCCCCACCACGTCAAGGTGGCACCTATTATTATTATTATTATTATTATTATTATTATTATTATTATTGTTATTACTATGTCCTTGTTTTCTTTTTCTTCTTTTTCTCCTTCCTTCCTCCATTCCTCCCTCCCTTCCTTCCTTCAATTAATAAATATAACAATAACTTTTAATATATATAACAAAAAACACATCAATAATAATAATAATAATAATAATTCTTGACCGCTCTCTCCCCCCAGAGGGACTCAGGGAGGTTAACATACATATAAACGGCAAACATTCAATGCCACAATTTCTTCATGAATATGAAAGGTATAAAATGACAATAACATACACATTATAGTAAAAATTTCACATTAGAAAAACAATAAATTTAAACATAACAGTCAGTAAAAATATTATTGCACAGAATGAGCATATACCTGGACAAATTTAAGTGACCAAGTTGTTGAAAATGTTCAGTCCTTGTTCTAGTTTCACTTAGACCATAGCTGCTATGGAGTGGCAGTTGTGTTAGTCCTCTTTCTCTCCATATGCTAAGATGTATATATGTGTCTTCAACTGTTTCTTAAAGGAGTGGAGGGTGGGGGCCATTTTTATTTCTGTAGGGAGGGAGTTCCAGAGGCAGGGGGTGATCACGGAGAAGGCCCCCTCTCTCATTCCCTCTAGCCGTGCTTGTGAAGGAAGTGGGACCGAGAGCAGGGCCTCCTCCGCTGACCGAAGTGCCCAAGATGGTCTATACAGGGAGATGAAATTTTACAAATAGCCTGGACCTGAGCCATTTAGGGCTTTATAGGTAATGACCAGCACTTTGTATTTAGCTCGGAAACGGACCGGCAGCCAGTGGAGCTGCTGCCACATGGGAGTGGTTCTCTCCCTGTTTGGGTCTCCAGTTAGTAACCTGGCTGCTGATCGCTGAACTAGCTGTAGTTTAATAAAGTAGTATTATAGTATTATAGTATAATAAAGTAATTTTAAAATCTTTCACATGTCATCTTATCTTGCATAAAATGCAAATAAAAGCTCATTCCTTCTTTAAAAAACAATCTATTCTCTTCTTAAAGTAGTCAACTTGTCCATTTCTGCCCATTCAAACACTTTCAAGGTCTGGTTGAAGGCTTTCACAGCTGGAATCACTGAGGTGTTGTGTGGTTTCTGGGATGTATGGCTGTGTTTTAGCAGCATTTTCTCCTGTTGTTTCTCTTGTATCTGTGGCTGGCATCTTCAGAGGATCCTCTTTCAACTCTATTATTCTATTATTCTATGATGCTATCTGTCAGTTTTGGGCAAATCTGCACTGCCCACGCCAGCCCAATGACCATTGTTTGACTACACAACCAAGCCACACTGTTTTATGAACTCTAGTTGGCTGTTGTAAATTAATGTAGATGTTTGCTTAGATTTTATTCTATTATATAATTTGTTTGACTACATCTAGTTTAATTTATTGATGTTAGATTTTATTTACTGATGTTAGGTTTTAATTTGATGTTAGGTTTTTAATGTTATTTTCATATGCAGGGTTTCTCTGGGATTTTATAACAACAACAACAACAACAACAACAACAACAACAACAACATAACTTTATTTTTGCATCCTGGCTCCATCTCCCTGAAGGGACTCGGGGAGGCTAACATGGGGCCAAGCTCAAACAATTACGATAAAACAGCATTAAATACAAACAAGGCACACAACAGTAACCAATAGAGTGCCCATACAATAACAAAGTAAAACAAAACATAGCAACAATGACATAATAAAACAGAGTGTAAAAACAGTACAAATTTAAAATGAAGGCAAGCTGGGCCAAAGTGCAAGGCACAAACATTGTAAAACCCATGGGTGAGGTAGATAGAAAAGGTGCTGCATGTAGTAGAGGAACTCGGGTGGGCTAAACAATGAAATTACTCTCAGTATTTGTTTGTTTTATGGAGGTATTGAATGTTTGCTGTTGTATGTTGGAATCCGCCTTGAGTCCCGTCGGGGAGATAAGGCGGAATACAAATAAAGTTGTTGTTGTTGTTGTTGTTGTTGTTGTTGTTGTTGTTATATTGCTTAATCTGGGGTAAAACCAGCATTGAAAGAAGTGGTTTTACTGAGTCCTTATCTACACTGCCATATAAAATCCAGATTATCTGCTTTGAACTGGATTATATAGGACTGTAGGCTCATATATTCCAGTTCAAAGCAAATAATCTGAATTATCTGCTTTGATAATCTGGATTATATGGTGGATTATATGGCAGTGTAGATTCAGCATAAGGTGATGATTACATTGAAAGTCCTGAAACCTGAAGGAAGCTTGGATGGTGCTTACATACACTGCAGATGCTGGCCTGAACCTGGTTCTAGGATCTGCAGAATGCAGGGGGGGGGTTTTATTCCCTCCCCACCAGAATGCTTTGGATATCTGCACAGCGATTCACTTTCCACATAAGTGATTTCACCAAATTATGTAGTTTATACTAGACCTTATTATAATTAGATATTTCACCTTCTTCACTAAAGGCCCAATAATTCTCTCTGTCTTTTTCTTTTTTTCTGACAAAATTTCAGATATTGTGTCATTTAAAGAAAGGGACTGGCCCTTGGCAGGAAGTTCATTAGAATCTGGTCTCCACTTTCCCATATGTTTTGAAATAAGCTTCTGTTTTGTTCTCTTTCCTGCTCAAGATACCTTAGAACTTTTTTGATGAGATTTTTTAACACCTTATTATTAACAGAGATCTGTGTGTATTTTGTGTGTGTGTGTGTGTCTATCTGCCACATTTATCTCTCCTTCCCTCATTTTAAATGCAGTCTTGCTGGGCACCTGTGCTTCCTGGCAAGAAGAGATCCATCCTGATTGAGTAGCATTAAATGCAGGGAGTTTTTTTTCCAAGATGCATTTCATTCCTCTGAAGTTCATTTTTAGCTTGTATTCCCTATATAGAATTTGGAGGCGAGGTTGCAATTTTTGACACGGCTGGATTCCTTATTAAGCTCTTTCTCCCTTCTGCAAGAAGCAAGAGGAGAATACAAAATGGTTTACAAAAATTAGAGTCAAATTAACTCCAGGGGAATCCCATATCTCTGCTTCTTGTAAAGCCTTGGATGGGCACTTCATCCATAGAACATAAGTTGTTTGTTCATTGGGCATGCCAGAGAGCTGTTTTCTACAGTGCTAAAATCATGTAGCCCATGAGAGTGGTTTTCAGTGTAGCTGGCTTTACAAGCAACAAAGCCCCGCATTACTAGAATTCCTCTCTGCCACTAAAAGGTTTGCAAGCATATCACTTCTTCCACATTTTATTTTCATCCACACATCAGAGGACAGTCATACTTGCAACATGCATAAGATTAAAAGCGCTTGACTTTGGTTTATCCGCAGTCAAATATCTACAAATAGTACACCAATGTTTAAAAAGGAGAATGAGGAGACTGTGAGTTGAAACAGACCACTGCACTCCAAGATGCTGCTAATTAAAATGATTTTTCCCTTTTCATAGAATTAATCTGCAAAGCAGACTATCATGTTAATCAAGGTCAATGCACTGAGTGTCCATTTTGCAAATAGAAAGACAAATAAGAAAAGACTGTTCTTTTTAACTCAGACAACTTCTCAAGTGTAAAGATGATGTTGAGTCAAGACTTTTATGTTAGCTGACAATGTCTAAAGTTTTAGTTGTTAACAGTTAAATGACACTGTCATCTGTATCCAATTACATGCTTTCCAGAAAATTATGAAATAGATGAGATATTTGAAAGGAAAAAACAATTGAAAGTAAAAGATGAAATCCTTTTTGACTTGAGCTACATCACTGTATAGTAGGGACATCAAATACCCAGGGGTTCTTAACTGGGGGTCTACTAATCCATTGAGGCCCCATGAAAAAATTTAAGGGGATCTGTGAGATTGAACTGAAAAAAAAATCAACTTCCTATCTTTATTTTCTTTGACCTCTAACAGAAATCTAGCATTTCCTTCACCTTTGATTGTATGCAATAAATTACAACAGCATTCATGTTATACTACATGGCGGTTGTTGCATATCTTGAAAAATTGCTTATGCTTATCCATACTTTGAAATTACGGTAGTTGTTAGACCTCACACTAGACTACATGTGATCACAATCCTGCCATGTAGAAACTATTGCGTGGCATGCTGGTGCTGAGTGTCATAAAGCTCTCTGCCCCAATATTCTGAGAAAGGGTTCATGCTTTTCACCTGATTGGCAAAGAGGTTCATGGAACAAAACAGGTTACAAACCTTTTACACACACACACACACATACAAGAATGATGCTTTACAACAATGCTGTACTGGGACAAATGCTTTTTTGCAAGAAAGAATGCTACATAGATTCCTATGCTTCTCTCTGTGGATAAATAAGTCCAAGTTTCTGTATTTTATAAACCTGCTTAAACATCAATGTGAGAATCTCACATTGTAATTTATATTCTCTGCCTGAAGAACATTACAACAAAAATTGTATTGTTTATAGAGGGTTCCTTTTTTTATCATTTTTTTTTTGTAAAACATGAATTTTCTGTTTTCAGCTAACCATTTCCCATTGACCTAAATAATGAAGAAGCCCTCTACCTGTCTCAGACATTAGAATATCTATAGTTTCAGTGAATTTTATGGGATGTTGTAATGGTTTCAAATCACACAGGTCAGTGCCAAAGCTTCTTGGCCCATTACTCTTCATGAACAGAAAGTGTATCTGCAACATATCTAATACTTTGTTGTTGTTGCATGCTATAAGGCAAGACTAAAAGTGGTGAGCCAGCTGTATTTCAGGAAAAGTTATAGGTTATTACTGAATGGTGAAACCAGTGAAACATGAAATTAAGTAGGTTCATAAGTCAAAATGAGTAAATCCATAATTTGCAATTGTAAGGACTCCTTACTTTGTTTCAACAAGCTTGAATGTATTTGCAGCTCAATCACAGATTGACTATCACTTAAATTGGTGGCCTCATCACATGAATATTCAGTGTGATGGACCATTCAGATTCTACCAACTTTACATATGCTCGAATTTGATAACATTTATTTTCTAATGAAAATACCCATTTACAAGACAAATACATATCTTTTTAATTGTTGTTCCTGATCAGCATCAACAAAATCAATAGCATCCTCACTCCTCTAGAAATGCACGCTATTGACTATGCCTTTGGTTCTCTTTCGATCTGCTATAAATAAATGGCAACCAAACATATTTTAGGATGTGGTGGGGAGGAAAACTCCATATTGCCCAGACATGACACATTTTGAAAATACACACATAGAAAAATACTGTAAAAGTGTAGGCCTGTGCGATCAATGAAAAAAAGTTTCAATATTCATTACTAAATTGGAGGGTGGGTGGGGGGAGAGAATCATTTCTAAAGTGTTTCTAAACTTCAAAGGCTCTTTTCTCCCTCATTGTTAGAGCTATCGGGATGAAACATTCCACAATGGTAGAACACATTTACCACTTCCCTCCCCCCTCAAGTTTCAGAATATTTCACTCACTCACTGGTTTTTGGGAATTTAAAAAGGTTTTTATGAACAACATTTTTTTAAAAAAAAAAACTACAAGAGCTATCTCCCTGATTTTCTATTTTCAATGATACAACATAACCAGGGCATCGTTCCCCCCAAGTTTCAGAAAGATTTGCACATCCACTGATTTTTAGGGAATTTTAACCAACCTAAACTTAACTATTATTTTACTGGAAGAACCCAGGGATCATCCAACCCCCTTCTGCCAGGCAGGAAAAGCAAGCATGATGAGAGCACCCCCAACAGATGGCCAACCAGCCTTTGAAATAGTAGTAGCAGTATATATATATATATATATATATATATATATATATAATCATAGAATCGTAGAGTTGGAAGAGACCCCATGGGCCATCCAGTCCAACCCCCTGCAAGAAGCAGGAAATCTCATTCAAAGCACCCCCGACAGGTGGCCATCCAGCCTCAGCTTAAAAGCCTCCAAAGAAGGAGCCTCCACCACTGTCCAGGGGAGAGAGATCCACTGCTGAACAGCTCTCACAGTGAAGAAGTTCTTCCTGATGTTCAGGTGGAATCTCCTTTCCTGTAGTTTGAAGCCATTGTTCCGCATCTTAGTTTGCAGGGCAGCCACAAACAAGCTTGCTCCCTCCTCCCTATGACTTCCCCTCACATATTTGTACATGGCTATCATGTTTCCTCTCAGCCTTCTCTTCTGCAGGCTAAACATACCCAGTTCTTTAAACCTCCTCATAGGGCTTGTTCTCCATACCCTTGATCATTTTAGTTGCCCTCCTCTGGATGCTCTCCAGCCTGTCAACATCTCCTTTCAACTGCCTGTCAACATCTCCTTTCAAAACCAGCAGTATTCCAGGTGTGGCCTGACCAAGGCAGAATAGAGGGGTAGCATGACTTCCCACTATACCCCTATTTATGCAAGCCAAAATCCCATTGCCTTTTTTCACTGCTGCATCAGATTGTAGGTTCATATTTAATTTGTTGTCCACGAGGACTCCAAGGTCTTTTTCACACATACTGCTGTCGAGCCAGGCATCCCCCATTCTGTATCTTTGCATTTCATTTTTTCTGCCTAAGTGCATTTGTCCCTGTTGAAGTTCATTTTGTTAGTTTTGGCTCATCTCTCTAATCTGTCAAGATCGTTTTGAATTCTACTCCTGTCTTCTAGAGTGTTAGCTATCCCTCCCAGTTTGGTGTCATCTGCAAACTTGGTGATCGTGCCTTCTAGCCTTTCGTCTAAGTTGTTAATAAAGATGTTGAACAGAACCGGGCCCAGGATGGAACCCTGTGACACTCACATTTGATTAGCTTGTTTGTCAGAAGGTCATGGGGGACCTTGTCAAAGGCCTTACTGAAATCCAGATAGGCTACATCCACAGCATTCCCCGCATCTACCCAGCTTGTAACTCTATCGAAAAAAGAGATCAGATTAGTCTGGTATGATTTGTTTTTGGTAAATCCTTGTTGACTATTAGCAATTACTGCATTTGTTTCTAAGTGTTTGCACATATCCCACTTTTCTTGCAAAAAAAAAAAAAAAAGACCCAAAGCGGCTTCCAACAGTATAAAATCAACAGCAGTTAAACACATATATAACATATGAAACATCAATAAAATATAACATAAACATAAATAGAAATTTTAAAACTATAAATAAACATTTAAAACCATATGCATTACAATGGTGTCTCATCAGGTCATATTGCACTTCGCTTCGCTCGATGAAAGATAGCCTTCCTGCAACTTCAGTCTAGATTTCTTCACTGAAGGCTTGCCTAAACAAAAAGGTTTTATTTGTTTTTAAAGCTTAACTGTTAACTTAGCTGTTAACTTAGCTATTCCAAACACTTGGGGCAGTCACTGACAAGGCCCTCTCCCTTATTGCTGCCAACTGTGTTTGAGACTGTGGTGGAAGTGAGAATAGGGCATCTCCTGATGATCTTAGTGATCTGACAGGTTGATATGAAGAGATGCGGTCAGATAGGTAAGTTGGACCTGAACTGTTTAGGGCTTTAAAGATCAAAACCAGCACCTTGAATCGGGCTCAGAAACAAATTGGTAGCCAGTGTAGGTGCTGTAGCAAGGGAGTGGTGTGCTCCTTGGGTCCAGCACCTGTGAGTAGCCTAGCTGCCACTCTTTGAACTAGTTGAAGTTTCTGAGCACTCTTCAGGGTCAGCCACACGTAGAGCCCATTACAGTAGTCTAGTTGGGATGTAACCAAGCCTGGCTTCTCAAGTTATGGGCACAGCTGGCTCACAAGTTTTGTGTGAAGGCTCTCCTGGCCACAGCTGAAGCCTGGGCCTCCAGGTTCAGTGAAGAGTCCAGGAGGACCTCCAAGCTGCGGACCTGTGCTTTTAAGGGCAGTGTAACTCTATCCAACACAGGTTGCCACCCTATACCATGCTTTATAACTTACTAGGAGGACCTCTGCTTTATATGGATTCAATTTCAATTTGTTTGTCCTCATCCAGTCCACTATAGCTGACAGGCATTTTTTCAGGTAGCTTCCTTGGCTTTTAGTGGAAACGAGTAGTAGAGTTGGATGTCATCTGCATACAGGTTGCATCGAACTCCAAAATTCCGGATGATTTCTTCCAGCAGCTTCATGTAGATGTTAAACAACATGGGGGACAGTACAGAACACTGTGGGACCTCACAAGACAATGGCCATGAGGTTGAGCAGGCATCACTCAGTATCACCTTCTGGGACCATCCTACCCAGGAAGAAGCAGAGCCACTGTAAAACAGTGCCCCCAAGTCCCATCCCAGCCAGCCAGCCAGTCCAGAAGGATACCATGGTCAATGGTATCAAAAGCTGCTGAGAGGTCCAGAAGAACCAACAGGGACACACTCCCCTGTCTAGCTCTTTGCATAGATCATCTACCAAGGCAACCAAAGCAGTTTCAGTCCCATAACTGGGCCTAAAACCAGACTGAAATGGATCAAAATAATCTGTTTCATCCAGAAATCGCTGGAGTTGCGAGGCCACCACAAACTCTAGAACCTTGCCCAGGAAAGGGAGGTTAGAAACTGGGTGGTAATTACCCATCTCAAAAGGATCCAATGATGATTATTTTTAAATTAAAGTTCTTAATACAGCCATTTTCAGGCTGGATAGAAATTTGCTTTGTCTAAGGGAGACATTTGCCACCCTTTTCACCCCGTCTATCAGACTCCCTCTGGCCTGTTTGATTAACCAAGAAGGGCAAGGGTCTAGAATGCACATGGTGGCTTCTTTTCTTCGTCTTCTTTTTTTATTGATTTTTATTATGAAAGAACTGAGATTTAGACATTTGGAAGAACTTAAAAATCTCACTATGGGGCAGGATCTCATCTATAAAAATGAATGTCCTCCCCAAGATGCTATTTCTTTTTCAATGCTTATCAATAATAAGGAGCCAGATAAATTTTACAATTTGGAATAAAGATTTGAGTAAATTTATTTGGCAGGGGAAGAGACCTCAGATAAAAATGAAAAACCTAATTGATGAATTGCCTGACCTGAAAACATATTACCATATGGTGGCTTCTTCAAGGATCCTGTCCACATCCTCAGACTGTACCCATTAAAATAATAATAATAATAATAATAATAATAATAATAATAATAATAATAATAAGAAGAAGAAGAAGAAGAAGAAGAAGTAAAGGGGACTCTGGGGGTTGGTGCTCATCTCCATTTCTAAGCTGAAGAGTCGGCGTTGCCCGTAGACACCTCCAAGGTCATGTGGCCGGCATGACTGCGTGGAGTGCCGTTACCTTCCCGCTGGAGCGGTATCTATTTATCTACTCACATTGGCATGTTTTGCTAGGTTGGCAGGAGCTGGATCTAACAGTGGCCGCCCACGCCACTCCCGGGGTTTGAACCTGGGACCTTCACCCTAAACTACATTTCCTAGAATTCTGCTCGCATCAGAATACTGGGGCTGTCCACATTAAAGCCTCAATGTGATGGTCTCTGCCTGTCTCTCTCTGGTCCAGCCATGTACCAGAGGGGCTTCTTCCTTGTCTGGCCATCCAGCCAGACATCACTCCAGCCCGCCCCCCCCCCCCAAGTTCCCCTAGCCACCCCCTTTGGGAAAAGAGAGGGGCTTCTACCTCAACTCTGGGTTTTGCCATACTCCTCAAGGCCCTTTGGGAGAACCAAACACAGCCCTTTGAGGGGAAAGCAGCACCCACAACAAAGGCCTGGAGCCATTTACAAGAGTTACATTACTTATCCTAAAGTCATAGGTTTGTTTTGACTGTTAGGTTTTTTGCGTGGGTACCCCTCACATTTTTAAATATTGCTTCATATGTATAAATCTTATGAAATAGATACAACAAACGAGTTACAAATGAAGTATTAGGGAGCCCTAATTCATCAAGCAATGTAAACCTAGACATTTTTACAAAAATTATAGCAGTGGATTTCAAATTGTGAAAAAGCCAACTATCCCATCATTGTTAATGATATTCTCCTGAAAGATCTGGACAAATAACTGAGAACCCCTCTTTCCTTAGACTCGTTCAAATGGCACTCATTTTTAGAATTTTTTAAATTAATTGGAAGACTTGGGTGCTACTTACTCAGAGGCACTGGCATCTTCCCTGTCTAATTTTCCTTCAAGAAATTAATTCCAAGACAGCATCTTCTCAACTGACACTGTTCAACCCCTTTGTTCTTTATTCTTGACTTTGATCTGCATTGTCCCAGAAGAACACAACAATCTTGGAGGTCAGCAGCACAAACTTTGAACATTTGTATTTTAATTAATTGAATACACTTCTAAACTAACATTAAAAAGGAAGTGTAGCACTCGATTTTCTGTTTTTCACTACATAATTAAAACATCTTGATGCAAAAGCAAGGCTATTTAAATGACCTTCACTTTGAATAGATAACAGTTCATGTGCAGTAGAGCTGAAGGTCTGCACTATAATACAGAAGGATATTTTGCCAATTAAAATAGTCATGAGTTTGCTTCTGCTTTGGAACATCAACAAATCTGGACTTCCATTCAATTGCTTTCCATTTTATGGATCCTGTATCCTCCCAATTGACATTTGAATGGTATGTTTTGCTTCTAAAATACAATAGCACACACAGCCATAATTCTTCTATCCTTTTTGCCAGACTATTATGCCACATCTAGTAGAATGGTTATTATCCTCTTTTGTTTAGCTATAGTGCTTTTTGCCATCAGAACAGACAAAGAAAAATCAACATATTGTTATCAGAAAATATGTTGAGAAAACCTAGAATAAAAAACTGAATGAAATAAAATGGATGAGGGGTTAAAATGATTGTTTAAGATGGAATCCTACTCACAAGTAAGTTCCACTGAGTTCAATTGCTTTTACTCCCAGGAAGTGTGTATATTACAGGCAGTCCCCCAGTTAAAAACATCCGACTTACAAATGACTCATAGTTAAGAATAGCAAGAGACAAGAGGAAATGAAAGAAATCTACTCCTAGGAAGGAAAATAAACTCCCCAATGAGTTATCATGGGGGGAAAGGTGTCTCCACTGAAGCTTTATCACCAATCCTTGTTTACACAAGAAGTCAATTTTTTCAAAATCCATTTATCACAGTGAGAAAAAGCGAAGAAAAATGTTTTAATACTAATTACTAAATTGGGGAGGGGGTGTATGACAAATCATTTCTAAAGTGTTTCTAAAAGATTGTAAGGGTTCCATATCAAAACTATAATGATATAATGACATTTTCATTTTTTCATTATGTAATTGTGCAAATGGGGAAGCATTCTCCCTCATTTTTAGAGCTAACAGGATGAAAATTACTACAATAGAGTCTCACTTATCCAACATAAACGGGCCGGCAGAACGTTGGATAAGCGAATATGTTGGATAATAAGGAGGGATTAAGGAAAAGCCTATTAAACACCAAATTAGGTTATGATTTTACAAATAATGCACCAAAAACATCATGTTATAAAACAAATTTGACAGAAAAAGTAGTTCAATATGCAGTAATGCTATGTAGCAATTACTGTATTTACGAATTTAGAGCCAAAATATCACAATGTATTGAAAACATTGACTAAAAAAATTTGTTGGATAATCCAGAATGTTGGATAAGTGAGTGTTGGATAAATGAGACTCTACTGTACAACTGTAGAATACATTTACCACTGTAACACCCCCCTCAAAGTTTCAGAACATTTCACTCATTCACTGATATTTTGGGAATTTAAAAAAATTACAAACAAGTTTTTTTTTAAAAAACTACAAGAGCTATCTCCACATCATTCCCCCAGGTTTTAGAAAGATTTGCACATTTATTGATTTTGGGGAAAAAATAATTTTTTCTCAATTTTTTTTTAAAGCCACAACAGCTATCCCCTTGAATTTCTCTATAATGTATCGGAGGGCCCTTCTACACTGCCACATAATCCAGAATATCAAGGCTGATAATCCCCATTATCTACTTTTAACTGGATTATCTGATATATATCCCGTTCAAATAATAATAATAATAATAATAATAATAATAATAATAATAATAATAATAAACTTTATTTGTATTCCACCCTATCTCCCCGAGGGGACTCAGGGCGGATTCCAACATAAAATGGCAAACATTCAATGCCTCCATAAACAAACAAATACTGACATAAAAATCCCAGAGAAACTCCACATATAAAAATAACATTAAAAACTCACATCAGTTTAAAGTCTAACATCAATAAATTAAACCTAACATCAATAAATTAAACTAGTTGTAGTAAAACAAAATTATATAAAAATTATATAAAAATCCAAACAAGCATCCACCTTAGTTTACAACAGCCAACTAGCATTCACATTGTGGGTCAAACGCTGACCATTGGGCTGGCATGGACTTGGAAGGTCCAAATACAATACAGTTCTCATCCAGGGCCCGGTAGTGATCTCTCTTTTTCTAATCCTCCTCCTCTCCATTTGCTAGTGAGCATAAATAGGTCTTCAGTTGTTTTTTGAAGGAGAGGAGGGAGGGGGCCAGCTTTATTTCTTTAGGGAGGGAGTTCCAGGGGTGGTCCTCTCTCTCGTTCCCACCAGCCATATTTGAGATGGGGGTGGGACCGAGAGCAGGGCCTCCTCCACTGACTGCAGTGCCCGGGCTGGTTTGTATGAGGAGATGCGTTCAGTCAAATAGCCTGAACCCAAGCCGTTTAGGGCTTTAAAGGTAATGACCAGCACTTTGTATTTAGCCTAGAAGTGGACTGGCAGCCAGTGGAGCTGTCGCAACATGGGAGTGAATCTCTCCCTGTACGGGGCTCCTGTTAATAATCAGGCTGCCGATCTCTGAACCAGTTGAAGCTTCCGAACTATCTTCAAAGGCAGCCCCATGTAGAGAGCGTTGCAGTAGTCCAAACGGGATGTGACTAAGGTGTGGACTACCATGGCCAAGTCTGGCATCTCAAGGTTATGGGTGCAGCTGTCGCACAAGTTTTAATTGTGCAAAGGTGTTCCTGGCCACTGCTGACACCTGGGGATCCAGGGTCAACGATGAGTCCAAGAGCACCCCCAGACTGCGCACCTGTGTCTTCATGGGGAGTGTGACCCCATCCAATACAGGCTGTAACTCCACACCCTGATCTGTCTTCTGACTGACCAGGAGTACCTCTGTCTTGTCTGGATCTAGTTTCAACTTATTAGCCCTCATCCAGTCCATCACTGATGACAGGCACCAGTTTAGGAGCAGGATGGCATCCTTGGTATTGGGTGGAAAGAAGTAGTAGAGTTGGGTGTCATCTGCATAAATTTGACACCGAACTTCATAACATAATTTCTCCCAGTGGTTTCATGTAAATATTGAACAGCATGGGGGACAGAATTGAACCCTGAGGGACCCCACAGGCCAATGGCCAGGGAATCGAACAGGAGTTTCCCAGCTCCACCTTCTGGGTCTGACCCTCCAGGAAAGACCGGAGCCACTGCAGAACAGTGCCTCCAAACCCCATCCCGGAGAGACGACCCAGAAGGATACCATGGTTGATGGCATCGAAAGCCACTGAGAGGTCCAGGAGAACTAGCATTAACACACTCCCTCCATCTAGCTCTCTTTGTAGATCATCCATCAAGGCGACTAATGCCATCTCTGTCCCAAAGCAGATAATCAAAGCAAAGGAGATTCCAGTTGAACATGAAGAAGAACTTATGAATCTCCTTTGCTGTAATTTGAACCCATTGCTCCTAGTTCTAGTTTCAAGGGCAGAAGAAAACAAGTCTGCTCCCTCTTTCTTAAGACAGCCTTTCACATATTTATACATGGATATCATGTCTCCTTTCAACCTTCTCTTCTGCAGAGTAAACATACCCAGCTCTTTAAGATGCTTCTCATAGGGCATGGTCTCCAGACCTTTGATAATTTCAATGTTTCTCCTCTGAACACCTTCCAGCTTGTCAATATCTCTATTGAACTATGGTGCCCAGAATTGGACACAGTATTCCATATGAGATCTAACCAAAGCAAAATACAAAGGCACCATGACTTCTCTTAATCTAGACATTATAGTCCTTCTTATGTAGCCCAAAATCCCATTGGCTTTTTAGCTGCTGCATCACACTGTTGTCTCATTTTCAACTTCTTGTCCATGAAGACTCAAAGATCTTTCTCACATGAACTATTGTCGAACCAAACATCACTCATCATGCATTCCAATGTTTCTGCTTAAGTGTAAAAAGTAAAATATTAAGTCTAGTCATGCCTGACTCTGGGGGGTGGTGCTCATCTCCATTTCTAAGCCCAAGGGCCAGTGTTGTCCATAGTCATGTGGCTGGCATGACTGCATGAGCCCATTATCTTCCCGTGGAAGCGGTACCTATTGATCTACTCACATTTTCATGTTCTCAAACTATAATAATAATAATAATAATAATAATAATAATAATAATAATAATAATAAAACTTTATTTATACCCCGCCACCATCTCCCCAACGGGGACTCGGGGCGGCTTACATGGGGCCATACCCAGAACAATACAATATAACAAAATATAAAAGAACAACACATCATAACACAGTGAACAATACAATAAATAATAATATACATTACAATGCAAAGTCAGGGAAATGATAAAAATAAGGGCGGGCCACATGAACATTAAGTTAAAACTCGGGGTGAGAAAGAAATAAGAATAAAACCGCAAAGAACAGGGTCATAAGATAGTGGTGCAGTCTAGAGGATAGATATTGTGTAGTGTAGTATCTTACATTTTTCCATGTTGAAATTCATTTTGTTAGTTTTGGCAGTGTAGACACATATAATCCAGTTCAAATCAGATAATCTGGATTATATGGCAGTGTAGAAGGTAGGGTTGTGCATGGACCCATTTTCAAAAATGGTCTTCAGCTGGTCTGGATGGTTTTGATGCCTGTAGCAGCATGGGTTCCGCCGCCTTTTTTTTGGCAGAAAAAGAACAGTGTCTACCAAAGAATGGTTGCTTTCAGTTTCTTTCCACTGCATGTAGAGTGTGGGGAGGGAGGCTGCTAATGGAAGGGAAAGGACCCAGGGTGGTTTCTTAAGCCTGTTGCCTTAAACCCAGATGTCCTTGGGAGACAGAAGGAAAAGAATTCCAAGAAGGGTGGTTTCTTAAATCCTTGCCTTAAATCCAGGTCTCCCTGAAAGAAAGAGGGGGAAAGGATTGCAGAAAAGGTGGTTTCTTAAATCCGATGCCCTAAAAATGATGGAAAGGGGAGCCTCAAGTTCCCCATTGTTTCCAATAGGCCAAATCTTCCACTTGCCAAGCCTAAAATAGCTCCCCCCCCCTCATTAGCCAATTTTGAGAGGCTTCCAAAAATGTATCCAGGTACCTACTGAAATTCGGATAGTGAAAAGTGAGCCTGTCTCTGGCTTAACAAGTTTGGCTTCACTTCCCTGTACAGTTTGCTTGCTCTGGAAATTAAAACAGCACCACGGAGAGGGTATCAGTATTACATAACTTATGTAAAACAACTGGGTGAGAGTTTTGTATTTTTAAGGTTTTTGTGTGGGTGCTGCCCACGTTTCTTAATATCCCATTGTATGCACAAAACAAAATAGATCTGACATACGAACTAATATGATTTTTGCGCAGACCTGAGAAGCAGATATATGGTTGGAGTTACACTTTAAAAATGCACCTGTTTTGACTTACATACACATTCAGCTTAAGAACAGACCTAAAGAACTTATTTCATTTGTAACTTGCAGATTGCCTGTTAAGCCTAAAATATGGATGAAGAACATGTGGTGC